>NC_090922.1:362982815-363310489 GCF_040938575.1 Ambystoma mexicanum
GGAAACGGTCTGTTTTGCAAAATAAAATACAAACGTCTGTAAGTCAGGAAGCAAATCAATCTCCAGAATGACGACCTTGGTAGATATGAAGATAGCTAGGGAGCACCTCTTACATAAACTGTTTGTGAGAGGTGAATGGTCTGAACAGGACCAAAATGTATGGGTGCAGGCGATCACACAACAGGTCACTACAACTGGGTCAGATATGTGGAGAGATCAGGGTCCCTTACATGTGGCCCTGAGTGAACTATATATGGCTCCCAAGGGCAAAGATGAAGACAATAAGATTGCCAGGATAGCGGCATATGTCTATCTATATATGGGAGCTATCCAGGACAAATGTGCTGAAGGCCAAGATCTGGCAAATAGGCAACAGATGGCGTTAGAAAAGGCCCAATCTGACCTGGTCTTTTCTGAGCAGAGGCTGCACGAGGCCAGGAGTCAGAAAACGAGAGTAGACAATACATCATTAAAATGAAGGAGGATATGGATATCCTGCAACAGGAAAAGGCTGACCAGGACACCAGAATTCTGGCTTTGCAGAAGGAGCACCAAGACAGTTTGGACTCCTTACTGCAGAGCCAGAAAAAGCTGGAGCAACAGATAGATTTCAACAGGGCATGCACAAAGCAGGTAGCCACCCTGCAAATCCAATTGGATAGAGAAAAAGAGGAGAGCAATAAACTGATTCTGAAAGACCTGGACACCCAGACAGAATTTCAGGAAGAGCGCCAGAAAGCTGGTGCCTTTCAAAGGCAGAGGGACGACCTGGAGGCACAGATGCAGGATCTTAGTCAGGAAAGAGACACCTTAGGCCAGGAAGTCTGCCAATTAAAAGAAAAAATTGAAGAAAATCACCTGGCCCTCCAGGGGCTGGGTGACCTCCAAAAAGAGTATCACGACTTGGTAGAGCACACCAGGAGGGTGGAAGATGCTCTGGCAAGAAAGGAGCAGGCCAGTAGGGATGGGACTCAGGAGGTAACCCTCCTGCAGCAAAGACTGGCCCAGTACTCCAGGACCAATCAGGAGGCACAGAGAGAGAATGAGGCTCTCTGTCAGCACAATGATAGGACCCAGCAACAGGTAGCCATGCAGGAGAGACTGACAGAGACTAGTAAGGCCTTGGTTGAGGAACTGAAAGCCCAGGCTCTTGCATTGCAACCAGGAGCAGGGGCTGATAGAGATGAAGTTCGCTGCGAAAGGGAAACACCTGAGCATAACCTCAGGAGCCCTAGTACCAGAGGCCTTCATCTCTCCCAGTCCCTGGACTCTGCCACCCTCATGTCCCCTGGCGCACATGAGCACAGGGCCACAGGGATGGCAGATTACTAACCAGCCAAAAGGATGGGGCTCATAGGCCAGTAACACCCAGGAATGGATGGGCGGGCATCCGGGTATGGGCACACAAGCACAGTGCAATTTAGTGGGGAACCCCAGGAGAGTAGGCCCACTAAGGGCATCCTGAAAACCTGTGCCCAGTTAGGTCAGTGGGGGGGTAACCAGCAAATCCTGGTAGCCAGGAGGGATCTGAAGACTCCTCTGAGCATCACAGGACACAGGAGATCAGGTCCCCACATTCTGCCAGCCATTCCCAGGCTCGGGAAAACCTGGAAGATCAGACGGGCACCTCTGGGAGGAGTGCTTCTGAGTCTGAGGATGAATGGACCAGGGTTACCCGAACCAAAAAGGCCAATAAGGCAAAAAGGGCCTTGCTTAAGGACCCCTTAAAACAGATTAAGGCAATCAGGAGTGTCATCACGCCTTATCACAAGAACTCCAAGTATTCTGTGTGGGAACACTTGGAGCTCTTTGAGCAAATGATGGAGACCTTCCATTTGAAGGACAGCAGTAGCTGCATCCAGTACGTCAAATGGACATTCTCCCCTGAATACTCCAGTTTCTTTGCGGGCCTGGAGGACCAAAATCATTCAAGATGGTCCACCTATAGGGCGGCCATCTAGAAACATTTTTCTGATCACCGGAATCCCCAAGAGGCTCGCAAGGCAGCCTACAATTTGCAATGTGGTGAGGTTCAGGCCCCACAAGAATTCGTGCAAGAATTGAAGCGTGTCTTTGCGCAGACCACCAGAAGGGTGCGCACGGACAGCAGAGAATTCATCAACACATTTTTCTATGCTCTCCCCAAATACATAATGACCCAGCTCGTGAGATATTTTCACAAGAAAAGATCTTTAGACTGGGCCATTGAGCAAGCCACCCGCATCTATTAGGTGCAGATCTTTAGACTGGGTCATTGAGCAAGCCAACCGCATCTATGAGGTGCGGAAACCGGTGGAAAATGAGAATCAGCCCAAAAACCCCAAAACCAACAACACCCCTGCTGCTGCCAAGGTGGCAGACGTAAAGGTTGCCCCCGTTTTAGATTTGGAGATGGGGGGACCTAAAAACCAGCCTGCACCAAATAATTCACAGCCCAGAAGGCCCTCGGGCCAGTCACAGACAGGGAGTCAAGGAGGTAGTCCCACAAATGGGGTCCCCCGCTCCCATGACTATGTAAGTCCCCGCTATAAGGGAAACAGACCAATCCTGGGTTATGTGTGGACCCCTCGGGCCCAAGGGGGGGGATCCAACCAAGCGCCCAACCCAGGGAACTTCCCTCCGCACTTCCCCCAGGAGGGCAGAAATTCACCAAATCCTGGGCAGAACTTGTTCCCCAGGTATCCACCAAACTTCCAGCCCCAAAATCATCCATCCTTCTTTCCCCACTTTCCTGAGCCCAGACAACCTAATCCGGGAGAGGGGAGGCCAAGGGTGGAGGGGTACCCAAATCTTCCCAACCCACGGTATTACCAGAGAAGGGATAGCTGCCCTTCCCGGGATCAGCCCAGGGGAGAAAACAGGACCCCGTATCAGCCTGAGCGGCTTTTTCCAGTTAGAGCGCCAGGTTCAGAACATGGCACAGGATTTGGCCCGCATGCTGAGGGCCCAACAGAACCCTCAGATGGGCATGCCTGCACAGAATGCCCCAAACTCTGGACCTAGTGCTCCAGAACAATTACGGGGGCAGCACCCCGATAACCCACCGGTTCCCAGGGAGGAGGCACAAGGGGAAGGGGGGTGTAAAGCCTTGGAGGAAGCTTCCTTCCCCACTTGTAAACAGCCCCTGGAAACCCAGGAACCGGAAACAAAATCTCCTACCCCTGGAAGTCTGCCGCCCAAGGAGCAGAGAGAAGGTAGGAGAAACAAAGTACCCAAACAGACCCATTTTGTGGAGGAGGTACAGGTCTTCCAATTTGAGGGAGAGGGATCCCAAGAGGATCTTGGGGAAAGGATCTTCTCCTTCAGAGATGGGGGAACTCCTCCCAAGGAAAAATGGGTCCCAAGGGATTTCAATCCAGACTGGGTAGATGTGGGGATTGAGCTGTCGCCGCCCATCATCCCATCCAAGAACCAACAATACCAAAAACCCCTGGTTCAAACCCATCCTGGTGACTGCCTCCAAAAAGGGGAGGTCGCCCAGAACCAGGGGAACCTAAAAACCGAATCAATAGACTGGGTAGATGTCGGGATTGAGCTGTCGCCGCCCATTATTCTATCCCATAAATAACAATACCAAAATCCCATGGGTCAAACCCATCCTGATGACTGCCTCCAAAAAGGGGGGGGGCGGCCCAGAACCCGAAACCATTTCCAGTTGCCAACTTTTTCTTTCAGATTCCCCAGGCTCTTCACAGAATTCTGCCCAAATCTCTTCTCTCGCCATGTCCAAAACCAGAAAATTAGCCCACCAGTTGTCCAAAAATGTGCATTATCTGTCCCCCCTTGAGGAGAAGGAGGGATGATACTATGCCCCGGTACAGGTACAGGGGCAGGGTACAATTTTGGCAATGGTGGACACTGGATCCCAAGCTACCCTTCTGTCCAAAAGGGCCTTTGATGTACTAAATGCAGGAAGGGGTAGAATGTCCGTATTCCTCTCACCTCTCTTCCTGGACAACTCCAGAACTTTGACGGGAAGGAAATTCCTGTCGAGGGGACGGCAGATTTTGACATCAGAATTGGGCGACATAAGGTGAAACACCCGGTCATAGTAGTGATTCCAGAGGGCACCCCTTGTTTACTAGGGAATGACCTCCTGAGAAGGTTGTCACCCCTAATAGATTGCGTAAACAAGGTCCTCTGGACCCAGACTAGCCGACCAATAAAAGTAAAACAGAGTGTCAACCATGTTAGTTTAAACGGCACCTGCCACATGGTTGAACAAAAATCTGACCAAGCAGAATTTCACTTCCAGAACAACCAAATTCCAGATGTGACAGTAATAGCAGTAGGACAACAGACTGGTGATGGGGGGTCCTCTCTATTTCTGAAAATCAACCTTCCTTCCAGTTTAAGGTGGCATTCCACACTGGAGGGAAACACCCTGAAATTCTTTACCAATCCACAATCAGACACTCCCACTCCTATAGTCCAGAAAGATGTGAAATTAGCTCAGAGCCTGGCTGATATTCAGCAAATTGGAGAGCAGTTGTTCATCCCTGTTCAGTTAAATGATGGGAAGGACTCTGTTCTCGCTCGAGTGTGTGTGAACAACGGTAAGAGCTTCATCAGCGAAGCCAAGTTCCGCCAACTCCCAAAAGATCCAGCCATTCCCACATTCAAACTGATAGACAAATGGGAAATGGACCTGGAAGCACCCAATTCCAAACATCCTCTGCCAAGCAGGTGTATGCTCAAAATCTCCATTGGCAACAAGAGCATAGTCCATAATTGTTGGGTCGTGCGAGACGTCACTGCCGCCTTTTACTTAGGCAGTGACATTCTCAATCGCTTTGCCATTAGATTGGACCTAATAAACTTCAAAGCTTGGTCCCGATTATCGGATAATCCAATGGGCTTTGTTGATCCAGAAAAAGCATTTAGGTCAGCTCAATTGCTACCTTATGCAGTTGAAATTCAGATTAAAGAGGAAGTCACCATCCCAGAAAGGACCCGACAATTCTCCCTGGAATTGAAAGTTAAAAGAGGACAAAAATTGAAAAACCCTGATGCTTATATTCATCTAAGTGCTTTCCTTCAACAGCAAGGGTTAGGGGTAAATCCAACACCATTAGTCAACGTAGAACATGACACCATTCAAATAGAGGTGGATAACAGCGACTTAAAGAGTATTACTCTAGCCGCAGGCACCATTATTGGAATGGCGGTTGATGACCGACATTTCTCCATTGATTTAGGAAATGAACTGTTAGGACCAATCCCCAAGGACTGTTTTGACAGTGACAGTGATGACAATACAACACCAGACAGGATCTTCACCCGGCATGGGGGGAACTTCCTGGTGTACACTTCCTGCCCTTATGATAGGAGGAGGATGTGACTTGTGACTTCAGAAGGGATGAGGTGATTTTCCAGGTCCATGAGGGCTGCCTTTCCCACCTGAAGCCCCCAGTCCAAATCAGCACTCTGACCAGGGACTTCTCCACCCAGCTGGAGGAGGCTGCGGAGATAGAGAAACCAGAAGTCTTTCCAGGCTTCAGGCAGATGGTGGAAGAGAGAGTCAACCTAGCTGATGCCTGCGTGACTCTGGAACAGAAGCAAAAGTTGAAACAAGTTTTCTTGGATTTCGAAGATCTCTTTGCGGTAGACTCATATGACTGTGGTCGCACCGACATCCACACAACAACAATTCCCACGGACCCTGGAATGACTCTAGTGTTTGTGAAGCAAATTTGTTTGCCTCTCGCATCCATGGAGTCCCTTACTGAAAAAATTAAGAACCTTGAGTCCCGGGGAATAATCCGTCCAGTACACAGCACCTTCAATAATCTGGTGCTGGGAATATTGAAGCCAAACGGCTAGTGGAGACTCTTTGCCGACCTTAGGGAGCTCAACAAACGGGTCCATACTTCCCGATGGCCTCTGCCCTACATTGACCAAGGGCTGGCCCAGATTCAGGGGTCACAGGTATTCACTGCAATAGACCTGACCAATGGATACTGGACAGTGCCTGTCAGTAGGGAGGACCAATACAAACTGGCTTTTACCTTTGGGGGCCAGCAGTACACATGGACCCCGACTCCTTTCGGATA
Source organism: Ambystoma mexicanum (assembly GCF_040938575.1). Taxonomy (NCBI): domain Eukaryota; kingdom Metazoa; phylum Chordata; class Amphibia; order Caudata; family Ambystomatidae; genus Ambystoma; species Ambystoma mexicanum. The sequence continues at coordinate 362,988,869 of NC_090922.1, forward strand.
CCTCAACTCCGGCAATGAATTCAACATTTTCCTACACAAGGCCATGCCCGACCTGGGTGCGCGGGGTAACTTGGCTTATGTAGATGATGTCCTCATCAAAAGTTCATCTGTGGAGGAACACATAGCGGAGATCCAATATGTTCTGACACAGTTGAGGGCCACCGGAGCAAAACATTCCTTTCAGAAAGCACAGTGGTGTAGAACCCGTGTCAATTTCTTGGGGCATGAGATTACTCCTCAGGGTCTCTGTCCCCAGGAAAAGAAAGTGGTAGCACTTCAGAAACTAAAAGACTCCACAACTCTGCGGGAACTAAGGAGCCTCCTTGGACTGACTAATTACAGCAGAAAGTTCATTGAGGGCTACGCAGAGATCACTAGACCCCTGATTCATCTTTTTTGAAGGGGGGGGGGTCAAGTGGAAATGGGATCCAGAACAATCCGAGGCAGTAAGACAGCTCAAAAGGAGCCTCTCACAAGCACCTTGTCTAGCTTACCCTGTCAGAAACAAGGAGTTCTTCCTGGAGACAGGGTTCTCTAATACGTGTTTGACGGCAGTATTATACCAAAAGCAAGACAAGGTCAATAAAGTAATCTCCTATGCGAGCAAAACTTTATCCTCTGTGGAGGAAAAATTCAACGATTGTGAGAAGGCACTCCTGGCAACGGTGTGGGCATTGAAGAATTACCGACCGTTCATCAAGGTGGAACACATCATAGTGGAGACTCCACACCAGCCTCTGCAATACCTCCAAAGTGACAGAATCCGGGCCGGAAATGTGAGTAATTCCCGAATTACTTCCTGGATTCTGTCAATGCAAGGCTTTCCTGTGGAGGTCAGACATGGCCAAAACAAGAAGAGTCCCCTCGCGCAAAGTCTGGCTGACTTGCATGATTGTGCCAGAGAAAACTGTCTCGAGGACGAAAGTCTAAAAATCAAGGACAACATGGAGGCATACCTTAATTCCCCACACAAAGTCTTTGAAGAAGACAAGTGTGAGGGAATGCCCACTGTCTATGTGGATGGATGCTCTTACCATGTTGTCAACAACGGGGAAAAAGAACTGGTGGCCGGCGTAGGGAATGCATGGGTGAATGAGTCCCCAGAACCCTCCGCTGGGTACAAAATTGGTCCCCGAGGTAGTCAGGTAGTTGAGTTGATGGCTGTGCATCAAGCCATCCTCACTGCTGTCCAACATCAACTCCACAAACTGGTCATAATCACGGATTCGGATTATGTACGGAACGGGTTCGTGGAGCACCTGGTCAGTTGGAAAACCAGAGGCATGTTATGTGCTAATAACAAACCCCTGAAACATGGGAAGTTAATCCAAAATATTGATGATCTGGTCACATCGAATGGGATGACCATCTACTGGAAAAAGATGAAGAGTCATTCCAAAGTAGAGGGACCAGACAAAACTGGAAATGACTAAGCTGATCAGCTGGCCAAAACCGGGCAGTGTCCTTGTTGGGGGAAATCCAGGTCACTGCTATCACTAGGTCCCAGACAAATGCTCACAATGATCTTTCAACTGCACAATGGAGTAAGGAGACCCCTGATGCTGATTTAATTACTGCTCAAACGGGGGATCCAATAATTGGTAAGTTTTACCAACACATTGAGGACCCTGAGTACTTTTCCCTGACGGATACCGATAACATTGGGAAGGAGGACCTTAGAGTGTTGATGAAATGTCCATAGATGTTCCGAATCCAAGACGGTTTGTTGGTAAGGAAATCCCAAGCTGGCCATGATCAGTGGGTGGTCCCTACCTCATTCCGAAGCCTGATGTTAAGTCATGCCCATGATGCGGCCACAGCCGGTCATAGGGGGTTTCACACAACACTTGAGATCTTAAGAGAGGTTGCATACTGGCCACACATGGGGCAGGACCTCGACCAATACTTGAAGTGGTGTCTGGTGTGTGCACAATTTCAGCCATCATCCCTCACACACCGTGCGCCTCTCCAAAAGAGGGGGATGACACTGCCATGGTCAGATTTGCAAATCGACTTCGTAGGCCCTGTGATTTGCTCGTCTAAAGGAAACAAGTACATGTTGACGGGCACATGCTTGTTTACCAAGTGGGTGGAATGTCTCCCGGCCCCAAACTGCAAGGCAGAAACAGCAGCTGCCCTGATGATTAACCACATCTTTTCCCGTTTTTTTCTACCTCAAAGGATTGAGTCAGACAGAGGTAGCCACTTCACTAGTGAAGTGATGGCAAAGATGTGGAAGATACTGGGCGTCAAAAGGAAGCTACATATTGCTTGCCGGCCAGCTTCTTCTGGGGCAGTAGAACGCTACAACCGGACCATTGTGAGCATCTTAAAAAAGTTTGTGGCAGATTCTGGGCCAAGTTGGGATATCCGATTACCTCTGGTCCTAATGGCCATCAGATCTACCCCTTCATCTGCAACTAAAATGTCACCGTTTGAGCTGATGACTGGACGCAAGATGGTGCTTCCCCAGCATTTGCTCTACAGGACCAAAGAGAAGACATTGATAAATGCCTCCACAACTCATGAGTATGTGGAGAATTTAAGGAAACACCTTCAACATGCTTTTGCCAATGCTCAGCGGAATCTAGAAAGATCAGCTGATAGCATGAAGACCCATTACGATTTGAAAACTTCTAGGAAAGTATATAATGTGGGAGACCGGGTCTATCTATACAATTTCCAAAGGAACCAGGCCAAACAGCGAAAATGTTTGCCTACATGGAAGGGACCGTTTGAAATTATAGACAAGATCTCCCCAGTAGTTTATAAGATCCGCATCCCCAAGGTAGTCTGGCGGAAGGGGAAGACAAGTGGGTCCATATTAATCAGCTAAAGTGTTGCCATCCCAGGCACACTCTGCAGCAACTGGAGGAGTCCTCTGCAATACCAGAGGGGACCGCTCCAGATTAATTCAGTTCCACCCTAAAATATTCCACATATAGCCTATAAAATTCTATGATTCTTGAATATGTTCTTGCCTCCTGATTTAAAAAAATATATATGTTCATGTTTTTGACTATAAAATGTATATGCCGCCCCACTATATAAATAGTGGGGGAGAAATGTCTACAAATAGGTATTGCCGCTTTTGCTTTATCATCCTAGGAGAGATGAAACCCGGAGACTGACCACGGAAGACGACCTGGAGACCGGGAGCAAAGATCCGAGGGGCCCGGGATACCACCCAATATTCCCATCAGGACAGGCGAGGAGAACCGATCGATCCAACCGGATGGAGGAAAAGATGCTGAACTGTGCCATCTGCGGAATTGGAAGAAGATGATGCGGACATCCCAACGCGTGGATCAAAACATCCTTTGCCACCGACTCCCCCTTGACTCGAAGTGCAGTCAGGCGGGGGGGTTTGTTGGGTGTCTTGACCCATGTTCAAGTTATTAGGCTACAACATTTGTGCTGTCGGCTTAGGAAATCCAAGAGGGCGGAAAAGCCCACATTGCGCTAGAATCCAGGTAAACCGCGCAGTTTGCGCACACCAAAATGGTCGCCTGACCTGCCACCCACCAGTGCGAGCGTGATAGGCCAGAAGCACCATGAGTGAAATGTGGTGCCCAAGGAAAAACAGCAGGGCCTGTTAGATAAAAAGCGCTTTGAAATCACCTTTGTTTCTCTGAAATGCAAGCTAAAAATGCCTATTTTAAACATTGCAAGATATTAAAAAATCTCACTGAACACCAGCAGATATTTGGCAGAATGTATTCTTGTGTGCATACTAAATCTGGAAAGAGAAAGAGCCCAAAATAATGTTTATAACAAAACTGGCTGAGCTGTGGATGTCAGCAGCTCAAGTGAAATTAGACTGAAAGACATTAAAATCTAAATGTTTAAAATAAATGAGTGACCTACTGTTGAGTGTCACATAGTTTGCAACTGTTAAATGCCATAGTTTTGAACTTAGAATCAGTGTTCTAGCTGCATGTGTAAAAATTGCAAGTTTGGTTTGAATGTAGAAAACTGGGAACAAAAGTGACATTTAGCTGAAGCCTGACTTAAGAGAGTGAATTCTGCCCGGCAACTACCCCCGACAGGAGTTGGAACTTGATCAGCAGCTGTGTTCCCAGGCCTGGCTGCATTCTGCTGCCCCTGCCAAAAGGAGATGACACCTCTCTGATTGAATCAGAGGAGGAGCACCTGGGGACTGCAGGAAACTAAACAAAGCCCTGTCCTTGGCACAGGCAAATGTTAAATTAGGGGGGTCGTAAATGGCTTCCTCTTGGAAGGAAATGGGGAGGGGCACTGCATCTGCGAGCAAGCTGAGCTTGGGGGAAGTGGATAAACCAGAAATTCCACCATGTGCTTTGGAAAACCACACCCCTTTGGGGCCAGAGAATAATTTTAAAAAGATGGATAATTCATAGTGCGGACTTGTAAAAATTATATAAATAGCATCATCATTCTTGTGATTTTTCTGTGCACATTTTAAGAGGTGTTAGGACTCAGTGGTATGTTCTTGGGGATAGTAGCAGAAAAAAAGGTTGGTACTCCAAATGTATGCATGTTAAAAATCTGACACTTTATCATCTGAAACCCATATCCCTGGTGCACATTTGTGTAAAATCTGGAAACGTTTAGAGGTCGTTATCTGGATGAAAAGGGGAGAATTCTGTCATAAGTGGACACAACATCTTACAAAGACAGGGATCGGATGGTTTGGTGCTACAGAAAATATGTTAACTGGACACATAATATTAGAAAAATGGTACATCGATAAATATGTATTTGGATCAGAAATAGATTTGTGTGCAATTTGACAAGGGGAGGATCCTCTGACCATAAACTTACCTCATCACTCTGACTCACATCCCAATTCCCCCAATCAAGGGAGAGAGGAGGAACTGGCCAATGATAAGTTGAGAGGGTTGGGCATGCAGAATGAGCCGACCCACCCACTTTCTAAACACATAAAAGGAGACTGTGCAGGACAGGTAGGGACATTCAATTTCCATTTCCTTGCAGAGCACGCTGCCAGACGACTTCACATCCAGAGATCTAGACTTCAAATCCATCAATCTCCAGAGACCAGAGAGAGCAGACCCCGACCAGATCGCTGAGAGCTGACCCAGATCGCTGTGAGCAGAACCAGAGAACCAGTACCCAGTGGCGAGAGAACCGCAGCCAATCCTGACCCGATCCGTGACGAAATCGCATTCCTGTCCAAAAAATAGTGTGAGTACTCAGCCAGAACTGTGCAAAACCAATCTTAGTTTAAAATAATCTAATTCAAACTATTTTAACCTATTGAGAACTGCATCATATAAATCATATCCCTTCTTTTGATTCAAAGCTGCAAAACTGTCATCTGTCATTCTGAACTTTAAAATTTAATTTCGAGAATCTACCTTCACAAAATCGTCCGTATCTCCGGAACCGTTTGTCCTAGGAACGTAATTTAACAACCGACTTACTACTCCTTATAGTGCCCCCGTAATTGCTCTCGACGCACGCGACTAAATTGCCGTGATTTGACATTTTGCTTCATTCCAGCCACGTGTGAAAACATTTATCTTTTGCTTCCATCACGGAATTCTGTTTTCAACTTGATAACCATCCCTGAATCATTGATAGGGCTGGCCTGAACTGATGTAAAGTATCTCTCACTCATCCTGAACCTCCTATAGGGAATTAAAAGCAATTTGAGTATATTTTTCATTTCATTGCCACCACATTTAAAAGGATTTCGCCTGTGTTTAAAATCATACCTGTTTTCCTCTAAGCTCGCTGGGGGGAACTGGAACTTTGTATTGCATTTGTGTGAATTGTCAAAGAAAATGTGATCACATTATCTTTTGCTGAAATCATATCAAGTTTATTTCTGTACTGCCTTTTATTCATCTTTGCATCTCCTTGAAACCATAAAGCATTCTCTGATACCTTATTCCCCTGTTCCTAGTCATAAGTCACCAGAACTGTGCTATTGTAGGATTACCTATTGCTGATTACTGCTCATATTCACAAGTGTGATATCAATTATTAATTTATTATAAAAGTGCGATATATATATATATATATTGTTTAATTCTCAAATAAACCTTTTAAATTTGCAAAACAAACTTACTTCTTGGCTCAGTGGGGTCAGGGGGATTCTAAGAGAGGGGTGTTATATAAGGGTTGTCATCCAGAGTACACGAACTGGACATAAAAATATATAAATAAGGGCTTCCCTTGGGCATCCCAGACCAGGCACTGACTGAGTGGGATTGCTTGATTGGAATCATTAACAATCTGTACATGCTGCGTCGCCTAGCAAATGATACACTTCCTCGAGACTTAACCAGTCGAATCACCTTCAGCAATCTCAGGCAACTCCCTTGCTAAACTTTACTGGGATACCGTTGTCTATGACCAGAGTTAAAATGCCCAACCCACAGGAAATCTACTGTTTACATACTTCTGTCATCCGTGACTTGAGTCAATAGTCTAGGTTATTCAACAGAACCATTTACCTCTAACCCTGAATGTGCCCTAAGCACAGATAATGAAGTCTACCTCCGCTCCTGTCCCTACTAAGCATCAGCAATACAAAACAATACTTTGACAATACTCAACAGTACTCAACAATACTTCACAATACTCAATACCTTCCCCACACCCACAAATACTGTGTGACTGGGTCAATACTTAAACTCTGTGGACTGCTGGTACTGTTCGGCTGCCGCATCCCGCAAAGCTGCGCTTCCCAGTCCTGGTCTGTCTGGACACCTTGCTGGCCTCAGGCAGGATATTTTCCAAGCTGGCTCCTGATGGCCTATCCACAGGTATGCATTCTGTGGGGTACATTTACCAGCCCAGCAGAACCCCCCTGCACCACCAAACTGCATTTTCAGCAGTTACAAGAATAACGGCCTTGCTGGGTCTGCTGAGCACATATTCCCTTGCATCAAAACTGCATTTTAGCAGTTACCAAAAATAATGGCTGCGTTGGCTCTGCTGAGCACATATGGGGCGAGATGGAACATAGAATACCCTGAGAATGGCCGCATTTATTTTCTTCATGTGCACCAAAAAGAAAAATTCAAAAGCACCCTGGCTCAGCACTGCTATGCTGCCAGCTCAAGACTTCCAACTGAAACAGAAAATGTTCTGTGTTTAAAATGACTGTGCACTGATGCTATTTCCATCTTTTCAACATTACACAGTTTGGTTCAACTAAAACACATCCATGCCCATCTATCTTCAGGATGAACACCATCAAAGGAGGGCCATTTCTCCCTGAAAGAAATTGTTAGTCAAGTAAAAAATTTGAAAGAGCAAACGTTTACTTGTGCAACAAACTAACACAGGCAAAACTCTCCACAAGAAGCTCTCTCTCTCCCTTTGCTTATGTCAGTTTCAAAGAACCCTTTTCTTGAACAGATTCCTGTAAATTAGTAATTGACCAGAGCTATGGAAATGTTCAGAATGAAGATGCAAGGAAAATCGCATTTGTAAATGAACAGGAGAAAGGAAAATGAACCTGTGTTGCACTGCTCTGCTGTGACAGTGTAAGTGCCTGGTCTCCCTTTTCTCCCCCTTCTGTCGAACTCTCCTCACCTGAACCGCCGGTATCGCTGTCGGGGTCCTGCAGACGCCATCGGAGTAGATAATCCTTCTCCTATTTCCGATGAGCTTGCTCGTCACGGAGGAAGGCCACCGTGACCGCTGAAGGGAACAGCTGTCTGAGGACCTCCCTTCCGGAACCAAGCCGAAATAGGGGAAAAAAACCCCGAACGGGGAAAAACCCTTGGACTCCTCTGGTCTGTAGCCCGGAAGACGTAGTTCCAGCAGAAAAATAGACTTTCAGATGGGTAGGAGGTAGATAGTAGACTGGATCCGTATGCGTAACTGAAGGTAACACTGCAGTGGAACAGGGGAATCCTGTCGTGGAAGCCGGAACTCCCACCAGCCAAGGCCTGCAAGCGGGGCAAGGACCGGAGGAGAGGTAAGCAAAGGAGAAAGGCGCCAGGCAAGTAGCGGAGAGAGAAAAAAAAAGAAAAGCGCAGGGAAAAGGGGCGGTGCCTATCCGCGGGGATGGGGCCGCAAGGAAAGAGAAACAGAAACCGCCGAGGCGCGGCGGCAGCAGAGAAAACTGGAGGGAAGAGAAAGTAAGAAGAACACTCGCTGTAGGGCGCGAGTGACTGGAGCCTGGACAGAGCGAGGCAGGAGCGAAGAAACCCGGAAGAGCGAGAGCTTCCCAAGGAAAGTTGCAACGCAGGGACCGCTGGGCCGGGAGAGTAGATATACTCCCAGCGGCCCCGCGCTACAAGGAGAAAAAAATAACGGATACAAAGGAGGGACTAGTACCTCCCGTACCTATGTCCCAAAACCCAGCGCGGAAGAAACCGCCAGTCGGAACGCCTGCGGGTGACAGTATGCCCCCTTCTAGTCCGCACCACACCAGGTTTCCCCGGGTGCAGGCGGTGGAACCTAGCGAGCAAGCGAGGAGCATGCACCTGAGAAGCAGATTCCCAAGAGTCCTCCGACTCCGGATAACCTTTCCAGGACAAAAGGTATTCCAACCTTCCTCGGTAGAACCTAGAGTCTCTAATGTTGGAGACCTCAAATTCTGCTTGATTGGGTGTCTGTGAGGGAGTGTGTCTGGGCACTGGTCTGTGATGAGAATCGGAATAGAAAGGTTTTAAGAGAGACGAATGAAATACAGGGTGAATGCGATTTAGAGAAGGAGGCAGCCGAAGACGGTGAGCCAAAGGATTGATCCTGAGAAGAATGGGAAAGGGACCCAGAAAGCGAGGGGAGAGTTTAGAGGGCCTTGTCCATCTGGGTAAAAACCGAGTGGACAACCACACCTTGTCGCCTGGCTTCCAGTCTGGACATTCTTTGCGGTGTTTATCTGCTCCGATCTTCGATCGTCTCCTTCTGTTCTCTAAACTTCGCAATGCCGTGGCATGGGCTTCTTTGATCTGATCCAATACCTCTTCGGCCGCTGGGGAGTTGGTGAAATTGGGAACCTCAGGAAGAATGGACTTAGGGTGGACCCCATAAGTACAAAAGAATGGCGAGAGACCAATGGCAGCGTGCCTGGTATTGTTATACGAGAATTCAGCAGTAGGCAGTAGAGAAACCCAATTGTCTTGATGCTGAGTGACGTAACATCTCAGATATAGTTCTAGAGTAGCGTTCAGACGTTCCGTCATCCCGTTGGATTGGGGATGGAATCCCGAAGAGAGTGCTCTCTCAATCCCCAACAGGGTACACAGGGCTTTCCAGAATCTCGAGGTGTACTGACTACCCCGATCAGAGATGATCTTGTCAGGTAAACCGTGAAGTCTGAAGATATCTCGTGCAAACACCTCAGCCATCCTGGTGGCTGTAGGAACACCAGAAAGAGGAGAGAAATGTGCCATCCTGGAGAACGCATCCACCGTGACCATGATGCAGGTACAGGATTCGGATAACGGTAGGTCTACAATGAAATCCGTAGAAACCAACCCCCAGGGGCGAGTAGGCATCTCAACTTGGGTGAGTAACCCCAACGGTTTCCCTGTAGGATATTTAGACCGAGCACAAGTAGGACAGGTCTTCACAAAGTTCAGGGTATCTCTTCTCACAGTGGGCCAGGAAAAATTCCTCGAGATGAGCTCCAGGGTGTTGATTCCCCCACGGTGACCTGCAAGGCGAGAAGTGTGACACCAATCCAGAATCTTCTTTCACAGCATGCCTTCTGGAACATACAGTCGTTTCTTGAAGAACAGCCAGCCGTCCTTCTCCTGGTAATGAGAGTCGGAATGTAGCGGTAATTGGGGAAGTTCCTGAACCACAGCGGCTTTAACCTCTTGTAGGAAAGAGCTAACGAGGGCCAATATCGGGTTGCGAGGAAACATAGGTTCAGCGGATAACAAAGCCCTTTCCTTGCTGGAGTCCTTGCGGGATAGGGCGTGTGCCAGACGGTTTAGTGACCCAGGAATGTAAGAAATCTGGTAATCATATTGTGAAAAAAGATAGGCCCAACGTGCTTGCCTGGAATTAGAACACTCCATTTCCTGGAGGGCTTTCAGGTTCTTGTGGTCAGTCCTGATAAGGAATGGATGTCGGGCCCCCATGAGCAGATGGCGCCATTCGTCACAAGCCAATTTCATTGCCAACAGCTCATTTTCTAGAACAGAATAACTCAATTGACTGGGTGAGAGTGTCTTAGATAAGTAAGCTACCGGATGTTCCACTCCACCGACAGCCTGAAGTAGTACCGCTCCGATGGCAATTGCAGAGGCATCGGTCTCCAGGATGAAGGGCTGAGTTTGGTCTGGGTGTCGGGGTATCGGAGCTGAGCAGAAGAGATGTTTGAGCAACTTGAAACTGTTCTCGGTATCGGTTGAACAGCGGAACGGCAAGGCCTCTTTCTTGAGTAGGCGAGTGATGGGTACACCACTTCCGAGAAGTTGGGGATGAACCTTCGGTAGTAGTTGGAGAGTCCCAGGAACCTCTGCACCTCTCGGACAGAAGTGGGGGCGGGCCATTCAAGAATGGCCTGCACCTTCCTTTGATCCATGTCTATTCCCTCTTCTGATAACTTGTAACCCAGATACTGCACAGAAGGTACCGCAAATTTGCACTTCTCGGCTTTAACCAATAGCTCGTTCTTCTGTAGACGTTCAAGAACTTGAGTGACATGAACGATGTGTTCCTGTAAGTTTGAGGAGTAGACCAAGATATCATCCAAATAGATGATGACAGAAGTGGAAAGCATGTCGGAAAACATTCTGTCCATAAATCTTTGGAACACTGCAGGAGCGTTAACCAGTCCAAATGGCATCACCTTATACTCGTACAGGCCGAATGGAGTGCGGAATGCCGTCTTCCATTCGTCACCCTTGGAGATTCTGAGCAGATGGTATGCGTTTCTGAGGTCGAGTTTGGTAAAAATTCTGGCTCCTTGTACAGCCTCGATGATATCGGAGATCAATGGCATGGGATAACGATCTCGGATAGTCACCTTATTTAGGCCTCTGTAGTCTATACAGGGTCTAAGTTCAGTAGAATCCCTTTTCTTGATGAAAAATAAGGGAGCCCCTGCAGGGGATTTCGAAGGCTGAATCAGCCCATTCGCCATATTTGTGTCCAAATAGTTACGTAACACAAGCTTCTCCGTAAGTGTTAAAGAGAACATTCTGCCGAAGGGAACTAGTGCATTGGGTACCAGATCTACGGTACAGTCCTCGGGCCGGTGGGGTGGCAGTTTGGAGTGAAGGCTTTCTTGGAATACTTCGGAGTATTTCAAACAAAAATTGGGTAGTGCAAAAACCCGCACACAGTTGGAGGTGTGAGCCGTAATAGATTGAGGGGCCTTCTGACTCTTCGGTGGAAGACAGTGTTCGGTGCAGTATGTAGAACAGAAACTCAGCTGGTTGTTAGTCCAATCGATTTGGGGATTGTGTCTGCAAAGCCATGCGATCCCCAAAATAATTGGAAAATGTGCAGCCTGGATGATGTCGAACCTTATCACTTCCGAGTGCTGAAAAACTGTTAAGGATAGCTCTTCAGTGGTATGGGTGATGAGTCTGGATGATAGTGGAGAGCCGTCAACTCCTTCTATCTTCTGACCTTCCTTCCGGGGTATCCTGCGTAGACCGACCTTATCGGCCCATAGCGTATCAACGAAGTTTCCTGCTGCTCCGCAGTCCAATAACGCGAGAGTCACCACCTTCTCACCTTCTATCATGATGATAGCTGAAACTACCATGACTCTGGAATCTTCCTTGGAGTTGGAAGAAGAAACAGTTAGAGAAACATAGGGACGAGTAGACAGAACTGGAAACCCCCAGACACTAGTCCCTATTGATGCCGAGGGTGATTGTTTCCCTGCCTCTTGTTAGGCAATTCTGTGCAGTCCTTCAGTAGGTGTTGATCCGACCCACAGTAAGCGCAAAGTCCTTTTTCTCTTCTTCGCCGTCTTTCAGCAGCAGTCAGAGGTGCTCTTGTGAAGCCAATCTGCATCGGTCCCTCTGAAGCGGCAGCGGGAGAACGACTAGGGGGAGAGTATGTCCGAGAATCCGGGAGGAATCCTGAGCCTCGTTGTTTGCGTCTTTCCATCTTCCTTTCCTGTAGGCGATACTCGATATGTAGTGCCGCAGTTAGCAGGTCCGAGAAAGTAGGTGAGCGAGTAGATCTGGCTAACTCATCCTTAATCTCCTCTTTTAGACCCCTCCTGAAAATGGCATACTGTGCCGGTTCTGGCCAGCCTGCGCCAGAGGCTACTGTTTTGAAAGCAGAGATATACGACAGGACGTCCAAAGAACCTTGCTTTACATCCAATAACTCTTCAGAAGCAGTAAATGACAACTCTGGGCGTTCGAAAGTCTGTCTCAGAGAATTTTGGAACGCTGCGTAATCCTGGAGAATGGCATTGTTGCTTGTGACTAGGGGAGTGGCCCAGGTCAGAGCGTTGCCTGTCATGTTCAAGATTAGGAAGCCGACCTTCGCTTGGTCTGTAGAGAAAGTGCGGGGTCGGAAAGTAAAGTAGACGGTACACTCCTCTAGGAATTCCTTCACTTTCTTGGGGGCACCATCAAATTTTCCCGAGGATAGTGTTGTAGGCGGTAGTTCTGGAGGAGGAGGTTCCTGGGCGGATACCATTTGTCTAAGGAGGGCGTTCTCAGCTTTGACTCCCTGAAGTTCCTGAGACATAGCTTGAATTGCCTTCCAAAGTTCTTGCACTTGCCCTTCGGCTGACATGGTGTCTTTCTTTGGCGTTGCAATCTGTGACAGTTTAAGTGCCTGTCTCCCTTTTCTCCCCCTTCTGTCGAACTCTCCTCACCTGAACCGCCGGAATCGCTGTCGGGGTCCGATGAGCTTGCTTGTCACGGAGGAAGGCCACCGTGACCGCTGAAGGGAACAGCTGTCCGAGGACCTCCCTTCCGGAACCAAGCCGAAATAGAGGAAAAAACCCCGAACGGGGAAAAACTCTTGGACTCCTCTGGTCTGTAGCCCGGAAGACGTAGTTCCAGCAGAAAAATAGACTTTCAATGGGTAGGAGGTAGATAGTAGACTGGATCCGTATGCGTAACTGAAGGTAACACTGCAGTGGAACAGGGGAATCCTGTCGTGGAAGCCGGAACTCCCACCAGCCAAGGCCTGCAAGCGGGGCAAGGACCGGAGGAGAGGTAAGCAAAGGAGAAAGGCGCCAGGCAAGTAGCGGAGAGAGAAAAGAAAAGAAAAGCGCAGGGAAAAGGGGCGGCACCTATCCGCGGGGATGGGGCCGCAAGGAAAGAGAAACAGAAACCGCCGAGGCGCGGCGGCAGCAGAGAAAACTGGAGGGAAGAGAAAGTAAGAAGAACACTCGCTGTAGGGCGCGAGTGACTGGAGCCTGGACAGAGCGAGGCAGGAGCGAAGAAACCCAGAAGAGCGAGAGCTTCCCAAGGAAAGTTGCAACGCAGGGACCGCTGGGCCGGGAGAGTAGATATACTCCCAGCGGCCCCGCGCTACAAGGAGGAAAAAATAATGGACACAAAGGAGGGACTAGTACCTCCCGTACCTATGTCCCAAAACCCAGCGCGGACGAAACCGCCAGTCGGAACGCCTGCGGGTGACATCTGCAAAGCAGTGAGTTGACATTGTACAAGCCCAATGGAAATAATACTGTAACATGCCCAGAAACAAAACTATATATTTTGGGAAGAAAAGCTGCCAAAATATAGGTAAATTGTACTCTGTGTAGTTTATTTTCCCCCCACAAAAATAACTTCAACATCCTGGCTATGCTCAGAGATTGCTGTCAAACCAGTTCTTGCACGGCAGGCACTTCTAATGTACCAGCCCCATGGGAAAGGAAGTTCCTTTACCACATGAAAGGCCCAGAGGTGTGGGAAGTGGTGACTTTGTCAGACTGAGCGGCGTTGCTGCAGCATTGGACAATGGACAGCCCTGGCCTGTCACTGAAGTGTGAATTCCTCTGACACCTCTCCTCAGCTTCAACTGCCTATTATCAAAGGGGAGTCATAGCAACCTCTGGGCAAAGCTGACCAGTGCATTACATTTGGCTCAGGGTTGAAAGGACTGCCCACATTTCGGAACTAAGCCGGCCCATGTGATTTAAAAGACTTTTGAGACATTTATTTCAGTAATCTAAAGAAGCAGCAATGTAAAGTTTTGACAGCTCGAATGACATTTTTGTGCCATGAAAATTAGACGATGTGGTTCTTCCTAGCATGTGGGGGATGTGAAAAGCATTTAATTGACATTCCTGCTGGAAGCGTACACAGTACAGTTATGAAACTTAAATGCAAATATGTCCAACATTGATAAGCTTCTGTGTATGCATTTGTAGATTTTTAGGGGAAATAGTTTCCATGGAAATTGTGAAAGATTGCCAGAAGGACTGAACAGCATCGTACACACTTGGGGTTTGGAATTGTATTCTACATGTGAAATATGATATTTGCCTATCTAATTTTTTATAAGGGTGATGTTTATAAATAGAAGAGTTTTGTTTCATAACTAATTTTGGCAAAAGTAACTAGTGTATAACAAAGTACCTCATAAAATCACCCACACTAAAACTGAGTCACTTCCTTCAGTCCAATCTGGTTACAGGGAGGCGGCGACATTTACAGCCTGACCTGTCCCATCTTAGAGGTAGGTCTAGGTTATTTCTGCCCACACAGTAAAAATCCTCTGATGTCATCAGGCCTATATAAGGAGGAGACAGTCAAAATTCAGGACTTTCAAGAATCAGGAAATTCATAAAGCAACATCCAGAGATCCAGACATTCAACATTCAACCTGCAAGATTCCAGATTCCAGGGCCAGGCCAGGGGTAGCTGATCCATATCCATGCAGTACCTCCTATCCAGGCAGAACCACCATCCAGAACTAAAGCCTACAAAAATCCCAATAATTCAAGGAGAAAGGGGGAAAGGCTGCTGAACCCTTTTGGGATTATCATGTGACCTGACCTGCTTTGCCCAGCTGATGCACCCCGCTGTCCACTGAGACCAGACCCCAGTTGCCTCGCTGTGTCCATAGAGGAGAGCCGCTGCTGCACAGTGACCATACCCCTATCCCACTGTCCAGAAACCCGTCTGGCCGTCTGAATTACCCCATTCAAGTGCTGATTGTAAGTATTATCTTCCCCAGTAACCAAAAAGCTGCATCCATTGCTTTGTTACCTTGTATTATGTCCAATCCCTTAGAAATCGTATAAATGCCTTAGTAAATTCTTATTGTCAGAATCCTCTGTGTATCCTGTCCTTAGGAAAATCTGTGTTAATGTCCATGTGTTAGCGCAATACTTTCCAAATCATTTCAGTCCGTCGTATGAGTCCTTAGCACTACTTGGAATAAATTAATTAATTCCCATATAAAGAGGCATACAGCGTGAATGGGTTAACATTGCAAATTAACCTCGTGGGCAGTGTCCTTCTTTAATAATCTAGCCACTAAAAAAATAGTCTTAGTAGAACCTTAATTTTCCTCTTAAAACTGATTTTGCCCGTGTAACTGCTTTCATTATAAAATCCAAGTGTTCCCTTCCATTTAAGAATCCCATACTGTCCCCATCAAGAGTCACCCTTTCACTTTAGTATCATACCTCTTATGTGCCTTTGTCCTTTATCAGCAAAACCTATTTTTGATTTTGTCTGTTTGTAAACTGTATGCCCATTGTTAGTACCTTGCCTTGTAGCTTGCAAGTTTTCTTGCTTCTTTGATACAGCCACACATTCTTGCCTTATCCGTTCAACCACACATGTAAAATCACCATTCAGTAATTCCGAGTGCCACTTTGCTTATTTTTCAAGGGTGCTTAATCTTGCTTTCATTTAATTGTGCATTGTTTGTCTTATGGTAGAAGGTTAAATTAAGAGTTTCCTATACATTTACTCTCTAATTATCACTGCACTGGTGATTGCTGCCCTATATTGAATGTTAAAAATAAATAAATATTTTATTATTACACACCAACCTGATTCATGGTGCATTGGGCCACAGGGTGTACGTTAAAGGGGGTGTGAGACGGGTTGGCTGGCTTCTCAACATTTTTATCTGAAGGTAATAAACTTAAAAGCGTTTTAATTGTGTGCTGCATCCCTGGCCAGGAGAAAGAGTCCTGGTCTGGAGTCTGCCGTATCTTTAAAATCCTTAACATTTCCCCGTCATTTCTCAAAATATAAAAGGATCCTGCAGTCCCTCAGGTTCTGTGGCGGAGGAGACAGCTTTGTGCCAGGCTGGCGCAGCCATCCATCAACTCTGCTTGCTACCAACTTGTTGGGTGGAACTCCCAGGTATGCTAGAGCGAGACTGGGTCTCCGCAGACTCAGTGGCCCAACACCCTCCCCAGAATAAACAGAGGACTCAGTCAGACGGCAAGTACAACTGCAGTTTATTGCAAATAAAACCAACAAGACTCAGTACAAGAAAATAGGAAGTATCTGGTTCATCTCAATTATCCATGGAGTTCAGGCCAGTTTTGTTTGATTTCTACATCATAATTTGGGCCCTTCTCCAAAACCCTATCAGTCCGAAGGATTGGGTATTGAGAATTCTATGACCTAAACAATCACCTATAGGTTTTATTCTACTGGCTCTTACATGTTAGGTGGGTGGCCTGTCCCATCCCCAAGGAATGATATATTACATTGTTTCAGAGTTAATGGCTTACTATTGGTTCATACCCTTTGCCATCCACCCCTGGGTTACTAGGCTGTGATTGATTAGAGCTGATCCTCCCAGGCCTAGGACTCGTTGGAGCACTTGTTCCTTGCGATTCTGTGTTCCTGAATTTGGGTAATGGCAACAATAATAAAAGCATTGACAGTATGTATATGTATCTGTCCTCTAACTATAGAACTGTCCATTCAATTTCTTCATGTATACGAGTATGTGTTTGTGTAACTCTGAGTGCGCTTCATTTCTAATGCTACTATGTCATGGTGTCACTAATGACGTCAAAACCATGGCTTCTTGGTGCTTAGTCAAGGCTGTACATATAGGCATCTCTGTCCATGATCATTGGCTCTTCTCCCACACAGGGAAAGATTTGCATTGTATTCGGTCTGTATGGCTGGCTAAGAGGATACCTTTCAGTGTACTTGTCATTCAAGGGTGCATTTGGGATATGTCCAACGCAAGATGAATGGTGACAAATGTTTCTAGCTCTTCGTCCTGATATGAACTTGGCTGTGTGGAGGGGTGGTCTTGTGACCTTCTCTACTTTGTCTCTTCCTAACAATTTGGAGGAAGAAGGCACACAATCCACCTTGTGAAGAGGCATGTCACTTTCAACATGTTTTTGTTTCCTCTGGAAGAACAGGCCACTGGTCCAATGATGTCTACTTGAAAAGCAGACCATGGTAATGTGAGCCCTCTTTTCTGTCAAGGGGCTCTGTGTGTTGGAGAACTTGGTTGGAATTGAGCAAACACAAGACTTTCTAAAAATCTCCTATAACCAGCAGTAGCCATGTCATGCACATGGTTTAGCACCAGACCTCAGAATGAGGTAGGTACCACCCACTGGTCATATCCAGACTGGGGTTTTCTCCCAACAGCCAATCTTGAATGAACGTTTTCTGCAATTTCATCAGAATACAAAGGCCTTCCTTTCCTTGTCTGGATGTTCTAAGTACTCATAGAATTTCCCAATAATGGGATCCTTTTTTGGAGCAGCAGTCAAGTATGCATCAAGAGCATCTCTACTCCACTGAGCAGCCTTATGTTCACTGTCAGTGCATATTTGTGATCAGGTCACTGCAGTGACCTGGATTTCTCCCAGGATTGTTCCTTGCAGAGTTCCTGTTTTGGCTAATTGATCAGCCAAGTCATTTCTAGTTTTAATCCGGACCCTGGAATGACCTTTGATCTTCTTCCAATAGATGGTCATTTTATTAGACATCACCAGATCATCACGTCTGGATCAATCTTCCATGCTTTAACGGTTTATTATTTTCACAAAGCATGCCTCTGTTTTTCCAATTAATCAGGTGTTCCAAACCATTTCACACATAATCAGAATGAGTGATAATCACCAGTTCTGTGAGTTGGTGTTTTATTGCAGTGAAGATGCCTTGATAAATTGCCATCAGTTCTGCCACTTGAATACTTTGGTGGCCTATTTTTTTATCAGTAGAGGGATTAGGAAGATCATTTACCCACGTATTACCAATGCCAGCAGCCACTTCTGCATCCCAGTCTTTTGTAACATGGTAGGAATACCCATCCACATAACCTGTGTGTATCCCATGACATGTATTTTCTTGATATTCCTTGTGCCGGATGTCAGGTATGCCTCCATATTATTATTCATGATTAGACTTTTGTCCTCAAGACAGTATTCTTAAGTCTGCCAATCCTTGAGTGAGAAGTCTCTTCTTATTTTGGCCTTACCTGACTTCTACAGGAAATCCCTGCATTGACAGAATCAAATAAGTGATTTTTGAATTAGAGATATTCTCAGCCCATATTTTATCAGTTTGTGAAATATTGTAACAGATGGTGGGAGGTTTCTGCGATGATGTGTTTGCCCTGAATAAATGGGAAGTAGTTTTTCAATACCAATACTGTTGCCAGGAGTACATTTACGCAATCATTGAATTTTTTGTCTACAACGGCTAATGTTTTACTCCCACAGGTGATTACTTTCTTGACTTTGTCATGTTTTTGGTATAACACTGCCATGAAGCAGGGATCTTGGAAACCGTTTTCTGATAAAAACTCCATATTTTTGATGGGGAAGCCAACCAAGGAGCTTGTGACAAGCTTTTGTTCAATTGCTGCTTCACTGCCTCGATTGTGCTTCACCCCACTCCCATGGTACCCCAGTCTTCAATAAATGTACACTTGGAAGGGCATTGAGTGAGGATATTCAGATGGAGACAGGCAGGCAATACAAGTTTGTTAGTGGATGTGTGTCTGTGCATCTGTTGACACTATATTCCAGTTTATTTCACATGATCTGGCCTTCCAAACTGCACTGTTGAGTTCCTGAATCTCTAAAACCTTCTGTTCATCTGCTTCCATTGTAAGCTGAAGTAAGGAAGTCAGGCAGTCATGTAATCCCTAAATGTAACTAAAGTTAAGTCTGTGTGGAGTTTGTGTATTATGTGGGATAGAAATCAATTGTGAAAGCAATGCTGTGCATAAAGTAGCAAGAGTTTGAATCAGGGGGATCGAAATGCAGGCATTGGGGACCACAGACATGTCCAGCTGTCAGGGCATTACTCATTAATAATGACAAGACACATGTTCATACAATGATTCTAAAAATATGCAAATTTATCTCCTGAATATGCAACATGTTTGAACCCCTGCAGGCCTGGCGGTCAACATGCCTTGCTCAAAAAATTGAGCAATAATCAAACTGGAGTAAGAGGATGGGAGCAGGACTTTGGTACAAACAATTAGTAGCCATGTTTCAGACAATCAACTCCAACACAAATTTGCAGACAGAGTGGACAGCAATATATCTTTGCACAGCAGACTTGACCTCAAGGGAGACCTTACACAATTTCACAGGACAGTCAAAGTAACTGGGGACATTTAATCCAAAGTTCATCAGTTTATGTAGGAAGATCTGGTGCTTAAGAGAATTGAGGCAGAAGACCTTAAAACAGAGAAAGAGGGCAACTCAGTGCAGGGGTGTTGGCGAGCAAAGGAACAGAATGTGGGACAATGATGATATTATGAACGCATTGGGTCTTTTGCATCAGGCCACCGATTTAAAGGAGGACATGGATGAGGAATTTGTACCAGTCACTGCTTGAATAGAGAACAAGCATGCTGAGTGAAAAAGAGAGGTTGTAGGAGGGCACTTAAGTAGTTGAACAGTGTGTGAAAGGCAACAGTATGAATGTTTTCAAGGTGTACAACTAATGTGAGGGTTGGATTCTGTTTGGAGGTAAATTACATTCATTTTTAACTAAAGCATGGGCATTTCGGCATACGTTTCTACACCAATATTTAAAATAAACTAAATTAGAGCATAGGTTTTAGGGTGTTTTAAACTACATACTGCTTTGCAATTGCTGCTATCTGGATGCAACATACATTCTATCTATACCAACACAATAATGAAATCAAAGTATGTAATAGTTGCGTCCTAATGCGCTATTATAATCTATGAATAACTTTCTTAATGTATTTCTTCAATTGAATGATGTCAGAGCAATTAATTAACTCAGCATATCAGTTTCTCAAATATATTAAAAATAAATTACCATGATTTAACTACCCCTTTAAATATATTTCAGAATAACATTTCTCAATGTTTGAATAGTCCTTAATACATGACATTAGAGGAACAATTGCTATGTTAAATAATTCAAAATCTCAATATTTGTCGAATATCCTTCAATCTTGAAATTCCTTGACCTTAATATTCCATAGTGTATGAAATGATTCAAAATTCCTAAATAAAAAGAATATTCTTCACCGTTAGAGTTCCTTGCCCTACACGTGTTTAACCGTATGCAGAATAAGGTCCCTCGGCATCGCCTGCTTTTCAGGGGCTAAAATACAAATTGCATAAATGACCTATCTTTTTACTAATGGGGAGTGTTACTGCCTGGTTCCCCAATTTTAATAACATTTATATACTGTAGTTTCTCTTTCTTCTAATGTGATGATCTTCTGAAATATCCAGTGCCGAATTGCACAAGCAATTCTTTTATCCTGAAACAATGTATTCCCTAAAATTAATTGTATGCATATTTGTTGTGATATTCCAAAAATCTTTTTTCTAAATCACTTCTGTATTTGATGAAATTATTATAAACGTAAATTGAATAATTCATCATTTATATTTATTACAAATAAAGATTGTCAAGTTCTCACTTAATAGATCCCATGATAGGGATCCCCTGTACTTGGCTTCTTTTATTGTGTCATAAGGTTTGATAGCCTAGACAAATATTTTATAAAAATTGCCTATCAGATCTCTGATTTCTCCTCTATATTCTTAGCTCCATATTAAGATTTATCAATATTTGTAGGACTAGAACAGCCATTACCTTCTCTTCAAGTGACCATACGCGTTAGGATTCCTGTGTGTTTCCTGGCGTCCTGAATGCTCTAGCACCATTTTGTATTAGCTTTAAGTTATCATATACCATTAAACATATCTGGAGGGCTAATTTTGGTTCCACAATTTCAGCTATCTTTAAATATATAGGTTGTGCTGTGTAAGGGGATTCAATTCAGCACTACAGCTAAGTTAACGCCTAGTCTAGAATACTGAATGAAAACCCTTATTGATATATCTTTAGGTCCAGTTCATGCGTTCTGGATGACTACCCCTATATAACACCCCTCTCTTGGAATCCCCCTGACCCCACTGAGCCAAGAAGTAGTTCTGTTTTGCAAGTTTAAAAGGTTTATTTGATAATTTAAAATAGATATATCACACTTTATAATAAATTAATACTTGAATATCACCCTTAATCTGATATGTTAAAGATTAACAATGGAGAATCGGGCACTAGCACACTTCTTTATAATCACTAATGAGTTGACATGAAATGGATAAGATAGCACACTGGTAAATAGGAACAAAATTATAATGTGGTAGAAAATGCTTTATAGGGTTCAAATGGATGTAATGTTGAATGAAAATGCAATACAGAAAATACTCAATATGATTTCAACAAACAAGGTAATCACTTTTCTCTGGCAATCCCCTCCCCCCCTTGATGCAATGCAAGGAAATGGAAGGAAGCACACAGTTCTCAGAAATGCAATCAATGTAATCAGTTCAATCCCCCCCAAGCTTACAGAAAACAGATAGGAGTTTTGAAAACACAGGCCCAAATGCTTTGATATGTGCTAGCAATGGATGAGAAATATGCTGGAAATGCTTTTAATTCCCTTTCAGAGGTTCAGGGTGAGTGGTATCTAGTTAATATTAGTCCAGGCTCACACTAGCAATGATGCAGGGATAGTTAGCAGGTTAAAACGAATTTCTGGCAAATGAAAAGCAAGAAGCAGCAGTTTTTACATGTGAAGAAATTGCAAATCGCGGTAAAATTCGCGGATGCGTGTTCCACGATTGCGGTAAAACTATAAGGGGTAGGAATGTGGTTCTTGGTGCGATTCAAAGCTACGATTCTAAGCTATCAGAGGAAAGTTACTGCAAGTCTCTAGCCCAAATGGTCGCGGAGATATGAGCGATTTAATAAAGGTCGTTTTTGGGTTTGCAAATTTCAAAGCTCAAAATGACAAGTGCAGCTTGCAACTAGCAAATCACAGGTGACAGCTTTACAAGTGACAAGTGACAGGTGACAGTTAGGAGACAGTTCTACTTAGATTAAAATAGGATTGAATTATATTATTTTAACTAAGAGATTGGTTCTGCACAGTATTCTAGGTACTCACACTATATTCTTGAGTGAAATGGGCCTCGCCACGGATCTGGTCAGGGTTTTAGACTGGACTCTGGTCTGGTCTGGTCTGCACTTCACAGTGATCTGGGTCAGCTCTCTCTGCTGGTCTGGGTCTCTCTGGGTACAGCACTGCTTTCTCTCTGGTTCTCTTAGTTCTGGATAGATTGAAGTCTCTAGTTTGGCTTTCTGGAGGTTGATGGAGGTAAGTATGGATTTTTCCGGCAGAGCGTCCCGCTGCAGATGGATTTGGAAAGTCCCTATCTGTCCTGTCTGTCTGCTTTTATGTGTTTAGAATGTGGGTGTGTTCTAGCATCACTGACCCTACCTCTCTCTCAGCTTCTAATTGGTCAAACTTCCATTTATCATTTGATTGGGGAATGAACTGTGAGTCAGAGTGATGTCATTTTACAGCCTGCAGAAAGTCCACTCCTCCTGTCAACTTACACACAAATCTAGATTTGAAACAAATACATATTTGCAGAGGTACATATTGTTTTAAAATCATATGCACCCATCATGCATTACAGGAGGTATACCCTGTTCAAACTCTGCTCTTCCTGGGAGCTTGCCTTCAGAAATGGCACATATTTCACTTTTTAACTGATTTTGCAATTTCTGACATTGACCCAACTTTACATACATGTGTGCAGGGAGTAGGGACATTAACTGATGAAGTTTCAGATTTTTAACATGCATACATTTAGAGTAATATCCATTTTTCCGCTAAAACCCCCCTGAACATGCCACCGGGTCGAAAAACCTCTTAAAATGCGGGCAGAAAAATCACAAGAATTATGGTATCATTTATAAAATTTTCACATGTCCGCTCTATGAGTTATTCATCTTTTTAAAGTTATGTTCTGGCTCCAAAGGGGTGTGGTTTCCCAGGTCACATGGTATAGAAACCAGTCTTTCCAGTTTCTGCCAAGCCAGCTTGCTCTCACAGGCAGTGCCCCTCCCAGCTCTTGCCAAGAGGAAGCTACAATTTACGACTGCGGTAATAAAAACCTTTGCCTGAGTGAAGAGGGCTTTGTTCACTCTCTTGCAGAGCACAGATAATTCAATTATCAGATAGATGGCATATCCTTAGTGTGGGCAGCAAAAGGAAGGTTGGCCTGGGAACACAGTGGTGACTCAAATTTCACTCCTGATGGGGGTAGTTGCCAGGCAGAATTCAGTTCCTTAAGCCGGGTTTCAGATAAAATATCACTTTTTGTTCCCCAGTCTAAGTCAAGACATTTTTTTACATATGCAGCTAGAAGGCTGATTCTAAGTTTAAAACTATGACATTTAAACAATTTCAACCTATGTGACACTCAAAAGTAGGTCACTCAGTCAATTTGAACATTTAGATTTGTAGTGTCTTTCAGTCCAATGCAACTTAAACTGCTGAAATCCACAGCGCAGCCAGTCTTGTTATAAACCTTGTCTTATGATCTTCATTTCCCAGATTTTGTAGGCACACAAAACTCCATTCTGCCAAATGTCTGCTGGTGTTCAGTAAATATTTTGCACATATTGCAATGTTTGAAAATAGGCATTTTGACTTGCCTTCAGGGAAACAGAGTGGTTTTAAAACGCCGGCTTTTGGATAGTGGTGAGTACTGGTACTGCACCCATTTTTGGGATTTAAGAAATGAACTCCCCACAATTCTAGGTTGCATTTGGCAATCAGCATTGCCATTCCCAATGGTTTCAGACTACTGTGCGGGTAGTCCAATGGTGGTTTTAGGCAGCGTCCTTCTGTGCCCATAACATCGGCAAAAATGGGTGGCAGCCTATTCTTCCTGCATTTCCCTGTGCATTTTCTGGGAAGCTCTGGCCATCATGATGTTTTCCATGTCAGTACTGCACAGTTTTGAGGTAGGGCTAGGATGCATGGGTAAATACATCCCACAAGCCCCCCTCTTGCGATGGCCATTCTATTTCACGAATGGGACTCGCAAGATCTGGGATGTTTCCTCATCTTCTTCCAATAGATGGCACAGTTCAGCATCTTTTCCTCCATCCGGTCGGATCGATCGGTTCTCCTCGCCGGTCCTGATGGGAATATTGGGCGGTACCCCGAGCCCGTTGCGTCTCAGCTCCCGGTCTCCGGATCGTCCTCCTTGGCCCGTCTCAAGGTTTTCTTTCTCCTAGGACGACAAAGGAAGAGCGGCAATACCTATTCATAGACGTTTTTCCACCACCGTTGAGATAGTGGGGCAGCATATGCATTTCATCATCACGAAACATTACATTCTTATTTTGAAAAAAAAAAAAACAGTATAACTAAGAGACAGTTTCATGCAAATCACAATATTTTAGAGACTAGATGTGGTATGTTTTATGATTGGAACTGAATTAGTCTGAGACAGTACCCGCTAGGATTCCAGAGGATTCCTCCAGTTGTTGCAGAGTGTGCCTGGGATGGCAACATTTCAACTGGTTTATGTGGACCCACTTGTCTTCCCCCTCTGCCGAACCGCCTTTGGGGATGCGGATCTTGTAGGCCACAGGGGAGATCTTATCGACGATCTCAAAGGGTCCTTTCCATGTAGGCAAAAATTTGCGCTGCTTGGCCTGGTTCCTTTGGAAGTTGTATAGATAGGCCCGGTCTCCCACCTGATATTCCTTCCTGGAAGTTTTCAGGTCATAGTGGGTCTTCATGCTATCAGCTGATCTTTCTAGATTCCGCTGAGCATAAGCAAAAGCATGTTGGAGGTGTTTCCTTAAATTCTCCACATACTCATGAGTAGTGGAGGCATTTATTAGTGTCTGCTCTTGGGTCCTATAGAGCAAATGCTGAGGAAGCACCATCTTGCGTCCAGTCATCAACTCAAATGGTGACATTTTGGTTGCAGATGAAGGGGTAGATCTGATAGCCATTAGGACCAGAGGTAATCGGATATCCCAACTTGGCCCAGAATCTGCCACAAACTTCTTTAATATGCTCACAATGGTTCGGTTATATCTCTCTACTGCCCCCGAAGAAGCTGGCCGATAAGCAATATGCAACTTCCTTTTGACCCCCAGTATCTCCCACATCTTTGTCATTACTTCACTGGTGAAGTGGCTACCTCTGTCTGACTCAATCCTTTGAGGTAGACCAAAACGGGAAAAGATGTGGTTAATCATCAAGGCAGCTGCAGTTTCTGCCTTGCAATTTGGGGCTGGGAGACATTCCACCCACTTGGTAAACAAGCATGTCACAGTCAACATGTACTTATTCCCCCTAGCCGAGCGAATCACAGGGCCTACAAAGTCGATTTGTAAATCTGACCATGGGAGTGTCATTCCCCTCTTTTGTAAAGGTGCCCGGTGCGTGAGGGATGATGGCTGAAATTGTGCACACACAAGACACCCCTTCAAGTATTGGTCAAGGTCCTGCCCCATGTGTGGCCAGTATGCAACCTCTCTTAAGATTTCCAATGTTGTGTGAAACCCCCTATGACCGGCGGTGGCCGCATCATGGGCGTGACTTAACATCAGGCTTCGGAATGAGGTAGGAACCACCCACTGATCGTGGCCAGCTTTGGATTTCCTTACCAGCAAACCGTCTTGGATTCGGAACATTTGTGGACATTTCATCAACACTCTTAGGTCCTCTTTCCCAATGTAATCGGTATCCATCAGGGGAAAGTTCTCAGGGTCCTCAAGGTGCTGGTAAAATTTACCAATAATTGGATCCCCCTTCTGAGCAGTAATCAAATCCGCATCAGGGGTCTCCTTACTCCATTGTGCAATTGAAAGGTCGTTGTGAGCATTTGTCTGGGACCTAGTGATGGCAGTGACCTGGATTTCCCCCAACAGGGACTCAATCTCAATTAGATCCCCTTGGATGGCCCCGGTTTTGGCCAGCTGATCAGCTAAGTCATTTCCAGTTTTGTCTGGTCCCTCTACTTTGGAATGACCCTTGATCTTTTTCCAATAGATGGTCATCTCATTCGAGGTGACCAGATCATCAATGTTTTGGATCAACTTCCCATGTTTCAAGGGTTTGTTGTTAGCACATAACATGCCTCTGGTTTTCCAATTAACCAGGTGCTCCACGAACCCGTTCCGTACATAATCCGAATCTGTGATTATGACCAGTTCGTGGAGTTGATGCCGGACAGCAGTGAGGATGGCATGATGCACAGCCATCAATTCTGCCACCTGACTACTTCGGGGACCAATTTTGTATCCAGCGGAGGGTTCTGGGGACTCATTCACCCATGCATTCCCTACGCCAGCCACCAGTTCTTTCTCCCCGTCGTTGTCAACATGGTAAGAGCATCCATCCACATAGACAGTGGGCATTCCCTCACACTTGTCCTCTTCAAAGACTTTGTGGGGGGAATTAAGGTATGCCTCCATGTTGTCCTTGATTTTTAGACTTTCATCCTCGAGACAGTTTTCTCTGGCACAATCATGCAAGTCAGCCAGACCTTGCGCGAGGGGACTCTTCTTGTTTTGGCCATATCTGACCTCCACAGGAAAGCCTTGCATTGACAGAATCCAGGAAGTAATTCGGGAATTACCCACATTTCCGGCCCGGATTCTGTCACTTTGGAGATATTGCAGAGGCTGGTGTGGAGTCTCCACTATGATGTGTTCCCCCTGGATAAACGGGCGGTAATTCTTCAATGCCCACACCGTTGCCAGGAGTGCCTTCTCACAATCGTTGAATTTCTCCTCCACAGAGGATAAAGTTTTGCTCGCATATGAGATTACCTTATTGACCTTGTCATGCTTTTGGTATAATACTGCCGTCAAGCACGTATTAGAGAACCCCGTCTCCAGGAAGAACTCCTTGTTTCTGACAGGGTAAGCTAGGCAAGGCGCTTGTGAGAGGCTTCTTTTGAGTTGTCTTACTGCCTCGGCTTGTTCTGGACCCCATTCCCACTTGACCCCCCCCCTCAGGAGATGAATCAGGGGTCTGGTGATCTCTGCGTAGCCCTCAATGAACTTTCTGCTGTAATTAGTCAGTCCAAGGAGGCTCCTTAGTTCCCGCAGAGTTGTGGGGTCTTTCAGTTTCTGAAGTGCTTCCACTTTCTTTTCCTGGGGACAGAGGCCCTGAGGAGTAATCTCATGCCCCAAGAAATTAACACGGGTTCTACACCACTGTGCTTTCTGAAAGGAAAGTTTTGCTCCGGCGGCCCTCAACTGTGTCAGAACATAACGGATCTCCGCTATGTGTTCCTCAACAGTTGAGCTCTTGATGAGGACATCATCTACATAAGCCAGGTTACCCCTTGCACCCAAGTCGGGCATGGCCTTATGTAGGAAAATATTGAACTCATTGCCGGAGTTGAGGTATCCGAAGGGAGTCCGGGTCCAGGTGTACTGCTGGCCCCCAAAGGTAAAAGCCAGTTTGTATTGGTCCTCCCTACTGACAGGCACGGTCCAGTACCCATTGGTCAGGTCTATTGCAGTGAATACCTGTGACCCCTGGATCTGGGCCAGCCCTTGGTCAATGTAGGGCAGAGGCCATCGGGAAGTATGGACCCGTTTGTTGAGCTCCCTGAGGTCGGCACAGAGTCTCCACTGGCCGTTTGGCTTCAATATTCCCAGCACCGGATTATTGAAGGTGCTGTGGACTGGACGGATTATTCCCCGGGACTCAAGGTTCTTAATTATTTCAGTAAGGGACTCCATTGATGCGAGAGGCAAGCGATATTGCTTCACAAACACAGGAGTCATGCCAGGGTCCGTGGGGATTGTTGTTGTGTGGATGTCAGTGCGACCACAGTCATATGAGTCTACCGCAAAGAGATCTTGGAAATCCAAGAAAACTTGTTTCAACTTTTGCTTTTGTTCCAGAGTCACACAGGCATCAGCTAGGTTGACTCTCTCTTCCACCATCTGCCTGAAGCCTGGAAAGACTTCTGGTTTGGCTATTTCAGCGGCCTCCTCCAGCTGGGTGGAGAAGTCCCTGGTTAGAGTGCTGATTTGGACCGGAGGCTTCAGGTGGGAAAGGCAGCCCTCATGGACCTGGAAAATCACCTCATCCCTCCTGAAGTCACAAGTCACATCTTCCTTACCATAGGGGCAGGAAGTGTACACCAGGAAGTTCCCCCCATGCCGGGTAAAAATCCTGTCTGGTGTTGTATTGTCATCACTGTCACTGTCAACGCAGTCCTTGGGGATTGGCCCTAACAGTTCATTTACAAGATCAATGGAGAAATGTCGGTCATCAACCGCCATTCCAATAATGGTGCCTGCGGCTAGAGTAATACTCTTTAAGTCGCTGTTATCCACCTCTATTGGAATGGTGTCATGTTCTATGTTGACTAATGGTGTTGGGTTTACCCCCAACCCTTGCTGTTGGAGAGAAGCATTTAGATGTATGTAAGCATCAGGGTTTTTCAACTCTTGTCCCCTTTTAACTTTCACTTCCAGGGAGAATTGTCGGGTCCTTTCTGGGATGGTGACTTCCTCTTTAATCTGAATTTCAACTGCATAAGGTAGTAATTGAGCTGACCTAAATGCTTTTTCTGGATCATCAAAGCCCATGGGATTATCCGCTAATCGGGACCAAGCTTTGAAGTTTATTAGGTCCAAACTAATGGCAAAGCGATTGAGAATGTCACTGCCTAAGTAAAAGGCGGCAGTGACGTCTCGCACGACCCAACAATTGTGGACTATGCTCTTGTTGCCAATGGAGATTTTGAGCATACACCTGCTTGGCAGGAGATGTTTGGAATTAGGTGCTTCCAGGTCCATTTCCCATTTGTCTATCAGTTTGAAGGTGGGAATGGCTGGATCTTTTGGGAGTTGGCGGAACATGGCTTCGCTGATGAAGCTCTTACCGTTGTTTACACACACTCGAGCGAGAACAGAGTCCTTCCCATCATTTAACTGAACAGGGATGAACAACTGCTCTTCAATTTGCTGAATATCAGCCAGGCTTTGAGCTGATTTCACATCTTTCTGGACTATAGGAGTGGGAGTTTCTGATTGTGGATTAGTAAAGAATTTCAGAGTGTTTCCTTCCAGCGTGGAATACCACCTTAAACTGGAAGGAAGGTTGATTTTCAGAAATAGAGAGGACCCCCCATCACTAGTCTGTTGTCCTACTGCTATTACTGTCACGTCTGGAATCTGGTTGTTCTGGAAGTGAAATTCTACTTGGTCAGATTTTTGTTCAACCATGTGGCAGGTGCCGTTTAAACTAACATGGTTGACACTCTGTTTTAATTTTATGGGTCGGCTAGTCTGGGTCCAGAGGACCTTGTTTACGCAATCTATTAGGGGTGACAACCTTCTCAGGAGGTCATTCCCTAGTAAACAAGGGGTGCCCTCTGGGGTCACAACTATGACCGGGTGTTTCAACTTGTGTCGCCCGATCTTAATGTCCAAATCTGCAGTCCCCTCAACGGGAATTTCCTTCCCGTCAAAGTTCTGGACTTGTCCAGGAAGTGAGGTGAGAGGAATTTGGTAATTCTCTCCCCTTCCTGCATTCAGTTCATCAAAGGCCCTTCTGGACAGAAGGGTAGCTTGAGATCCAGTGTCCACCAGTGCCGAGATTGTACCCTGCCCCTGTACTTGTACCGAGGCATAATATCTTCCCTCCTTCTCCTCAAGGGGGCACAGATAATGTACATTTTTGGACAACTGGTGGGCTAATTTTCTGGTTTTGGACATCGCTAGCGAAGAGATTTGGGCAGAATCTTGTGGAGAGCCTTGGGAATCTGAAAGAAAAATTTGGCAACTGGAGATCAGAGCCATTGTGGGTTCCCCTGGCTCCGGTTCTGGGCCGCCCCCCCCTTTTTGGAGGCAGTCACCAGGATGGGTTTGAACCAGGGGATTTTCTTGCTGTTGGTTCTGGGATGAGATGGTGGGCGGCGGTAGCTCAGTCTCCACATCTCCCCAGTCTGAATTTGCATCCCTAGGGACCCATTTTTCTTTGGGGGGAGTTCCCCCCTCTCTGAAGGAGAAGATCCTTTTCCCAGGATCCTCTGAGGATCCCTCTCCCTCAAATTGGAAGATCTGTACCTCCTCCTCAAACTGAGTCTGTTTGGGTCTTTTGTTTCCCCTACCCCTCCTCTGCTCCTTAGGAGGCAGACTTTCAGGGGCAAGAGATTTTGTTTCCGGTTCCTGGGTTTCTAGGGGCTGTTTACAAGTGAGGAAGGAAGCTTCCTCCAAGGCTTTACACCCCCCTTCCCCTTGTGCCTCCTCCCTGGGAACCGGTGAGTTATCGGGGTGCTGCCCCCGTCATTGTTCTGGAGCACCAGGTCCAGAGTTGGGTGCGTTCTGCGCCGGCACGCCCATCTGAGGGTTCTGCTGAGCCCTCAGTATGTGACCCAGATCCCGCGCCATGTTTTGAACCTGGCGCTCTAACTGGGAAACCCGCTCAGGCTGATACGGGGCCCTGTTTTCTCCCCTGGGCTGATCCCGGGAAGGGTAGCTGTCCCTCCTCTGGTAATACCCCGGGTTGGGAAGATTTGGGTACCCCTCCACCCGTGGCCTCCCCTCTCCCGGATTCAGTGGTCTGGGCTCAGGGAATTGGGGAAAGAAGGATGGATGGTTTTGGGGCTGAAAGTCGGGAGGATATCTGGGGAAAAAGTTCTGCCCAGGGTTTGGTAAATTTCTGCCCTCCTGTGGGAAGTTTGGAGGGAAGTTCCCTGGGTTAGGTGCTTGTCTGGATCCCCCCCCCTTGGGCTGGAGGAGTCCACACATAACCCAGGATGGGTTTGTTACCTTTGTAGCGAGGACTTACATAGTCAGGAGAGCGAGGGACCCCATTTGTGGGGCTGCCTCCCTGGCTCCCTGTCTGTGACTGGCCCGAGGACCTTCTGGGCCTAGCATTATTAGGTGCAGGCAGGTTTTTAGGCCCCCCCATCTCCAAATCCAAAACGGGGGTAACCTTTACCTCTGCCACCTTGGCAGCAGCAGGGGTGCTGTTGGCTTTGGGGTTTTTCTGGGCATTACTTTTGCTATCTACCGGTTTCTGCACCTCATAGATCCGGGTAGCCTGTTCAATGACCCAGTCTAAAGATCTTTTCTCGTGAAAATCCCTCACGAGCTGGGTCATGATATATTTGGGCAAGGCATGGAAAAACGTATTTATAAATTCCCTGCTGTCCGTGCGCACCCTTCTTGTGGTCTGTGCAAAAGCACGCTTTAACTCCTGCACAAATTCTTGTGGGGCCTGATCCTCCCCACATTGCAAATTGTAGGCTGCCTTGCGAGCCTCTTGAGGATTTCCCAATTTGTAAGGGGATTCAATTCAGCACTACAGCTAAGTTAACGCCTAGTCTAGAATACTGAATGAAAACCCTTATTGATATATCTTTAGGTCCAGTTCATGCGTTCTGGATGACTACCCCTATATAACACCCCTCTCTTGGAATCCCCCTGACCCCACTGAGCCAAGAAGTAGTTCTGTTTTGCAAGTTTAAAAGGTTTATTTGATAATTTAAAATAGATATATCACACTTTATAATAAATTAATACTTGAATATCACCCTTAATCTGATATGTTAAAGATTAACAATGGAGAATCGGGCACTAGCACACTTCTTTATAATCACTAATGAGTTGACATGAAATGGATAAGATAGCACACTGGTAAATAGGAACAAAATTATAATGTGGTAGAAAATGCTTTATAGGGTTCAAATGGATGTAATGTTGAATGAAAATGCAATACAGAAAATACTCAATATGATTTCAACAAACAAGGTAATCACTTTTCTCTGGCAATCCCCTCCCCCCCTTGATGCAATGCAAGGAAATGGAAGGAAGCACACAGTTCTCAGAAATGCAATCAATGTAATCAGTTCAATCCCCCCCAAGCTTACAGAAAACAGATAGGAGTTTTTGAAAACACAGGCCCAAATGCTTTGATATGTGCTAGCAATGGATGAGAAATATGCTGGAAATGCTTTTAATTCCCTTTCAGAGGTTCAGGGTGAGTGGTATCTAGTTAATATTAGTCCAGGCTCACACTAGCAATGATGCAGGGATAGTTAGCAGGTTAAAACGAATTTCTGGCAAATGAAAAGCAAGCAGCAGCAGTTTTTACATGTGAAGAAATTGCAAATCGCGGTAAAATTCGCGGATGCGTGTTCCGCGATTGCGGTAAAACTATAAGGGGTAGGAATACGATTCTAAGCTATCAGAGGAAAGTTACTGCAAGTCTCTAGCCCAAACGGTCGCGGAGATATGAGCGATTTAATAAAGGTCGTTTTTGGGTTTGCAAATTTCAAAGCTCAAAATGACAAGTGCAGCTTGCAACTAGCAAATCACAGGTGACAGCTTTACAAGTGACAAGTGACAGGTGACAGTTAGGAGACAGTTCTACTTAGATTAAAATAGGATTGAATTATATTATTTTAACTAAGAGATTGGTTCTGCACAGTATTCTAGGTACTCACACTATATTCTTGAGTGAAATGGGCCTCGCCACGGATCTGGTCAGGGTTTTAGACTGGACTCTGGTCTGGTCTGGTCTGCACTTCACAGTGATCTGGGTCAGCTCTCTCTGCTGGTCTGGGTCTCTCTGGGTACAGCACTGCTTTCTCTCTGGTTCTCTTAGTTCTGGATAGATTGAAGTCTCTAGTTTGGCTTTCTGGAGGTTGATGGAGGTAAGTATGGATTTTTCCGGCAGAGCGTCCCGCTGCAGATGGATTTGGAAAGTCCCTATCTGTCCTGTCTGTCTGCTTTTATGTGTTTAGAATGTGGGTGTGTTCTAGCATCACTGACCCTACCTCTCTCTCAGCTTCTAATTGGTCAAACTTCCATTTATCATTTGATTGGGGAATGAACTGTGAGTCAGAGTGATGTCATTTTACAGCCTGCAGAAAGTCCACTCCTCCTGTCAACTTACACACAAATCTAGATTTGAAACAAATACATATTTGCAGAGGTACATATTGTTTTAAAATCATATGCACCCATCATGCATTACAGGAGGTATACCCTGTTCAAACTCTGCTCTTCCTGGGAGCTTGCCTTCAGAAATGGCACATATTTCACTTTTTAACTGATTTTGCAATTTCTGACATTGACCCAACTTTACATACATGTGTGCAGGGAGTAGGGACATTAACTGATGAAGTTTCAGATTTTTAACATGCATACATTTAGAGTAATATCCATTTTTCCGCTAAAACCCCCCTGAACATGCCACCGGGTCGAAAAACCTCTTAAAATGCGGGCAGAAAAATCACAAGAATTATGGTATCATTTATAAAATTTTCACATGTCCGCTCTATGAGTTATTCATCTTTTTAAAGTTATGTTCTGGCTCCAAAGGGGTGTGGTTTCCCAGGTCACATGGTATAGAAACCAGTCTTTCCAGTTTCTGCCAAGCCAGCTTGCTCTCACAGGCAGTGCCCCTCCCAGCTCTTGCCAAGAGGAAGCTACAATTTACGACTGCAGTAATAAAAACCTTTGCCTGAGTGAAGAGGGCTTTGTTCACTCTCTTGCAGAGCACAGATAATTCAATTATCAGATAGATGGCATATCCTTAGTGTGGGCAGCAAAAGGAAGGTTGGCCTGGGAACACAGTGGTGACTCAAATTTCACTCCTGATGGGGGTAGTTGCCAGGCAGAATTCAGTTCCTTAAGCCGGGTTTCAGATAAAATATCACTTTTTGTTCCCCAGTCTAAGTCAAGACATTTTTTTACATATGCAGCTAGAAGGCTGATTCTAAGTTTAAAACTATGACATTTAAACAATTTCAACCTATGTGACACTCAAAAGTAGGTCACTCAGTCAATTTGAACATTTAGATTTGTAGTGTCTTTCAGTCCAATGCAACTTAAACTGCTGAAATCCACAGCGCAGCCAGTCTTGTTATAAACCTTGTCTTATGATCTTCATTTCCCAGATTTTGTAGGCACACAAAACTCCATTCTGCCAAATGTCTGCTGGTGTTCAGTAAATATTTTGCACATATTGCAATGTTTGAAAATAGGCATTTTGACTTGCCTTCAGGGAAACAGAGTGGTTTTAAAACGCCGGCTTTTGGATAGTGGTGAGTACTGGTACTGCACCCATTTTTGGGATTTAAGAAATGAACTCCCCACAATTCTAGGTTGCATTTGGCAATCAGCATTGCCATTCCCAATGGTTTCAGACTACTGTGCGGGTAGTCCAATGGTGGTTTTAGGCAGCGTCCTTCTGTGCCCATAACATCGGCAAAAATGGGTGGCAGCCTATTCTTCCTGCATTTCCCTGTGCATTTTCTGGGAAGCTCTGGCCATCATGATGTTTTCCATGTCAGTACTGCACAGTTTTGAGGTAGGGCTAGGATGCATGGGTAAATACATCCCACAGCTGTTCGTGCAGTGATATTCCAAGCACTTTTCTTATGTATATTAGCACATCGCAATATCAACTCACTGACCCAAATTACATCTACATCATTGATTGTCCATAGTTCGTTCCCATATTAGTTTAACTCTTCATTTACTTTTAAACAATTCCATGCTCCTGAACATAAATAAAGAACTACCAATCGTACCCCAGTTTTGGCCATCTGGAAATATTTTCATAGTACTATGAAAACATACTATTTTAATGCCTTCGCTACAATTATGAGCAGAACTATTTAACCTTAGTTGTGTCCATATTGTCAGTCATTATAAATGAATGTACACATTATAAAACATTGCATAATGAATTCATAACACATCAAATTAAAACATATTAAATGTATCAAATTTGAATGCTATTGTGCTACAATGCACTTTTATAATTTATGCTAAACTCTATCATTCATCCATAATTGCATGGCATTTATTATCTAATATCTGTTAGCATAACAATTACTGTTGCTTATAAGATTCGACCGTCAAATACTAATTTCAATCCCAGGAAGTAGGAAGATTAATTGAGTTCCACAATCTCCAGTCATTATATTTAAAACCTTTGTATGCTTTTATCCTTCCAACTTGAGTCCATTATTTACCCAAAAAACCATTAAGTTCTTTATCCTTATTTTATCCAACTTTCATTATGTTCAAATAAAAAATGAATATGGCCTCTTATCTCTGTAGCATATGTTCTCTGTTTCCCCTCTTTCACTATGAGGTAGCCCAATCATCCCAAAAAATCTCAACTCACTTTAACTTTGTCTAATATGCTCTAGTTTCAATGCAATCCTAATGGGAACCTTTCATATTTCATTCTAATAGTTCTCAAATGTTCAGCTATATGTTCTCTAAATTTCTTATTGTACTTTCTATGTACAGTTTTTGACATTTACAGACAATAGCATGTAAAACATGCATACTGTTACAGTTAAAGAATTGCTGCACATTTACACGATTGTTTTAATGATCATGATGCTCCTTAACATTATTTAATGCAAGAAATCAGTTATTACAATTTCCAAATTTGTGAAACCCACATCTCTTAGGATTTAGCCACGTACGATATGTGAGAGTTTCCCCATGAAGATGACATGGTGACATTTTAGGCTCTTTCATGAGTCTTGGTGTGCTGCTAATGATCTCTGTCTTAATGCCAATAAGACAGAGATCATCCTCATTGGGACCCCGGCTCCTGCTTTCTCACTTGCACTCTGGGAATCCACTCTTGGTCCGAAACCCTCTCCCACTAGTGAGGCAAAAAACCTGGGGGTCATCTTCGACTATACTCTCTCCTCCTTTTCTCACATCTCGGACATGTCCAAAAATTCCCACTACCAGCAGCACCTCTTAAGAGGTATTCAATCTTTTATCACCTTCCCCCAGAGGCTCACTGTCTCCAGTGCATTGTTTCGCTCCAGACTGGACTACTGCAACAGTCTCTTTCTCAATCTTCCTACAGCTACTCCTCGACCTCCTTAACTTATCCAGAACAGAACCGCAAGTCTTATCCTTGGCCTCAAGCCCAGGGACCGCATCTCTCTGCTGTTGAAATCCCTCCACTGGTTCCCTGTGGCTGCAAGGATCTAGTTCAAGTCCCTCTGCATAGTCCAAAAGGCTTTCTGGGGCTGGGTCCCCTACTATCTACAAAGTTCTGTTCCTAAATT
Source organism: Ambystoma mexicanum (assembly GCF_040938575.1). Taxonomy (NCBI): domain Eukaryota; kingdom Metazoa; phylum Chordata; class Amphibia; order Caudata; family Ambystomatidae; genus Ambystoma; species Ambystoma mexicanum. Next base: position 363,025,140 of record NC_090922.1, read on the forward strand.
CTCTCCATGCAGAACCCTCTGCTCGGCCTCCTCCAACTCTCTGAGGGTGAGCCATTTTTCCAAACAGAGATTTGGGGTATATCCTTATCCCCTACAGGTACCTCCCTCTGGAACACCGTACCTGCATCTCTACGTCATGAGCTGGACCTCCTTAAGTTCTGGAAACTCCTCAAGACTTTCCTCTTCTCCTCTTTCTCTCTTCCTTGCTAAACTTCCTCCCTCTCCCTCATGTTTCCTTCCTTTGCTCGCATCTCCAACTTATTCAGTCAGCTGACTGGTCACCTCGTGCACCTCCAGAGCCTCACAGGTCCCAGGCTCCCCCGCCAGTCCTGCACTTGGCTCCACACTCTGCCTTGTACTACTACACTCGGAATACCTTCCATGAGAGTGACACCCACTCTGCACTTAATCCTGGCCCCTGCTGGACTGGGCGCACTTGCCCCCCTCACACTTCTGTCTGCGCACTGCACGACCTTGAATGTACTAGAATTAGCATGCCAGTCTGCGATGTCCTCCTCTATCTCCCCTCCCCAGCTTTCTGTGCCTGCATGCAGAGGTGCATTGTAGACCAACCTTTGTCTTGTATATCCCATTTTCCCCCTATACTATTTATTGCTGTTAGATCATTCTGAATCTTCAAGGCATAAGAATGACGACGATATCCCCTTGTTCTCTTCCTGCCTTGAAGCGAGTTGAAGCACTTCACTTGTGTACACGCGCTTTACAAATAAACAATTACAATTATAATTACAAAGTTGGATGGTATCCCGGCGCTAATAGCGCAGGGATACCGCCCAATGCAATTAGCGTTACTGTAACTCAGTCCAGCACTATTTTCGCTGGATCCTGAGTTCCGGGGATGGGGACGGTAAGTCCCTATTCCCATTGAGTCCGTTGGGGGGTGTTATTACCAAAGGCGGTAATAGCGCCAGTGGTAATAGCGCCAAAACTGCTGGCGCATTCACCTCCAGCTCAGAGCTGGAGGCGAATGCCCCAAAAAACGGGATTGGGCAGAGGAGTAAATGCAGCAGTAATAGTGTTGTCACCACATTTTCCCGCTCTGCCCAACTCGTGATGACCCCCTTTTGTCTCTTATGGTCTTAGCTCTAGTGAAGGTAACCAGTGGGTATTCCGAAATGTATTGGCATACATCTAAATAGGATATTAGCACTTTCCACTGCTTGTTCAACCACTTGTAAATTAGACCACTGTTAGAATTATAGCAGGTAATTCGTTTGATGTGCTTATCTCTTTCTTGTGAAATGTTATCTCTTGGTATCAATAATTCCAACCGTATTCTATTTTGTACCTCTGATTCCGATTCATGAACAATAGTTTTGTTGTAACCTCTTTTCTTTGATGTGTTTACATATCAGTTGGGCTTCACTTTCATAGTCCTTACTGAGGCTGCAATCTCTTTTCACCCTTATAAAATCCCCTGGGTGTATATTATTTATCACATTTCTCGTGTGACAGCTTGCACTGTGCAAAATACAATTGGCTTCTGTAGGCTTATGATAAGTCCTAGATACCAATTTCCCATTCTGTTAAAAGGTTTCTAGATCTAAATCATTCAGTGATGAGTCATTACCCTTCTTAATCCCCTTTAATACTTTTGAAATTTAACATTTTGCATGGTGATGGGCTGCCATATTCAAGGAATGTGATAGTGCTACCTGCTGTACCATGAGATGCAGATGCAATGGCACTTGACACCACTGTATTTAGGGTTCTCGGTAAGCACGTAATCGATACATTTACAAAGTAATCCAAGATGTAGCGTACACAAGGCAAGCAGAAATGCTCTTTATTACAGCTGGGCAAGCACAAATCAAACAGCACAGTGTAACATAGCTGGTTGATGAGAGCTGACAAAACCGCTCACCGCGGCCCAATTTTTTACAGCGAGAACAACATTAGCACAGCGAAAAACAATTGCAATTACTTCTCCAAGATATCAAATGTCCCTCAATGCTAATTGGTGGGGCTCATCAATCCCCTATAGATATACATAGGTTAGTTAAAAATGATTGAGCAAACAGTCCCACCGCCCCCTTGTTCACTGCCTCTGTCGTGGCACCACATTCCTTCCTGCTTCACCTCAAAAGTTAGTGGTTACTACACACATAGCACACATTGAAAAAAAAACATAACACATCCTAAGCTTGTGGGAATGGAGACATTCACACAGAATTTGACCAATGAGATGCCTCGTGGACATCGGTGAGAGGACAACATGCATGTTACTTTCCAGGAACACCAAAACGTACCTTCTGATTGGCTACTTCACGTATCACCCCTCAGCCCACATCCCACCTCGCAGGCCCACCTGCCAAGGGGCAATTTTGAAACAGCTGGACATACTTTGGCTGTACCTTCCAAGGCATGTTTCTGTGAGCTTATTTTCTTCCTGATACCAGCGAGTGCCCAAATGTTTTTCTCACCATCCTTGAATATATCAGCTAATTCTGTTCCCAGTGACTGTTGTCTCCTGGGAAGGGTCTATCTGAGAGAATCTCCCCACCCTACTGTTGTGAGGGGTCCATGCAGTCCTGTGCACAGCCTGTCTTGTTCCCCCATGCTGGCTATTCACCGGTCATTTTCGTCTGATTCAACCTCGTGGCCATACCCCCTATAGTTACGCAATCATGTGCAGTTCTTCCCAGGAGCCTCTGCACACCCTTCATTCCCCTACCTTCTCAGGCTGCATGCATGCTCGAGGCACTAAGAGTGAGGTGCCCCCTCCTTTTGCCCCATTCCCGCAAATGGTACATGCGACCCCCTGGGCAGCAATGTATCAGCACTTTCACTGCATTTCCCCCTTCAATCAATCCATCGATCAACACTCTCTTTCCCATAATTTCTTAACTCACTGCCTTCGGCATCCACATTCTTGCTACCCTTTCCATGTTCCCTCCTCCTTCTTCGTAACCCTCCAGTGTGTCTCCTATTACCAGGTAATCCTGCCCATCTGGTGATCATGCTACCCAAAAGGCATCATAATCCTCTACCTTCACTGATGGTGCTGTGAAGACCACCTGTACACCATCCTCAGCGCTATTCATTCTTGAATGCTGAATCGCCCTTGTACTGCCCTCCTTCCCCACCTCATTAGCAGACATTATATATCGAACCCTTTTCTTTGCACACTCACAATTCCTGATGACCCACTGTCCTGCACAGATGCAATGAGAATCATGATGAGCATGGGGACAGTTATCTTAAACAGGGCGGTTTAAGGGAGGCATGGTATCACAAGTGAAGGCAGACACAAGAGATGCAATTCAAGGGTGTTTATTACACATCAAGATTTGGAAAAAAAACACCTATCTAGCCCTATAACTAAAGATGGGAGCAAGCTTTGCTTTTATTTGACCCGAGTGACAAGAAGTTATACACTGCACCCAAAAACGGTCTTGATTTACTTTTAATTCACATGAGAGCAAGAATTTCAACACTAAAATCAGAAATGGCTTTTGCTTTCCCTTTCACATGAACAGCATCACTTTAAACACTGCAAACGAAAAACGGCTTGGCTTTTCTTTTGTTTATGTCAAATTAAAGAACCATGTGGAACGGGGCCTAGTCCTCATTATCAATGGACCAACAGCAAATGAAAACTTGCTCAAAAAGGAGAAATCACTCACACAGCAAATGTCATGGAAATATAATGGGGGGGGGGGTTGGCCCATGCAAATGTACATTATGTTCCAACCCACAAGACTCCAGTCACCTTTGAAGAGAGACTTACTACAGGAAAAAACTGTTGGGCTGAGGCAGGAAACTTCACAATTAAAAGCCCCGCTTCCAGCTGGAAGCTGCACCTACCACTGAACCAGCCTGCAGTAAAATGTGACGCTGCTGAGGGTGTCATAATTCTCTGCTTTTCCAGACATGAAGGCAGGAGCCCAGGGATTTCAAAGAAGGCACAGTGCGGCTGAAGCTTGACCAGAAGGTGTGAGCCCTTCCTGCACCCTCCTCAAAGAGCAAACTGCAAAGTTCAAAGGGTCTAACAAAAATCTCTGGTCACCGGCTGAGCCCAGAGGAAGACAAATGGCTGTGGGGGATGAAGCGGCCCTCCCATAGTGGGGACTGACGCTAACAATTGACATTAAAGGACTGATTTCATTTTAGGCATTTTTCTCAGCACTCAGAATGAGAATACATTTTGTTTATTCATTTTTTCATGTAATTACCAGGTGGTTTTAAAGGTATTCATTGCATTTTCTTAGGACTTTGGGGCCTGAAAGGGCCAGTTGGACTGGTCCTTTGGCTGATTGAAACATGGGACAAATGTGACAGTTTGTGAAAAGATGGAAAATTAAATTAGGAACATGCCTGATGATTTGCAGAGTCATAACTATTGTTCATTTTATGAAACTGACAAAAATGTGCCAAAGGGCCATGCTACCATCTACGGAGTTGGTGATCGGCTTACCTAATTCCCTATGACCAACTAAAACCACATATCTAGTTCATATGGCAGGGGCTAGTATAATTATGAAGTTATGAGGCATAACTAGTTTTTGCCTAAAAGTGCTAATAAGAACAAAGAATTGTAATAAATGCAAGCAGACAGTTGGTGCTCTCTTCCCTTGAACCAATCATGCTAGGGGGCGGATAGAGGAATGGTAAACTGTCCTATCGAAGCGGCAGGGAGAATTACAGGACACTCCTCCTAGATTGTAAAGTTAGTGATGTCATTTGTGCTATATAAGGGGGACTGTACTAGGAGAGAGACAGACAACAAAGTTGGGAAGACCCGAGAAGGAGGGCTGAGGCGGCTGGACCTTACCATCCTTGAGAGTGCAGTGACCAGACCCCTTGCCGCAGCTGTCCAGAGTGTCCTGAAAAGTGTGGTGAAAACCCCACAAATTGCAAGTGTAATTCAGTCACTTTCCCATAGAAGAATCCATTACTAGCCTGTGTATGTTTCTCCCTTGGAAACCCTCCCAGTTGTCTGTGTAAATCCCTATTTTTTTTTGTAAATACATTAATTCCCCCATTGAAATTCACGGTTCAAGATTGTTGAAGTTCGAAATCAACCATCTTGTCCCTGGTGTTGTATTTAATTATTATAGTCCTTAAGGTGTTACATCAAAAGAATGATTCTCCTTGTAACTGAAAACCGAATGTGTCCGTTTACTGTGTGTATTACCAAACAAACTCCCATTTGCATCTGTCCTATTAAACCCCAAACCGTTGTTCCAATGCGAGCAATCCCTTTTGCCTAGAAGTCTGCCTTTTATGTGCCTCTGTCCTTGTCATTGAAAACCGATTTCCCTCTTGTAAGCTAAACCCCTTCCCTGAGCTGCCTTTCATTGTAAACCCAGTGTAAATGAATTTCCATTTGCCAGTGTATCTTTCCCTTTTGCATTTGCTTTCTCCCAAAACCGATTTTCCCACTTCGTGTCTATTTTTGCCCTGGTGTGCTGATTAGTATTCTATAAACTTTCCCATTCTCTGAAAGTGTAAGCAATACGAATTTCCTTTCATTCTCTCCCCTAACTATTGTGAGTAATAATCAAAATTCCATTCTGCCATTTTGCTCCAAAAACAGGATTTCACTTTCTTTGCTAGCTTCCCATCTTGTGGTGGTCTGCTTTACCTCAAATCCGATTTTGTCTCTCTATTCCTACTCCTTGCCACTGCCTTCCATTCAAAGGAATCACGTTTAGCTGATGTTTGGGGGTGAGTGTTGCAGGGGGGGTGCTAAACCGTTGGTGCTATCAATTTGTAAAAATGTTTCTTTTATTCCTGTTTTGCCATTAAAGAACCATGTGAATTCTAATAGGATATCTTAAACTAATTGTTCTGTAGAGATCATTGCACTTGTGCTTCCACAATATTGGTGGCTGTGAAACTGTTTGATTTTACTTTTTCATTAAATAATAAATTAATAAATATCTTATTGATACACACCAGACAAGTTCCTAGTCCATTGTGACACAGGGTTTTTGTGGAGGTTGGGTGCGAGACGGGTTAGAGGCCTGCTCAAAAAGAATCCGTAGGATATCAAAAATAAACAGTGTTAAGTAGTGCGCCACATCCTTTGTAGGGGAAGGAGTTCCCTAGCTGGCATGTGCTGTGTAATAAAACCGCGAGAAAGTGGGGGCTCGTCCGTGATTGAGAAAAGAGTTTTCTCCTGTGACAGTACAACACAGCAAACTAACCCATTGAAGGTGGTTACTTTTAGTGGCTAGAAAGCTGGGTTGCATTGTAGAGGCGCCATCCAAAAATGTGTACCCCAGGTATCAGGGCTATGTCTCATAAAATAATATTGCAACCATAAACTAGGCAGGAGCAGGGTGGTGATTTTGTCCTTGCATAGATAACCCAGCAGCAATAGAACATACTTCACAATGAGCACAATGGAAATTAACATGGCTTGACAACACCTTCTATCCAAATTTTCATCAGAGGGGAATGGGCAGAACAAAAACATGAAGCTTGGCTATCTAGTATGATGCAACAGGTGACCTCTATAAATATGGATGTGTGGCAGGACAGTGGCCTGTTACATCAGGTCCTGACCGAGTTCTATATGACGCAGAACATCAAAGATGAGCAAATTAAGTTGGTCCAACTCACTGCATACATGTACTTCCACATGATAATCATGGAAGAAAGGTACCAGGAGAGTGTAACTTCTGGGCAGAATCAATCATAGGGATTGGAGCAAGTAAAAAGGGGATTTAAGGCAGGTAGAGGAGAAAGTGTGAGAGAGCCAAAATTCAGAGTTAGAATTAGGAAACATTAGGAAAACTTCTGGGCAGAATCAATCATAGGGATTGGAGCAAGTAAAAAGGGGATTTAAGGCAGGTAGAGGAGAAAGTGTGAGAGAGCCAAAATTCAGAGTTAGAATTAGGAAACATTATTCAGTGGCTCAAGAAGGAGTTGGCAGTTCAGCAACAAACTAATTCAGAACAGGAGGCCCAATTGTCTGCACTGAAAGAGGAGTGCCAGGAAAGGTTTGACTCTCTGAAAGAGAGTCAACTAAAATAGAACCAACAAGTGACATACAATAGAACCTGTTTAGAGGATATGATTGCATATCAAAAGTAAATTAAGCAATTGAAAGAGGAGCATAGTCAGTGGGCTATAAAGGAGGTCCATTCGCATGCATATTTTGACCAAGAGCACCAGAAGTTGGATGCTATAAAAAAAGCAAATAGATCACTTCAATGAACAGAATAGCAGGCTGTGTCAGGAAAAAGATGTCATGTGCCAGGAAGTGTGCCAGTTGAAGGCAGACCTGGAAAAAGGAGAGTCAAGTCTTCAGGGACTGACTGACCTAAAAGCAGAGTATGAAAAATCGATGGGACATATGAGGCAAATAGAATTTTATCTAGTGTAGACAATACATATCAAAAATCTGCAGAGTGAGGAGATGGGTCTCCTGCAACAGAAAGTGTCTGAGTATTCCCAGACAATACAAGAAGCACAGAAAGAAACTGGGGCCCTTGGTGATGAGAACAGGGGTGTCCCGGGGGTCTCCAGAGCCAAGTAGCAGCACAAGGGAAGGTCATAGATGTCAGTCAAGCCCTGATAGCAGAGCACAAGGCACAGGCCTTTGCATACTATCAAGAAATAGGGGCTGAGAAAGAGAAATTTAAGAGGTTAGACAAAGAGTGTGCTAGGTCTAATAAGGACTTGAGGAACCCTGAACAGTTAGAGAGTGACAGGGCAATCCCTAATCATGGTATAAGGCCCTATGTACCAATTTACCACCTCGTATGCGCAAGGCACTGCTAAATTAATGTCTACCAGTTCACAAGAACCGGGAACCATGAGGCAGCCGATCTCAATTAGGCTTAGTATGGTGGAGCCTGCAGGTCAGCGTCCATCAGAGATTGATGTACGTGCATCACTGCATAGGTTCAAAAATATTTTGGCGAGTGTATCTGACCAGGAGGACTCCTATGAAGAGAAGCTCAGGGAATTAGAATGGCAGAAACATCAGCTACAAAAGGACCACCTTGTCCACTTTGCAGATAAACAAGAGTCTAAGTTTAGGCCCCAAAAGAGTATCCTGAAAACCTCCATCCAATCAGAGAGGTGGGGGAGTGCTCCACCAACCCCGGAAGAAGGGAGGAGTCAGATGAGTAGTCCCTTGTGCGAAAGAGGGAGTACCAGGGAAGTGACCCAGTGAGACCACAATGCAACAGGGGAGAAGAGACTAGGCCCCGTCATTCTGAGAGAGACTCTCAGTCTCCAAGAATCAGCGAGTACCTAGAGGATAGGGATGGGACCTCAAATAGCAGAAGCTCTGAGTCTGAGAGCAAATGGACTCAGGTGCAGTGGAAAAAGAAGGCTGCCAAACAAAAGAGAACTTTGGTAAAAGACCCCATTAGACAAATAAAGCTATTAGAAACTTCATGACCCTTTTCCATAAAAATGCCAAGTTCTCAGTCTGGGAGCATCTGGAGCTGTATGACCAGATGATAATGACATTAAGCATTAAAAATTACTAGAATTCTATGGAGTTTTCCAAAAGGACATTCTCCCCAGAATACTCCCTCTTCTTTGCTGGGCTAGAGGATCAGAATCATTCAAGGTGGTCCACCTACAAGGCGGCCATCTTAAAGCACTTCTCCATGCAGCAAAACCCCCAGGAGGCTTGCAAGGCAGCCTACAACCTGTAGTGTGGAGAGGGTCAGGCCCCCAGAGTATTTGTCCAAGAATTGAAGTGGGCATTTGCACAAACCACTAGGCGGGTGCACACTTACAGTAGGGAGTTCATCAATACCTATTTCCATGCACTCCCTAAGTACATTATGGCGCAGTTGGTTAGGAACTTCCACGATGAAAGGACCGGACTGGTTAATAGAACAAGCTATACGTATCTATGAAGTCCAAAAGCTGGTATAAAATAAGAATTCCCCCAAAAACCCCAAACCAACAAACACCCTGCTGCTGCCAAGGTGGCGGAGGTGAAGATTACCCCCATTTTGGACCTATAAATGGGGGGGTATAAATAAAACTCCTGCTAACGAACCAAACCAGAGGCAGAGAGGATCCTCTGACCAGTCCCAAACAGGTGGTAGCCAGGCAGGGTAACCCACAAAGGGGTCACCTGACTCTACCCTATATCAGCCCGAGGTACAATGAGAATAGACCCATCTTGGAGTACGTATGGACTCAGGGCGGATCCATTAAGGTGAGTACCACCGCAGAGAACTTCCCCCAAACTTCCCTCCAAACTTCCCTCTGGAGGGCAGTAATATTCCACCCTCTAGTTTAAATTTCGTCCCCAGATACCCTCACAACCCCAACATTCAGAACAACCCTTCTTTCTCTCCACACTTTCAGGAGTCTAGGCCACCAAATCAGGGAGAAGGGAGACGAAGAATGGAGGGCTACCAGGGAAACATTCCATATCAAAGTTACTCTGGGAGAAGGGACAGTTACCCTTCTCGAGAACAGCAAAGATTTGACCCAAGACCACTGTATCAGCCAGAGAGGGTGTCACAACTGGATCGCCAGGTCCAGAGCTTGACCCAAGACCTGAGCCGCATGTTGAGGGCTCAGCAGAGCCCTCAAATGAACATGGATGCCCAGAACAACTCAAACCCAGGGTCTGGCACCTCGGAGCTATGACGGGGAGAGAACCCCGACAACCAGCAGGTTCCGGAGGAGCAGGCTCCGGAGGAAGGGGGATGCAAAGCCCTAGAGGAAGCTTCCTTCCTCACCAGTGAAAAGCCCCTAGAATCATCTGAACCTGAACCCAAATCTCCTACCCCCTGAAAAGCTGCAACTTAGGGAACAGAGGGTATGTAGGAGAAACCAAGGGACAAAAAAGGCCCATTTTGTAGAGGAAGTCAGTGTTCTCCAATTTGAAGGGGCAGAATCCCTGGAGGATTCAGGAAAGAAAGTCTTCTCTTTCAAGGATGGGGGGATTCCTCCCGAAGACAAATGGGTCCCAAAAGACCATAACTCGGACTGGGTAGGTATGGGGACTGACCTAGAACACCCATCCCTGAACCACAGAAATGTCATCCCGAGAACTCCAAAATAAATGAGGGATCCTCCCCCAAAACCAGTTCAGGCGACTGTCCCCAGGAAAAGGGGGATAGCCCAGAATCAAGGGAAAAAGGGGATTCCAAAATCCCTCAACTCTCAGAATGCCAAATTTTATTTACAGATTCCCGAACTCTGACACAGAAAACTGCCCAAGATCCCATGGTGTCAGAGTCCAAAATAAAGAAATTAACTGCCCAGCTGGCCCAAAATGTCCATTTCCATTGCCCCCTGGAGGAGAAAGAAGCTAGGTTTTATGCCCCCATCAGGGTGCAAGAAAAAGGGTGCCCTTTCAGCATTGGTGGATACAGGATGCCAAGTCACCCTCCGGTCCAAAAAGGCATTTGAGCAGCTTAATTCAGGAATGGGTGAGAGTCACCAAATTCCCCTCACACCTCTTCCTGGACAACTCCAAAACAGTTATAGTCGTTACTCCAGAGGGAACACCCTGTCTCTTAGGGAATTACCTCCTTCAGAGATTGTCACCCCTAATAGACTGTGTGAACAATGTCCTCTGGAACCAGACTAACCAGCCAGTAAAATTAAAACAGAGCACCAGCTATGCAAGTCTAAATGGCACATGCCATATAGTTTAGCACCGGTCTGACAAAATTGAGTTCCACTTTAGGAACAATCAAGTCCCCAACATAACTGTAATTGCTGTAGGAGAACAAACTGGTGATCGGAACCCTTGTCCATTCCTGAAAATCAACCTTCCTTCCAGTTTTAAATGGCATTCCACACTGGAAGGAAATACCCTGAAATGTTATAATGATCCGCAATTTGAGAACCCAAACCCCATGATAAAAAGTTATGAAAAAACAGCTCAAAGCTTGTCTGATATTCAGAAAAAGGGTGAACAGCGGTTTCTCTCCATTGAGGTACATAAGGGGGGCAGGGGGGCTGTTCTCGCCAGAGTATGCTTGAATAATGGAGAAAACGTCATCAGCAAAGCGCTATTCAGGAAACTCCCAAAAGATCAGACCATTCCCACATTTAAATTGATTAATAAGTGGTAAATGGGCCTGGAAACTTCCAATTCCAAACATCTCCTGCCTCCATTGGTGATAAAAGCATAGAGCATTATTTTTGAGTTGTGCAAGATGTCCCCTCTGCCTTCTACTTAGGCAGTGACATTCTCAATTGATTTGCAATTAATTTGGAGCTCGTTAATTGCAAAGTCTGGTGCTGTCTGGGGGGTAAACCCCTGGGCTTTGACAATCCTGAAAAGGCATTTCAGTCAGCTCAATTGCTACTGTATGCAGTTGAAATTCAAACTGGAGAAGAGGTCACCATTTCAGAACTGACCCGAAAATTCACCAACCCCCGAAAAGTTAAAAGAGCCGGATTTGTGGCTGATTAACCCCTTAAGTGCCAAGGGCGAGGTATCTTGTCCTTGGGATTACGCCATGTACGCCATACTCGTAAAACTCTAGGCCCTGGCCAGAACCATCACATCATATTACAGCAATGCATACACCCATAGTATTGCTTAGCAGTCAGATGATTCCAGGGAGGGTGTACATTCTTGGGTGCATGGCCAAAGGCCATGCCCCCAAGAACGACCTTATAAGCAGTGGAGTTATAGCCAATGTACATTCAAATATCTATGGACATACATCCAAATCTCTAAGCCCTGCCCACAAACACTGCAGCATACTAGACAGCCACGTTAGTGGCTGTGTAGTTATGGTGAAGTTGCTGTTTCCATAGGAAGAGCACTTTTTGGGTGCCTTATAACTGTGCTCCCCTTGGACGAATCCTCACCAAACTTTACAAAAAAAGTATATCGGACACTCTGAATTTCTTTGGAAAGTTTGGTGATGTTTGGTTCAGGGGGGGAAAAGTTATAAAGGGGGGTTCTCAAAATGTCTCTTTTCCCCTTAGACTGAATGGGGGAAAAAGTTTGTGCCCGCGGACATGTGGCGCTTTCCCTGATTGGTTGTGGACAGCGTGAAGTACGTCAGCTTTCTTCGGTGCCCCCGCCATCTTTTATTCATGTTTTGGTGTACGCGGACATCGCCAGAAACACATACAAAACAAGACAGCATTGCACTTGTCACACTTATGTAATACTATTTCAGAAGGTGACCTTTAAGGAGGCTGGGATGGGATGTGGGAGCACAAACTGAAAAAGTGGAGATTTCTTGTCACCAAAGTCATACGTTTAAATGGAAGTTCGTGCTCACTGTACCACTACCAATTAGTACGTGTGGGTTAAAATGTTTTTGGAATAATATTGCCGTCAGACTGGCGTCCTAAGTTTTGAAAACTAAGGCCACCATCTGCACTGTTTGCTGGAAACAGCGATTTTGGACTTGTATGGGAGTAGCGGTTCTCATAATTGGATTTCAATATGTTGTTGCAAAGTAAGAATGTATTTGCCTTCTGAGTGAAGGTCACATGAGTTGCTTTTTTGGTTGGACGCTCAATAGGCCCACGCATCCGAGTGAATGTATAAGGGGCAATTGTTTTTGACCTTGAGCGAAAGGGAAACCTTAGAAGAAATTCAAGGAATGAAAGGGTCGAAAAAAAAAGCAATTGATAAGTTTATGTTTTAAAATGTTTGTAAGGCACATGCAATATCAGTCCACGAAGATTCTTCGGTGCGAATACATTGGTGTCTGACTTGCACAAAAAGAATGGAGGCAGTAAATATTATGTAAATTTACTTTTGACCACTCTACAGCGAACCGCGTTTTAATTTAACATTACCGAAAATCTAATTGTGACAATATAACTGAAGTATTATCTTTCTGCGCTGTTATATTTTTCCTGCAATAATGCAGAGTGCACAGGTTCCGCATTTGTAGGGTATGACTACACTCATCCTTTTTTAGCATTAATATTTCTTGTTTGAAACGTTATGTTTGCCCACATAGCTATGTTTATCACTCTGCATGTTCTTTTGGTCTTGTTTGAAATCATAATTTTTTTTTAATTGTCCATTCATTTTGCCTTCATAACTGAATTATCGTCTTCCTGTGTAGTTGACATTTTTTTAAATCTTACGGCGGATGCAGAATCTCAGCGTTTGTAGCCTATTACTATAGTTACACATGGTCAATAGTAATATTTCACTAAAATGTCATGTTTGACCACTTACATTGTGTATTACTTTGCACATTTTTTGTGTCTTTTTTGAAATTTTTTGCTAGAGGTTGGTTATTGACACGTATTTTCTGTTACTTTTTCCACCCAGGTACATCTTGCCATACTGTCCATGCCATGGTTTCCAGATGCCGAGTGAGGGCTTTTTCGGACGGAAAATACAAGTGGTCGTGAGCGGTTGCCTGTCCATAACAATTATGTGGGATGACACCCTAAGCCTGCTTTGCCCGTATGCTGAACTCGCTATTCGGAGCAACATCACATCATTTATGGTGCTGTAGGCCGAAGGTCATGGCGCCTTCTTGGAAATCACTGTGGAAACAAAGCGGCTGCTTTAACCAAGAACCCATAATGTTTGTATGGGAAAAAACCAACGTGTTCCTCATCTTTAACATTTGCAATGACGCCCTTAGAACCATTGTTATCCTTGCATTGAAAATGGGATTACTCCAATGGTCTCTGACAGTTTGTTGTTAAATAAACCTACAATACGAACTCTAAAATGTTAACGTTTTCTTTTACAATCCAGTCTATTATTTCAAAATGTAAGTTATTACGTTGTACGTCGCTGTATGTTTATTTACAGGTTCTGCGTCACGTCACGTACTTGTGCTTTTTGCGGCCTACCATGGAAAGTGAAGAGGGGCTATGTATGAAACAACCGCCATCCCTTTCTATGGTGGCCATCTTGAAAAAGGATTTGGTTTTGTAATCCGACCCGCCAAAGCCGCCACGGATTATAACCAGTAATCCTACTTTTTAGTAGCACACGTTACTGCTTTGCAAATCTAGACTATTAGTGGCAAAGATTATTGCGTCTATGTATTTTACTGAGAAATATGAAGTACTTGGAGTGTAAGCAATTTTCTTTTTCAAATTTATTTACACTGTGAAAGGTCGCTATTAACGGAATATTTACTTTGTTTACGGGTGGCTTTATTTTTTGGTACAGCAGGTAACAAGGCAATTTGCGAACGGCAATGAGCAAAGAAGCAACAGACGGTAATATGGGTCGGTAGATGTACAGCAAAAAATGTGGTGCATTTGTTATTTGCAAGGTAGCTGCACTGTTTCTCATGCTTCTTCATTACAGCAGTGCTGCTATTTCTTGGGGAGGAGGGATGGCTTTAGCTGATTTCATTTTCAGATAAGTAAAACCTTTGCTAAAGATATATAATGTGTAGTGCACTAGTAATCGCTGCATACCAACATGTGTTGGTGCTGTGTAAGGGAAATGTTGAAGGTGGACGTTCCTACATCAATATAAAATCTATTTCCACACTGTCCACGAGGCATAGATCTTACTGTTAAGTGTGTACTGATTTTGGGACACGTCACCGTGCTATACGCCAGCATATTGTCATGTGGCATTCTTCGCAAGATGTATACTGTTTAGCAAAATAACCTTGCTAAAGGGACGTTATGGTTATATTGCCCTACTGAAAATCTGTGACATTCAGTACAAAATGTTTTTACTAAAATGACGTTATACTTAAATTGACCTACTAAAAACCCATAAAATTCACTCAAAAAAAACTTTGTTAAGGGGACGTTATGGTTAAGTTGCACTACTAAAAACCTGTGCAATTCACTAAAAAAACTTTACAAACGTGCCATTATGGTTCAAAGTAAAACCGAAAAACCCCTGAAATTCGCCAGTTATGGTAGGTGAAGCAACCATACCTGCCCGCACCACAGTGCACTGCTAACACCGAGGACATGAAAGGTGGCATAACAAATTATTTAGTAAAAAAACGTTTTTAAAGGGACATTATGGTTCACAGTAAAACCGAAAAACACTTGACATTCGCTAATTATGGTAAGCTAAGCAACCATAACTCGCGCCACCTATGTGCATTGCTAAGAACTAACACCCAGGACATAAAAGATGACATCACAAATGTTGTCCAACCCACAAGGCTCCAGTCACCTTTGAAGAGACACTTACTATAGGAAAAAACTGTTTGGGCTGAGGCAGGAAACTTCACATTAATAAGCCCTGCTTCCAGCTGGATGTCGCACCTACCAGTGAACCATCCTGTAAAAAAATGTGATGCTGCTGAGGGTGTCATAATTCCCTGCTCTGCCAGACAAGAAGGCAAAGTGTGGCTAAAGCTTGATCAGGAGGTGTGAGCCCTTTATGCACCCACCTCAAAAAGCAAACTGCAAATTTCAAAGGGACTAATAAAAATCTCTGGTCACCGGCTGAGCCCAGAGGAAGACAAATAGCTGTGGGGGATGAAGCGGCCCTCCCATAGGGGGGCCAACACTCCCAATTGACATTAAAAGACTGATTTAATCCTAGGCATTTTTTGCAGCACTCAGAATGAGAATTAATTTCGTTCATGCTATTTTTTCATGTAATTTCCAGGCAGTTTTAAAGGTATTAATTGAATTTTCCTAGGACTCTGGGGACTGAAAAGACCAGGTACACTGGCTTTCTGGCTGATCTAAAAATGGGACAAATGTGACAGTTGGTGAAAAGATGGAAAATGAAGTTAGCAACATTCTTGATAATTTGCAGAGTCATAACTATTGTACATTTTATGAAAATGACAAAAATGTGCCAAAGGGCTACGCTACCACATACAGAGTTATTTATTTATTTATTTATTTATTTATTTATTACATTTGTTATACGCCCAGACCCGGGGGTATCACGGCATAGTTACAGACAATGGAAAATGCAATCTTAGAATGAACATAGTGGTGTACAGGTATAACAATCAAAAATGTACCATAATAGGAATCAAATATACAGTAATATACAAAGCAGTCAAGTAAAATAGTTGATTGGAGGGGATTAGTGCACTGGTTCAGTTAGAACTTGTTGAAGAGCCAGGTCTTCAAGAGGCTTTTGAATTTGGGGAATGAGGTTTCATTCATGATGTGGGTAGGTAGCGCATTCCAATGTCTGGGGGCCAATGTTTTGAAGCTGCTGCCCCCTGCTTTCTCTCTTTTGTATCTGGGGGTTTCAAGGAGTGCGTTTTTGTTGGACCTGAGGAGTCTGGTGTGGGGCTTCATCATGACTGTGTTGTTGAGGTATTTGGGCGCTTTGTTAGCCCTGCATTTGTGGGTGATGCTCAGGGTTTTAAATAGAATTCTGGCTTGTATGGGGAGCCAGTGGTGGTCTCTTCTGGTGTTGGATATATGTTCAGATTTTTTGATGCCTAGAGCTGCTCTGAGGGCTTTGTTTTGCATAAGTTGAAGTTTAGCTATGTTGGCTTTGGAAGTGCCAAGGAATAGGATATTACAATAGTCTAGCTTGGACAGTATGAGTGCTCTGGCTAGAGTGACACAGTTGTTGGTGGAGAGGAATTTACGGCTGAGGGAGATGAGTTTAGAGGTGTAGGAAGTGGATGAGGCTAATGTGTTTACTTGTTTAGACATGGATAGTGTGGCGTCTAGGTATACTCCGAGGGTCTTGACTTGTTTAAGAACGGGGATTATGGTTCCATCGATGGTGAATGATTTAAAGGCGGGCTCAAGGGTGTTGATTTTGCTGGAGGAGCCTAGTATGAGGAGTTCGGTTTTGTCGTCGTTGAGACAAAGGCTGTTGTTAGCCATCCAGTTTTGGATGAGTGAGTAGATTTGGTTAACCAGGAGGGAGTCTTGTTCATGGTTACCTGTGAGAGGAATGAGGATTTGGGTGTCATCGGCGAAGTTAGTATAGATGACACCCAGGGCATCCAAGGCTGCAAATAATAGCTTGGTGTAGGCGTTATACAGAGTGGGGGATAGGCAGGAGCCTTGTGGCACACCTGCAGGGACGGGCATTGGGTCTGCTGATTCTTTGCCGATGGATACTCTGGAAGTCCTGTCAGCCAAGAAGGATTTAATCCAATTGGTAGCGTTCTGAGCTAGGTTGAAGTTGTTTGCTAGAGTGTTACAGAGTTTGTCGTGGTCGACCAGATCGAAGGCCGCTGAGAGGTCCAAGAGCATCAGGAGGCAGAGTTTACCTGCTTCTCTGGTGGCATCCATTTGGATCTTTAGGTCAAGGAGGGCTGTCTCTGTGCTATGGTTGGGACGGAAGCCTGACTGGCGGTCTCCTAGTAGGTGATGTTGTTCCAAGTGGTTCTGAATTTGGCAGTAGGCTATTTTGTCGATTATTTTTAGGAGAAATGGGACCGTTGTAATAGGTCGGTAGTTAGTGGGTATTGTTGGGTCCAGGGTAGGTTTTTTTAGAAGTGGTGTCACCCAAGCTTTTTTGATACTGGTGGGGACTGTGTTTGTGAGGAAGGAGGCGTTAATGAATTCAGTGATGATAGGTGTGAGAGTGGGGGCGCATAGTTTCACTAGATGGGATGGGAATTGGTCTTCCTTGCAGTTGGAGGCTTTGAGTTTCATTATAGTGTTGAGAACTTCTTTGTTGGTCACTGGTGAGAATTGGAATGGGGGACCAGTAGTGGCGTTAGAGATGGTCGTTGATATGGTGGGTGGGGTTTTATCAGCTAGGAGTGTTTTTTTACTATCGATTTTGTTTTGTAGTAAGAGGATTTTGGATGAGAGTGGGTTTTGAATGGTGGTGCACCAGTCTTTGCTAGCGTTTGAAGGTGCTAAGATTTGACAGGGGTTTTCGAGCTCTCTAAGAATGGTAAAGAGTTCTTTGCTGTCTGAGGACGCGTTAGCAATGCGGAGGTTGAAGGCATTGGCTTTTTGAGTGATTATTGCTAATTTGTATGTTTTGTTGGCTTCAGCGAAGGCTGATGCGGAATCTGGGGTGTTGTTTTTCTTATGGAGGTGTTCAAGTGATCTTTTGGTGCGTCTTAAGGCTATAAGCTCTTCATTAAACCAAAAGCAGGAGCGTTTATCAGGTCTACGGGTTTTGGTGGTGATGGGTGCAAGTAGGTCGATAGTTTGGGTGAGGCATTGTTGGTATTGTTCTGCTAGATAGGAGGGGTTGTTGGTGCCTAGGACCGTGTGGGCAAAGCAGGCACTCAGGGCTGGTATGAGTTTGTCGGAAGAGAGCTTTTTGATGTTTCTAGTCTCAAATGTTTCTGGTTTTTTAGGGGTGATGTGTTCGGTACTGGCATTGTCTATGGTGAAGTTAATTGCATGGTGGTCTGACCAGTTGACTGGTAGGATGGAGTCAATGGTGACTAGAGAGTTGAGAGTGAGAAGCCAGTCTAAGGTTCTTCCTTTTGAGTGGGTGGGTTTATCTACCAGTTGTATGAAGTTCATCTCTGACATGGCTGTATAAAATGTAGATGCTTCTGCGTCGAGGGGGTCATTGTAACCTAGGTTAAAGTCACCGAGGACTATGCATTTGGTTTTAGGCTTGATGAGGGGTGTTAGGAGTAGTGGGATGTCCAAGTCAGGGTGTGTGTTTTTGTTAGGGGATCTGTACACCACTAGTAGGTTGGTGGTGCTTTTGGGGTTGGAGGTATACTTGACTAGTAGGAGTTCATAACCTTGTATCTGTTCTATTGGGCATGCTCTGATATCCAGGGTGGTTTTGGCTATTATAGCAACTCCGCCTCCTTGGGTATTTGTCCTGTCTGTTCTCAGGATGCTGAATCCTGGGGGAATAGCAAGGGCTAGAAGTGGTCCTGCTGCTGGGTGAAGCCAGGTTTCAGTGACTACCAGCATATCAAGGTGTTGGTCTACAATGAGGTCGTGGATATCTATGGCATGGGCACCTAGTGAACGGGCATTGATGAGTGTAGTTTTGAGGGTGGAGGTAGGGGCAGGGGGTGGTGTGTTACCTTTGAGGGGGGGAGAGTCAGTGATTTTGTTGTTGGTTAGGTATTTGAGTGGTGCGTTGTGGAGTCTTTTGTGTTGGAAGTTAGTGGGCGATTGGGCAGTTAGCGATTGGCTTACCTAATTCCCTATGACCAACTAAAACCACATATCTAGTTCATATGGCAGGGGCTAGTATACTTATGAAGTTATGAGACATAACTTGTTTTTGCAAAAATGTGGTAATGAGAACAAAGAATTGTAATACATGTTCTCTTCCCTTGAACAAATCATGCCAGGGGCGTAAAGAGGAATGATAAACTGTCCTATCCAAGCGGCAGGGATAATTACAGGGTACTCCCCCTAGATTGTAAAGTTAGTGATGTCATTTGTGCTATATAAGGGGGCCTGTACTAGGAGAGAGACAGACACAAAATCCGGGGTGACAGGAGAAGGAGGACGGAGAGAAGGCGGCTGAACCTTGCCATCCTTGAGAGTGCAGTGACCAAACATCTTGCCTTAGCTGTCCACAGTGTCCTGAGATCCAGCTGGCTTTCCTGAATCCTAAACCAAGGATTGCTTTGTTAGTAGCATATACCCCAGCCCTAAATTGCATAAACCCATCATTTTTGTAGCATTGCATCCAATATTTCTTCCATTGAAAACCCCATTGAAACCCTGATGGTAAACCCCACAAATTGCCCGTGTAATTCAGTCACCTTCCCATAGAATAATCAATTACTAGCCTGTGTATGTTAGCAGATCTCCTTTGGAAAACCTCTCAGTTTTCTGAGTAAATCTCTAGTTTTATTTTTTTTAGTAAATCAATTAATTCCTCCATTGAATTTCATGGTTCAAGATTGTTGAAGTTTGAAATCAACTATCCTGTTCCTGGTGTTGTATTTAATTATTGTAGTCCTTAAGGTGTTGCCTCAAAAGAATGACTCTCCTTGTAAATGAAAACCGAATTTGTCCATTTATTGTGGGCATTACCAAACAAATTCCCATTTGCATCTGTCCTAGTAAACCCCAAACCGTTATTCTATTGTGAGCAATCCTTTTTGCCTAGAAGTCTACCTGTTATGTGGCTTTTGTCCTTGTCATTGAAAACCGATTTGCCTATTGTAAGCTAAACCCCTTCCCTGAGCTGCCTGTCATTGTAAACCCATTGTAACCGAATTTCCTTTTGCCTCTGTATTTTTCCCTTTTTCATTTGCTTTCTCCCAAAACCGATTTTCCCACTTAATGTCTATTTTTGCCCTAGTCTTCTGATTAGTATTCTATAAACTTTCCCAATCTTCTAAAGTGTAAGCAATACACATGTATTTTCATTTTGTCTCCTAGACATTGTGATTAATGATCAAAATCCCATTCTGCCATTTTGCTCCAAAAACAGGTTTTCACTTTCTTTGCTAGCTTCCCATTTTGTGGTGGTGGGCTTTACCCCAAATCCAATGTTCTCTCTCTATTCCTACTCCTTGCCACTGCCTTCCATTTAAAGGAATCAAGTTTAGCTGATGTTTGGGGGTGAATGTTGCAAGGGGGAGTGGTAAACCGTTGGTACTATCAATTTGTAAAAAAAAATCTTTTTTCCTATTTTTCCATTAAAGAACTGTGCGAATTGTAATAGGATATCTTAACCTAATTGTTCTGAAGAGCTCATTGCATTTGTGTTGCCACAACATTGGTGGCTGTGAAACTGTTTGATTTTCCTTTTTAATTAAATAATAAATTAATAAATATCTCATTGATACACACCGGCCTGGTTTCTAGTGTACTGTGACATGGGGTGTTTGTGGAGGTTGGGTACGAGACAGTTGGAGGCCTACTCAAAAAGTATCCGTAGTATATTAAAAATAAACAGCGTTTTATAGTGTGCCACATCCATTGTAGGGGAAGGAGTTCCATAGCTGGTTCTGTGACAAGTAATCGTCCTCCTGTTTTGCAGTAGAGGTACTCAGAGGTAGATTCACAGGTTGGATTTGCACGATCAGAGGGTCATTATTATGAGGCTCAGCACTATCTGTCAGAGAGCCCATTTTCCGGGTCCCTCGATGTGGTTTATGATGGGTTACAGGGTACGTCTTGACAGGGTACTGATTATATGTTAGGATATATCTCGCTGCAGCATAGTCCGTACCGAGACATTGCAGAACCCGTTGTTTGATGCTTTGAAGGATTCCAAATGTACTAGCTCCTTGTTCCCCTGTGACTGGCTAAAAGCTGTATGCCCAGGAGCTACTTTTAGCTCCTGCTAATCAAATTGTTATTTTGGCCCCTGTGACATAAACCAGTTTACAGAAAGCACTGGTAAATATTTTGTCACTACCACCATGAAGCTAGTACATTTTGCTTACATCCAGTATGAAAATGAAGAAACTGGCGCATCGGTCTAGTGGGATTTTTAAGTATTTGCTAGGCTGTCCAAGTACTAATCTATGGGAAACACCACCACAAACTCTGCAAAGGCCAACCAAACCCAACAGCTACACAATTAAAACTCATACAAACAAACCATCACAAACACCGAAACACCATCCAGCCAATACTAACAAGTAATAACACAAAAAACGGGGAATGACAGGTTGAGGTGAGCTCAACTTTTTCCAAATTGTAGTTAGTCCAATGCAGCAGACACTGCACAGGAGGTTCCCCTGGGTTCCTCGAACAGTTATTGGCATAAAAGTATCAGTTGTGCACCTATACTGCGCAGAGGACTCAGTATTCAAATGCTCAGTTCCTTAGTATTTGTATGAAAGCTCAAGTGTCCTTGAATAAGCAAAAGTGATCATCCAATAATGTGAATGGTGATTTATTGTAGTCACAGCCGACACTTGTTTCGACCATAAGCTTTCATGCCAACCTACACTAACTACACACAAACCAAGCACAGCGTGACTGGTTTTCCTGAACAAATCTACCAACAGCATGCCGGGGTTCGAAATTGAGATTCGATGAGCAGATGCTAAAACCAGCTCCAGGGTGTCAGGCATCACCCTGTAGGCAGGCGCTACAGCAGGGGAACCAGGAGCTTCCAGACATGCTCTTCTAACTTTTTATAAGAACCATTGCGTTTAAATGTATTAGATGTGTTGTAATTCTTTTAACATTATCACATTCTCAAAGTAAGTCATCACATTTACATGTTTGGAATGCACCGGCTGGCTCTAGGAGCCAAAAGTAGCTCCTTAACTTAGCTGATTTCAAGCTAAACAGGCTCCCCTTGGATAGAACCACGAGCTAAATAGAACACAGCCCCCCTCAACTTTGAACCCTGCACATCAAAGCTCTCTAGCAGTCTCCCTCCCACTAATCAAATCACCTTCTCCCCTGTGAGGCCCCCTTCCTTGTCAGATCTTTGAGAGCCCCTGTAGACCATGAAAATGGCAGCTATACAAATCACCACCCAACTGCCACTGGTATGATGGTAGAAAAGAAGCTGTTCCATACAGGCATATGGTAGTTCACTTGTACAACAGTCACAGCCACCACCACTGCCCATCTGAGGCACAGAATGCTTTATTTCTGCTACTCTTATCTAGAAACAAATCTGCACAGAAGCCAGAAACATCCATCTTTGTGCAGCAACAAACAGAAAAGCAACCTTGTACTTTTCCATCCTCGATCCATTCCTCCCAAATTTCAAAGCACTAAGAGACGAGGCGAATGGCAGCAGTGTGCAGTATATAAAACACATTAAATTCATTTACCAGCAAAGACTTTTCAGGCTGTATGAATTTGTATGATTATTTTTGTTTTAGAGGGATACAAAACTTTGTTTGAGGTTTTAGTTAACACAGGGCTGGCAAACCCCTCCAAAACTGGATTAGTTGGCATATGACACCCCAGAAGTGGCAAAAATATAGATTCTGGGAGTGAAAAAATAGGGACATTTGGGAGCACTGACCCGATACTCTGCATTTATTTTCCGCCACCTGCTTTCTAGTTCTTTGCTAAACTCTGCTACTCACCTCTGAGGTAATATCCTCACCCCCCCCCCCAACAATTTGTGTCCCCTGCACTGCTTAACCTGCCTAGGCATCGGTGGTGGTGTCTCACTCCTGTCCCTTCCACTACCTCACCAGCTTCTGCCCCTTTGTGTTCTGTTATAACCCACCCCTCTTTCCCATGACCCTCCCCTGTGCAGCGGCCTCCAGTAAAAGGATACGATGGGCTGCACCATCACTTTCTGCACATTCGGGCCCTGTCCCTGATACGCCATGGCTGCTGCTTCTGGAAGCGCGAGACAGGCCGGAAAGAGTGCACGCTAGACAAAGAACAGCTAGCGTAAAGAGATGTATCTTCAAGTACATGTGTTGTGTTTTTTCAACCTGCAACAGTTTGAAACACACAGCAGGGCATTTGCCTCCTTTCCTGTTGATAAATCACTGTGCATGCTTTTACATTGCTCCTTGGGTCACTTTTCAAGACTCTGGAATCGACCCGAAGTCAGTCCTTCCCAGGCAGGGGTACAGGCCTAACTTCTGAGGCCTCAATGATGGACAATGTACACTTCTCAGCTTAACATGCTCTTGCAGCTTTGCAGAAGTCGTCCTTCCTCGCCTCCAGTCTTTCCTACTGTGTGTCTCTTTGTGGCAAGACAGGGATCCCCTTCAGAATCCAGCCTCACAGCCTGCCTGTTGCCTTCCCAACTGCAGCTCTCTGTTCTGTACAGGGCCACTCCTTTTATACAACTGGGTACTGTCAATTGGTTGCAGGTGTACGTGATTGAGGTGGAGTGTCTGATCCTGCCTGCCCTCATTAGTGTGACAACATGGTGGATTCCCATTTGAAACCATGATCTTGATATTCCTATGGGAAATCTTCATGACTCTTCCTTTTGTTTGTCTCAGTATTTGGGGAGAGGGAGACAGAATGTGTGTGTGAATATCTCCTGACTAAGGAAGAGGGGCTAGATGGAAAATATGGATGAGGGAATGTGGTGTCTCTACCTGAGGCACTCTTCCTCTAATCCCCTGAGACTCCTTATCTCGGTAATTCTTCTTCAACTGGCCACCCCCAGGATCGGGGTCTAGCAGAGATGGTTCTCCCATAATCCCCTGAATAAGGAGTTCCCCAGAAGGGGGCAGTGAAATACCCTTGTGTTTCTCACAGCGGACAGCCACTCAGTCACTGAGGCAAAGAATGAGTTCAGCCAACTGTCTGATGTGATGTGCTGTGTCTCTATAATCATTTTCTCATGTTATGTTATGTTATTTAATGTTAATAGCAATTGTAGAGTGCACAAACAACTACAATGGCACCTTGGCGCTAGGAAATGAAACGGCAAAAGTCAGAAGCAACATGTCTAGAAAAGTAGAGTTTTTAGAGAGCACCGAAATTGCAGATGATTCTTTAAGTTCCGCATTGCAATGGGCAGCTGATTACAGAGTTTTCCAGCTGCAACCAAAAAGGCACAGCCACCCAGCCGGGCTCCCCGAAATTTTGAAATAATGACCAGATTAGCCGTTTCAGAATGGAGAGACCGATAATGATTGTATGGCCTGTATTTGTCCTTTTGGAACTCAGCACCATGACAGTAGTATGCATGGTGAACTAGACAGAGTGCCTAAAACTTAGCCCTTTCAGCCACCGGGAGCCAATGAAGGTTACAAATCACTGGTCTAATGTGGGCTCCATACAGAGAATCTGTGGTGACCCTTGCCTCCATTTTCTGTAAGCTTTGGAGCCACTGAATCAGACCTCTAGGTTGAGCTAAATAGAGGGCATTGCAACAGTCAATGCGACTAGTGGTCAGGGAGGCAACCACCTGAGGGTGTAAGGCCTCTGGCAAGAAGGGCAGAATCTTGCGAAGAATCTTTAGCGAGACAAAGCCCATCTTACAAACGGTGCTCTCTTGCACTGCCATTGATGACCTAGATGAAAGTGAGACACCTCCATTCTTTACTGATCCTACCAGAGTAGGGGAGTCCCCCAGAACTGAGAGCCAAGAAGATGAAGTCCAAACAGTGGCCCTAGATAAGGAAACCCACCACCATCATCTCCGTCTTGTCCCAATTCAGCTTAAGCCAGTTGCCGTTCATCCAGCCCTTCACAGCAGACAGGCACTCACACAGCCTCAACGACACCTCAGATTGGTCAAGATCTAACCGCACCAAGATCTGGGTGTCGTCGGCATATGCATAGCATCTGAAGCCATGAGAGAGGATGAGAGAAACCAGTGGCTGAGCATAGACATTAGATAACATGGGGGACAAGGCAGAGCACTGAAGAACACCGTAAGGACAGAGCGTGAGACACTGACAGAAAAGGAGGTAGAGAGAGTGACTGACCCAGTCCTGATAAAAAAGAGGAGAACCAGGACAGAATTGTTCCTGAGGGACCTGCTGTAGCTAGGCGAGACAACAGGATGAAGTGGTTGACAGTGTCGAAAGCTGCCAACAGATCTAGCAATATCAAAGCACCTACTCCATCCTGTTCTGACAGCATGGTGAGATCATCCATCACCGACACCAGGACACTCTCGGTTCCCCACCATGGTTGAAAACCAGACTGAAACTGATCAAGACCGTTCAAGTGTTCAAGAAAAGAGGATAGAAAGGGAGACACCAGGGACTCTAACAGTTTAATAAAGAAGGGAGGTAGTGATATGGGATGATAGTCAGAACTGCAGGATCAAGTGAAGGCTTTTTTTAAAGTGGAAGAACAATGGTCTGTTTAAGCTCTGAGGGAATAAATCCCAGCTGAAAAGAATAATTGAACGCAGTAGTTACACAGGCCCTCTTAACTCAGGAAGAATTACCTGCAGCACGGCGACCAATAAAGGGTCTGGCGGGGTCGCATATTTCAATTTGGTAATCCCATTGAGCACATCCTCTGAGGAGAACTTAGAAAAATCAGACCAGGTGTACAGTGGCATGGTATTGGCCTTGCTTATGCCTGAGCTTGCACTCTTAGAGAGGTCAATGCAAATTTGAACACAAATACCCGTAACCTTGTTGATAAAAAAATCAGTCAGAGAATAACACAGGGTCTGAGACAGGGCTACCTTGAATGTAATAGCAGCAGTTGAGGTAAATGATTTAATGACCCAAAATAGCTCTTTGGACTGATTTAGAGCAGATAGAACTCTGTCCCTAAAGAAGGTTTGTTTCGTCAGCTTGCTTGCCCTATGATAGCTGTAGGTAAGCTTCTGAAAGCACATTTTCTCCTGCATCCCATAATTCCTAGGCCACCTCCACTCCACCTGTCTTAGCTCCAGGAGGGCTGCTTGAAGATCTGCTGAGAACCAAGGTTCAGAGTGGCGTTTCATGGTTGAGTGAGTTTGAGGGGGGCAGCTATGTCTGCCACTTGTAGAAGAGTATGGGTCAAGAAGGGCAGGTCAAGTAAGGGGGCAGAGCTATACTTATCAGCAGTCAGTGCAATCTGAAAATCTCTTTGAATTTCTTCAACTGCCTCAAGCAAACCATTGGTGGTGTCATTACCGGGAACTTCCATGCAGAAACTGCTGCCGATCATCTGGCAGACCCTTCCTACCATTGCTGTCATTATGTCCAGAACAAACCTATTCTAAGTGCTACCAAACGTAGTGCTCAGGGTTCTTCCCTCACTGCATTCAGTTCTTTTTCGGTCAAGTGTGCTAGCAGTAGCACTTCATATCTTGTGATCTGTAACCACTTGGTATTCATGGCTGTTTCCACTCCACATAGCAAAAATGACATAAAGAAAACAGATGCCTTAATTAACAACTTCAAATGTTGCAGGATAGCATACACACTTTGCGAGAATTCTTTTGAGATACAGTTGCTGCTTCTTTTCCTCCTGGTTGTTTTGCTTCCCTCACCCTTCCTCTTTTCCTTGCTCTTCCACCATTCTCTTTTGCGGCAATATAGAGGGATCATTAAATGGCAGTAAGTCACCTTGTGGCACAACCAAAGCAGGGCTGTGAAGTGTAGCAAGGGTGCACACTCCTCCCCAATCTGGAGGAAACTGTCCTTAGACCCACATGCCCACAACCAGTCCATCATCACTGCTATTCCTCGCAGGACAAGGCAGCAGTGTTGTGCGACGCAGGTGTGCACGAGACACTGCCCATTGGTACGTAATGCATGGTGACTACCTCCATGGATCAGACCATCTGCAGCAAATCCGACTTTGGACAAGGCTGCAGCGTTGTGCGACACAGGTGCACAAGAGACTCTGCCTGTTGGTACATCATATGTTGCGCCTACATCCACCATGTAAACCTTTAAAACCAAGGATCGGACCCTTCCGCAGCAAAGGCCTCGCAGTACAATGCTGCGGTGTTGTGTAACATAGGTGTTTGGTGACAAAGGGGTCAGAAAGCAGTTTGCTAGCATGCAGTGTAGCCATTGACCAGGCATTACTGCATCCTACTAAAGCATCATACCTCGTATGTACCTCCATCTCAATGCGTATCTCACCTTGCATTGCATTTATTAGGCTATCCCGCTCCCGGGTAGTCATGCTTTTGTTTGCTGCTGTTCTTGCAAGCAGTTTCTCTGTTTTCTGTTGCATTTGCCACATTTATTCACCCTCTAGGTATTGTTTAGGCCTGAATCAGTCAGTCAATAGTGTTTCTTCAGCATTTTTGCCGTCAGCACACAGAATTAATAAAACACCCACATCCCATAAATTCATACAAAGATCCAGTATACAATGAAAAGTTCCAAAATACATAGGGTCGCTCCAATAAGATCAATCAAATAAAAAACTTCAAGGATTTGGTCAAATAACACATAGAAGTTTCCTTCAAAGCCATGCATGATGAATGTTTTTGGCAATAGAGAAAATATAATTTGCCACCACTGTAGATCACCATAGAGCAACTGCTTCGAAAACAGTTTTAGGTACACATTTTTCAAAACTGTGGGATCAAATACAGTTTCCACAAATCACTAAAACATTTGCAAAATAGAAGGAAATGCACAGTGGATTCAGGGGCTAGACCACAGGCTGGACAAATTGTAGAGTTTCCACTTCTTCAGCCACTTGTAAAATTTGCAACTTGTAGGGTGCCAACTCTGAATGCGATAAACAAGGGGCAACTTGGGTCCTTCCTTTCCTGTATCTCACTCTCTACCTGTGGTGTTCCCCAGGGGTCTAACCTTTCTCCCTGGCTGTTCAACCAATACCTGGCCCCTCTCACCCACTGCATTGACACTTCCTGCTCCAACTTTCAGTGCTATGTGGATAACATTCAGCTTGTTTTCAGGATCCCCTCTGCCACCTCTTCTCCTTCTCTCATCTCTGACTGTCTATTTGCTATCCAGGAGTTGTGCACCGCCAATGATCTCCGCCTTAATGCCAGTAAGATAGAGATTCTCCTCATTGGCACACCTGTACCCTCCTTTCCTGTCGCTCTCTGGCTGGCATCCATTGGCCCTCTTCCTGCTCCCACCTGTGAGGCCAAAAACCACAGGGTC
Organism: Ambystoma mexicanum; assembly: GCF_040938575.1. Taxonomy (NCBI): domain Eukaryota; kingdom Metazoa; phylum Chordata; class Amphibia; order Caudata; family Ambystomatidae; genus Ambystoma; species Ambystoma mexicanum. The sequence goes on from NC_090922.1 coordinate 363,053,357, forward strand.
ATCTTTGACTCCACACTCTCCTTTTTCCCCTCACATCTCTGACATCTCTAAGAAGTCAAACTGCAGCTCCTCAGAGTTATTCTTCCTTTCCTCTCCTTCCCCCAGAAGCACACTGTCTCTAGAGCTCTGGTTCTCTGTAGGCTGGGCTACAGCAACAGCCTCTTTCTAATTCTGCCTGCTTCTACACTCTGCCCTCTGCAACTTATCCAGAACAGGACTGCAAGACTTGTCCATGGCCTCAAGCCCAGGGATCATATCTCTCCAGCACTGAAATCTCTGCATTTGCTCCCAGTTTCTGCAAGTATTAAGTTCAAGACCCTCTGCATTGTCCACAAGGCCTTCTGGGGCCTGAGTCCTCAATACCTCCAACTCTCTCTTTGCAAACACCTTCCTACACAAGCTCCACACTCCTCCACCTCCAACTCCCTCAGGGTCAGTTGCTTCTCCATGCAACGAGTTGGTGGTAGATCTCTTTCTTTGGCTGGGGCTTCCCTCTGGAACAGCCTCTCTGCCTCTCTTAAACTTGAGGAGAACCATCTCTGGTTCGGGAAGCACCTCAAGAACTTCATCTTTGCTTCTGCCTTCTCTCTTCCTCTCCCCTGCTGATTTCCTGTTTGATACTGCACTGGTCACCTGGCTACCCTCTGATTCTGGCCCAGGTCCCTGCCCGCCCAGTTGCACACCCGCATTGCCTCCCGGTAACCCTTGCACTTGGGTCTGTATCTGTAAGCCTACAGTCCCCCTACCTGCACTTTAGGACACCTGCTGTCTACACTTACCCTTGCACCTGCCACCTGCTGGCCACACTTCTTGTTATTGTTATGATCCCATGTACAGCACTGCCCCCATCCCCTGGCACTTTTTCCCTCCCACTGCCCTGCACATGCGCGATCTCAATGTCACTTGTCCTAGTAAGATTGTTGTCTCTGTCCTCCTTCTGTTCCCCCTTCCTTGCCTCATCGCGCCTTGTACCACTTGTGTATAGGTCCGTTACAGATGCCATATCATATTATATCATGCATAGGCTGGAGTAATTAGATTTAATAGCTCTCTCAACCTTGAATAACTTCAGAGGATAAATAATCCAACCCAAATTTCAGTCTTAAACATGACATCACTAGACATTCCTGGTTAACAGGTCTAACTGACAGCTTAACATCTATTTTTGAGCTATTAGTCATGTTCAGTGGATTCTTCCAAAGCTCACTGAAGATTTCCAACCCAAGTTGGTGATTTACATGGCTTAGCCGCTATAATAAACAACCTCCAGAGTGGTTTAACACATCTGAAAGGGCTTCTCAACATTTTTCAAGCTCTGGGGATCCCCACAGTCTAATCCAGTAAAAAACAGGTTTCTTAGCCTTAATCACTGTTTTCTCTGCATTCCTCTACTGTCATGCTTTTTTCCCTCTAGGTGAATGTATTGGCCTCTATCACTCTGCCTTGCATCTTATGCTGTGATCTCTACCGTTGCCCTCCATACTTTTTTCTCTCTTGGTTGAGTGTGGCCTGGTTGGCTCCCATTGTATTCTCCATGCACTGCCTATTGCTGCCAGTGCTGCGCTCTGATGTTGCCTATTGCTCTCTCGTTACCCACCCCCTTGTTCCCGACTCCCCTCCTTTTGCACCCTGTGGGGTACAGCTCTGTGCAGTTTTCCTTCTCTTCTCCTTGTCTCACTTTTCCTTCACCACACTCTATCACACCCACTATGGTGCTCTCAATTTTTCCCATATTCTCTAATTGTCTTTCTATCTCCTATCCTTTCCTTCTCACTACGTCTGGAAGGAAGAAGCTCAAGAAGGACACTCTGGTCTCCAATACAGGCCTTCCCATCGCTGACACCTATTTCAGTGCCTCTTCCACCAACATCCTCTTTGTTATTTTGTCACCCGACCTATGGACCCTTCATATGTTCGGACTTCTCTCTCCGGCCTACTTCTCTCCCATTAATGGTGGCACCCGCTGGGAGGTCCTCATGGCCTCATTCCAGTCTTCTAGAGTCTGCTTTAATGTATATCTAAATGGCATCGTCATGGTCCAGGGCCCTCCATCAAATTTCCTTCTATTGGATAGGTGCCTCCCACGCCTCATCAACTTCCATCCTTCTCCTGCTATTCCTTCTACCACTTCTCGGGCTACTCTTCCTCCTCCCCCTTCTACTCCTCTGGATCCCTTGACATGCACTACATCTTTAGCTCCTCGGCCACCTCTATCGTCCTCCTCTCAGGCCCCCTTGCCATCCCTACCTCTCTGGCTACTTTGATGCCTCCTTCTTCTACCTATCTGACTCCTCTGCAACTCCTGTCCTCCACCTCTCAGGCTCCCTTTCTGCCCTCTTATCTGGCTCCTTTGCCACCTCCTCCCTCCACATCCCTGGCTCCTCTGTCACTTCTGTTGGGGCCTCCTCGCCCCTGTACCACCCTCCCCCCCCAGGAAGTCTTTCAAAAGTCCCAATCTGCTCCACCTGGCTAATCTCAACTCTCGCTCTGCTGTCAAACACTCCTTTGACATCTGCCACCTGCTTGAACTTCTGGACCTGGATTTTATTGATCTTACCAAGACATGGCACAAGACCTTCTCTGCCACGAGTTTTGACACTCCTCCCTGATGGCTAAAAGATCCTCTCTGTGCCCAGGCCCCACAGGCCTGGAGGCGGATTGGCCCTGATTGTTCCTGAGGGGAATCCTGCTTCCATCATCCCCACTCAGACCTTTTCCTCCTTTGTATGCCTGGTCTGCAGGCTCTCTATCTCTCCTGGCCTCTCTCTTACCGTAGAAACCATCTACAAGCCACCTGGCCCGTCACCCTCTTCCTCTCTGGATGGGCTGATCTCTCCTTCTCTCCCCAATCCTCCACCTCCCAGCTTCTCCTACTTGGGGATTTCAACATCCACCTGGACTCCCCGGGCTCATCTGGGCTCTTTCACAATCTATGTGATTCTTTCCCTCTCCATTCTACCCTCTGGTCTGACTGATTCTGCCGGCCACACCTTGGATGCTCTCATCTCTTCATGCAGCCCCTTCTTTCATTCTCTCACTACTCCTCTCTCCTATACTGACCACTTTCTTCTCTATTCTCATTTGAAATGTCCTGTCTCTTTGTCAAAGGCTCTCCCAGCACTGCCAGCATCCTTCGCTGTCATTTGACGTATGATGCGAGTGTCAGTGGCCACTTTTGCTTCCATCTTCTCCCCTCCACCTACTCCTGCAGCCGACTCCCCTCCTGACACAGCCCATTCCAAACTTCACCTCTCCATCTCTAACACTTTGGATATCATTGCCCCTGTTATGAGGATTCGCCTGAAGCCTACCACAGAGTGCAACTCTTAGCATGACTCCAATTTGGCTGCTATGAAATGCAAGTGCAGAGTATCTGAGTGGAAGTTGGGAGCTTCAGGTGCACCCTCTGACAAACTGGCCTGTCAGCTGCTCCAAAGGCAATACAGACTCTATATTTTCTCTAAGATAGCAGCAAAACTGCTGTTGAGAGTGTGGAAGACAAGGAAAAAACCACAAGTTGAGAGTTGGGTGAATGACATGCTGATATTATCAGAGCTTGAGCATGTTATGCCTCAGAGGCAGGATTGAAAAGAAAGCTATTTGAATCTCTAGACACCATTTAACGACTTACATGGTGGATTAATTTTTGATAGGTTTATGAGCATCTTCAATTATATTGAGTTGATGAAGGAGTTCATAAATAATACAATGATATCCCCCCTTTGTTTTGTCCTCGTGATTGTCTGAATGTTGGTATGTTTGTCTTGTGTTACTGTTTGATGTACAAAGATAAATTGTTATTGAGGCGACTATATACATGAAGGAAGAATCTTGCTCTGTTTGAAGTAATGTACAATTGATTTAACAGGGTTAAGATTGATTTGATAATTGCCTATGCAGTAATGTATAACAAAATTATCATATTGTTCAAAGAGTTCACAGTTGTAATCTTTTATCTCTTTAATTTGAAAACATGAAATAAAGATGATAAAAAAAAGAAGAGGGTCCACATTCAACCCTGCATCTCTGCGGACTCTAACAACATGGCCAAACATTTCAAAATCTTCAAGGAGCTGGCCAATCCTACTGCCGTATCCTCACCCTCTACACCCACCCAGGTCCTCTGCATGGCTCTGGCTTCTCATTTCACCATTAAAACCCAGCACATACTGTCCGCACTCTCCACCACTTCTGTCCTCTCTCCCTCGACCCCTATCAAGCCTGCCTTGGCCAGCCCCCTCTCCTTCTCTCCTCCTTCTGTCCTGTGTGAGAAACCAGAAGGTGCCTCACCAGCTAGTCCCCGGGGGTCTCTCTCTCAGGAGACCAGGGCATGACCATTGCCTTTGGATCCAGACCCTGGCAGTGGAACAGTGTGTGAGGATCACCTGGGTCAGGGGACTTTGGGGAGTGGGAGCACACCAGATGGTTGCGATGTGGCATCACTCCCCCTGTAACACCTTGACCCCATCCTACCAGGTAGGATACTTAGGGTCTTTACCCCGCCTTTCCCTACGCAAACACTTTCACACGGACATCCTGCTCTCGGAGAAAACAGACTCACACCCGAGAATTACATCAGACATGTCACAATACTGTGGTCAGGCAGAGTCAGGCAATTATTGTTAACCACTCACAGCTGACTTCCATTAAGCTTCCTCACACAGAAAAAAGGCGGAGCACACAGGCACACTCTGAGCGAGGCAACAAACACACAGGAATATTGTTTTCCAGTTGGCAGCTGACCGAGGGGAGAAAGGCAGCAAACCGAGAAGGGAAAGCAAGGAGGGAGATACATTTGACCTTTCAACTGAGAAACTGTTACTTTCTGATAACATTCAGATTGGAATGTGTAAGGCCAGGAAATCAGACTAAAGAGTCCTGCATTGTGTGACAAAGATACCCTGGGCCCTGCTGCATGATTGAGCAAGTCGAGGAGGAGCTGCATCTGCAGTGGTACCGCGCTTTACTCCAGGATCAAAGCAGGGCAAGAGAAATCAACATAGCCGGTGAGTTGGGGAGTCCGATGCAAGACTGGTCTGTGTTGAAGTCAAGTTTGCAAGCAGCAACATTGCATGAGGAACTTAAGAGCAAAGAATGAATGCGTGTGAAGAAAGACACAAGTAAATCTCAATTGCTATGGATGTTGGAACTCTAATGCGAAACAGCAAAGGTGCAAAATAAAGTAACAGAGTGGTCCAGCACCGCAGGTGTGCTCAGTCGAAGGTCTCTGTATTACATACCTGGCCAAGAAGTAGCAGAAATCGAAAGAGGGAAAAGATAAACTAATTAATGGAATGAATCAAAGTGGTTCGGCGATGGTTTGAGAGAAATCCATCGCACAGTCGAAAGTCTTTGAATTTTCAACTGTGAAAGAATACAGGATTAAAGTGGTCCAAGCGTGGCTGTGGGAGAGCAATTGTGAACTTTTGTAAAAGTGGTCCGAGCCCGACCGAGGGAGACCCGTGATGAACAGTACACCAGAAACTTTGTGAATGTGAAGATTCTGATGAGAAGAAGACTTTGATACTTGTTTGTTACACCTGACACTCTGCAATACAAGACTTTTATTGGAAAAGAGACTTTGGCACAGAAGGCCCAGATACCTATGTTGTGAACTGTTTCCTTGTGGCAGAAAAGCCACAGTGTGTGCAAAACTGGAGTGTGCCACCTTGTCCCTTGCTGAAAATGTGGGCAAGGGAAGGCAACTGCTCATCTATCCTGACATAATGTTTCTTGAACACTTTTCTTTTACATTAATCATTTTCCCATTTGTATTTAGAAGAAAGGATTGGCAATGGATTTATTAGTATAGGCCCTTTTTATTTTGACAGAGACTCCACTAGGACTGTATTTGTATTATTTGATGGTCACAGTTTGCACCCATCTTTAGACTTAGGGTTAGATAGGCGTTCTACCATCCCACTGAAGTTCAATAAACACCCTTGAAATGGGATCACTTATGCCTGTCTTCACTGTTTGATACCATGCCTTCCTTACACCTGTCACACCTGAAGATGATTCCAGACAAGTCCCATCCATAAAAGGCTAATCTAAACAGGTGACACCCTGCTCCTCCAGAACCATCAAGGACAAAATTGGTTCTCTTACTCCAGCCTTGGCCGATTTCTGTAATCAATCCTTCACCACTGGCACATTGCTCTCTCCTCGCAAGCACTCCATTGTGCACTCCCTCCTAAAAAAGCCTTCTGCCAACCTCTCCATTCTGGCAAACTATCACCCAGCTAACCCTCCACACTGAATATGTTGGTTGTCTCCATGACCATCAGTCTGGCTTCAGAGCAGCCAGAGGCATGGAAACTGCAATCCTGAGCACTCATGAAGATCTGCCCTCAAATCTCGACTCTAACTCTCCCTCTGTCCTCATTCTAATCAACCTTTCCTCTGCTTTTGACACGGTAAACCACAACATCCTGATTACTTATCTGTTATCTGTGCATGACCCACAGCCTCACAGATCAGCCTCTGGCTTGGCTGTCCTCCTTCCTCCTGGACCAAACTCCCAGGTCCAGCTTTGCTCCTCTCTCTCCACCACCTCTCTCTCTCTACATGTGGTATTCCCCAGGGTTCTATCCTCTCCCCCTGGCTCTTCAACATTTATCTGGCCCCTTTAACCCTCCTGATCTCTACCTTTACCTCTAACTTTCAATATTGTGTGGATGACACACAGTTCTCTTTCAGGCTACCCTTGGCCTTCTCCTTCTCACTCACCCCTTACTGTAGATCTGCTATTGAGTCATGGTGCACCTCTAAGTATCGTTGCCTCAATGCCAGCACAACTGAGTTCCATCTCCTTCTATCCTCTGCAGGTGCATCGCTCTGGAATGGCCTCCCTGTCTCCCGTTGCCTTGAAACCAGACCTCCTTATGTTCCAGAAACTCCTCAAGACCTACCTTCTCTCACCCTCTACCCTGCTAACCTTCTCTTGCTCCTGCTCCGTATGCTGACTGACTGCCTGGTTGTCCTCCGAGTCTTACAGGACACTAACCCCCCTAACCAGTCCCCCTGCCACTTGCTGCATGGCCCTACTTGTACTTTCTCCAGACTAGCCTTGCACTACAGGGCTCAGATTGCCCCTTGGAGTCTCAGCCTCCCAGCACTTAACTGAGGGCACTGCTGCTCTGGGTGCACTTCCCCCTGTACCCTCTCCCCTTCACTTCTTGTTTGCGCACTTGCACAATCTCAATGATACAAGGCCTAGTAAGATCATTGTCTTGTCCTCCCTCTGTTCCCCCTCCATTGTCTTGTTGCACCTTGAACCACCTGTGGCAGATAGTAAATAACAAATTAATCAATCAGTCAATCTATCACAAGTCCCACTCTGCAATATGGAGATGCTCATCGTCTTCCGGCCGCCAGTGTTCATCCCTGGTATGCTTGCCCCTGCTGCGCTGAAACACAAGGAAAGATGTGTAGGAGGCTTTATATGAACTGGTTGCTGTGTCTCATCTATCCATGTCAATGTACAATAGTATTCCACACTCCCCTGCAACTTTCATTTATTGTTCTGGCCACCACTCCTTCAAACCCTACTAGCCACTCTGCATGACAATGTAGCATCCCTCTTTCCCTTATCCTGTTGTGAAACACTGAACCCCATATTCTCACCAGGGGTCTGGTGTGGAACAATGGGATATGGTGTCCTGTTGAGGTTTTGCAATATACATTCTGGTGGTTCGTGACAACATTTATACCCTTCGTGCCCCCTCTGTAACACATTCACATACTATATGCTTTGAGGCTTCTTTTCTGGACTTGCTTTCTAACTTTATATAATTGTCAGCATAGACCTCCCCACCTTCTACCTAATAGTCCTTCACTGGCCTCCACCGTCTGGCCTGCATTAAGCATCCCCCCGCGTCTAAGTCAAATCTACGGGCAGGAATTTTCTTGGTGTCACTCTGATGTGTGGGATTAGCGTGCCCGCATAGCAACTCCAATTAGCCCTCTCTCACCGAAGAGCTTCATCTCATCATACTAGATGTTTCCGGATGCAGTGTCTCGGTCCCCCGATTGCATTATCAAACGTTTCCACTCTGAATACACTTCTTTTGTCACATGTGCCCTTTTCATTCTCTTTGACTAAGCCCCTATATTCGTTGTATGATAAAAGCCAGAGAAAAGAGAGACAGAAGAAAATGACATAAACCAATGCTATCCCTATTAATAACACATTATTTTGCATCTTCTCCCATTCCCCATGTCCATTTGTCATGCATGCTCCTTGTACATGTGCCTTCTGTATAGTCTTATCGCAGAAAAACATGTTAATGATAACTGTGAAATGCTTCCCATCATGTTTGCCCCCTCTCTTTTTTTCTGGAAGGGGAAACGCTGTTGTTTTTCCAAACATCCGATGAATGGATCCATACTTTCTTCTCTTTTATCTTCACTGCTCTAGGAGTTGCATATACCACAATGTTGGGCCCGTGAACCTTGGGTCTTGCCACTTCCGCACAAAATTGCAGATGTAAATGTTATCCTCGGGATTGAAGGGAGTCGCTTGTGGAAATTTCTCTGTGTCTTGTGCAGTTGTGGATGTGTCATTGTTTATTTGCTCAATTGTTGAATGTTGGACCTGGTGAGACACATATATTAGGGATTTGGTCAATTCAGTCAAATATACTTGCATTTCTTCACCCAAAACCTGTGCTACTGTGTGAACATCTAAAATTGTATGGACAGGGGGGACAGGTACATGCATTCTTCTGCCAGTAACAATTTTAGAGTCAGGTGGTGATCTGCACCAGGAGAATTGCATAATGCAAAGATTGCTAAAGGGAGGCAATATAGCCAGTTCTTACACAAAGTTGCTGTTAGCTTTGCTAAGCATTCTTTAAGCAAGCCCATTAGACATTCGACAAAGCTGTTTGCTTGCGGTCGGTACATTGTGCAGAGTCATTGCTTTATTTCCAATAACTGTGTTATTTCTTTAAATATGTCATTTTCAAAATGTTGCCCATTATCCGAACTTATTTCATCCCATATTCCCCATCTGGAAAACACTTGCTGCACCTAAAATAATGAGCCGATTTAGCATCATTGTGAGCACAAGGTCCCGCTTCAAGACAATATGAAAAAGGACAGACAACCACAAGCATATACCTGTAAGGGGTACATCTCTCTTGCATATCGACATAGTCAATATGCAGGTGCCGGAAGGGCCCTTCCAGTCGCGGTAATGTTCCACATATTTCTTTTAATGTATGAGCAGACTAACATTGTTGGCACACCACACAGTTGCCAATAAATTCTGCAACAAGTTTTTGTCATTTGGGGATATGATATGATGTGGGTTTTATAACGCGCCTGTACACAAGTATTTCTAGGTGCAACAAGCCAAGGAGGGGGAAACAAGTGAGGACAAAATAACAATCTTAATAGGCCTTGTGTCATTCACATCGTGCAGGTGCAGGGAAGAGGGAAGGGGAGATGTGCAAGGGGAGGGGAAGGGGGAATTGCATTTAACTCACAAGTGCAGCCAGCGGGTGGCTCATAAGTGCAGAAAGAAAGGACTGCAGAGTTGCAGATACAGACCCTTAAGTGCTGGGGAGCCCGGAGGCAGTGCAAGGACAACTGGACATGCAGGAGCCTGTGCCTGAGTTCAGAGGGTAACCAGGTGACCAGTGCAAGAAGCAGTCAGGTGCATTAGCAGGGGAGAGGAAGAGAGAAAGCGAAAGCGAAAAGTAAGGTCTTGAGTTGCTTCCTGAACCAGAGGTGGTTCTGTTCAAGTATGAGAGAAGCAGGGAGGCTGTTCCAGAAGGAGGCCTGAAATGAGGAGATAGATCTGTCCCCAACTCTTTGCTTGGTGAAGCATCTGACCCTCAGAGTGTTGGAGGTGGATGAGCGTAGAGCTCAAGACGCAAGATATTTTGGAAGAGAAATTTGGAGGTAGAGCGGTCCCAGGCCCCAGAAAGCCTTGTGGTCGATGCAGAGGGTCGATGCACATGTGGTTCCTTGTAGACCTGCTGTGGCTTCAAAAGCTGGGAATCCAGAGCTTGGCAAGGCACAGAGCCCAATCAGGTGCCTACAGAAGAGCTTGTTAAGAGGCACCTGGACATACCACCCATCACGTATTTCTGCTGCCACATGTTTTTTGGAGACATAGGCAGGAAAATGTAACTTTTCTAGCGCAATCGTTAACAATTGCCTGGGCATTACTGGTTCCCCCATTCTATTTTGCCTCCAAACCAATTGATGGGTGACAATGAGCACCCACTCTGTATCCACAAATCTTTTTCTGCCTGGGGACCTTCTCTCTCTAAGTCAATTATTTACACAATTTATAGGGCACTAAAGGGTTCTGCTCCACTTGATCCTCTGCTTCTTTTTCCCCCGGCTACCATCATTGGCACCCTTCCTTCCGTGCCTGGGTATAACCGTGTTGTCCCTCCAGGTAAATAGCCCACTTATTTTGTTGCGCGGCCGGCCATTTTGTTCCCTTGAGAAATCAAGTCTTGCCCACACACTGTGGGTTGCACACTTTATGATAGCCACTTCTATTGGCATCTTCAACGCCTCTATTAGTTCATTTAGTAATTCAGCATGTTGTACTGGGGGCCAGTCCCTTCTTATGAATCATCTCCTTTCCTATTGTCCCAATCCAGAATGTATAGTCGATGTGACATAACCAGAGTCCGAAAAGATGTTCCCTACATGCCCCTCCATCATGTGTAGCACACTTATCATGGCCACTAGTTCTGCAGCCTGTGCTGGGTAATGCAATGGTAGCCTCTTCTAGGATGCAATAACAAACCTTCCTTCCCAGTAGTAAACTACTGCAGCCCCAGTGTGTCTTCTTCATGTATTCAAATCGATGCTTGATGATCCATCAATGAAGACCTTGGGCCTCATCGCGAGTTGGGATTTACCCCTTAAATATGGCAGTATCCATATTAGCGCTGCATTTAAAGGCTGGCCCAATAACAAGTTTGGCCCTGCCAGGATGCATTCCCCTCCTGCTCTGAGCTGGTCGTGAATGCGCTGGGGGAATGGGGGATGACAGCTATGCTGCTACTCGTGATCCGGCGCAAATTGCGCTCGACCAAGTAGCAGTAACGCTAATTGCAATGGGGGTATCCTTGCACATTTACTGCTTGGAAACCGACAACCTCCTGATGAGGACCATCATATATCCTCCCTCTATCTCTTCTTCCTTTACCTGTAGGTTCCCTTTTATTCAATCTATATATGCTGAACAGTCAGAACAGGCTGGTTCCACAAGGAATGTCGCCAAATTAACAACACTGCATCTAACTACCTAAATTGCCGGGTTTGTCAGTATTTTTAAATTTATTTATTGGGCATGTACAATGCACCTATACAGGAAATAGTGTTTCAAGGCACCGCAAGGTAAAAAAAAGGGGGGGGAAAGGGATGAATAATAAGAAAAATTGTCCTACTAGGCCTTGTGTCATTCGGATCATACAAGTGCAGTAACGAGAAGTACAGGGGAGTGGGAAGGGGGAGAGTGCCGGTCAGAGCGAGATGCGATAATGCTAAGGAAGGATTGGAAGTGCAGGTCAGAGTGGATAAAGTGCAAGTGCTATGGGGAGGAGAAGGAGGGAAGAGGGCTCCTGGGCTAGGCGAGTGCTAGGGGAGGTAAGGTAGACAAGTGCCAGGGGAATACAGGGAGTGCAGGGAAATAAGGTCCCCAAGCTAATTGAGAGGACAGGGCTGGACTGGGCTCAGTAGAGGTGCAGGCCCCACCTGGCTAGAAAAAGGGGAGGGAGCCCAAGTGCAAGTACAGGAATGGGGGTGTCGGAGGTGGGACAGGTGATGGGGAAGACTGAGTGAGGGTCTGGTGCCCTATATGACTCAGAAGTAACCATGCAGCCAGCCAAAATGCAGCAGAAGGGGAAATTAGCTGGGAAAGGGGAGAGGGAAGGAAGAAGAGGAATGGAGGGTCTTGAGAAGTTTTCAGAACTTAAGGAGATATGACTCAAGCCTGTTTGGGGCAGGGAGGCCTTTCCATATGGAGGCTCCAGCAGAAGAGAGAGATCTACCCCCACTCTCTGCTTGGAAAATCATCTGATTTGCAGAGAGTTGGAGCAAGAAGACCGAAGGGTTCTAGCAGGGAGGTATTTAGGGAGAGGGGGTTGGATGTAATGGGGTCCCAGGCCCCAGGAAACCTTGTGTATGATGCAGAGGGTCTTGTACTTGCTCCTCGTAAAAACACATGGGAGCAAGTGAAGAGATTTTAGGGCTGGAGAGAGGCGGTCCCTGGCTTAAGGCCAAGGATAAGTCTTGCAGTCCTATTTTGGATGAGTTGAAGGGGGAGAAGGGAGGATTTATGAAGTTGAGGAAGAGGCTGTTGAAGTAGTCTCGCCAAGAGAGGACCAGAGCTCAGGAGAAATTGAGTTTCTGGGGAAAGGCGAGGAAAGGGAGAATGCCTCTGAGGAGGTGGAGCTGAAAGTTGGCTTTCTTGGCAAGGTCCACAATGTGAGCATAGAAGGAGAGATAGGAGTCGAAACTAACACCAAGTTTTTTGCCTTGCAAGAGGGTCAATGAAGGGGCCCCATGTAGGGGAAGGACGAGATTTATATATATAGAAACGTTTACACAAGATGAAATAAAATAGATTCTAGAGGACACTAACCAAAAATTGGATAATTACAAACACAAACTATAGTCAAAGAAAATTAGGAAATTTAGGAGGGACACTGTGGGCTATACTCTCAGAATAGTAGACATTTGAAAATAATATTACTGGCAATCACCAAACTCTAATATGCAGATACTAGAAAAAGAAGAGGAAGTGGTTCAGGAACCACCTCATCAGATATCTCGAGTGGAGAATCAGAACAAGGAAAAACACAAGAAGGAGTTACAGTAGGACAACAAGGTCCAGCTAGAAGGAGTGACAAACATTCAGAAGAAGGAAGGATAGCATTGGCTTCTACGTCAAATAGACCTTTTGACGTAAAAAAATAGATCTTTTTTTGAAAAGAAACCTACCAGAAGATGGAAGAAGAAAAAATCCTCAGTGGAACTAACCCAAGCAAAGAAGAGCTAGTCATTAATATATCATGAGTTCAGCTCACCAAATTAAAAAAAGCAGTATAACAGAAAAGTCTATTCTTCTGTTCCGCAAACAAGTACACTGATACAAGAACAAATAGACTTCTTCAAGTTAATGAGGAAGTTGAAACTCAAATTCTTCTTTGAAAACATGGAAGAAACGGACGATCCAGAACCACCAGAATTTCTGGAGATGAAACCAAAGAGCTATTTTTAACCGAGGTACAAACACCATTTTAACAACATTTGAGAAATGGGTTCTGGAGGATCTGCGTAAAATTAAATTCAAGCAGAACAAATACATTAATTTTACTATCAGAGAGAGACATGCATTTAAGGCTCTCCTAGACAATGAAGAGATTATATTCAAACCAGCGGACAAAGGAAGGGCGCTAGTCTCTATGGATACAAAAAACTATCTATAGGGGATCAATAGACAACTGAATGACACAGAAACACATAGAGAAGTCCATCACGATCCTACTGGACAGATAAAAGCTTTGATAAAAGAAGTGGTGGAGGAGGCAGAGAAAAAAGACGTCTTAACGGATCACAAAACAAACATTTCTGACAGTTGATTATCCAGTCATGCCAGTGCAATACATACTACCAAAGATCCAAAAAAGCCTATTAGACCCCCTGGGAAGACCGATCATTGCAGCAAAGGGAAGTGTACTGGAACCGCTAGCACAGTACCTCGACAAAGCAATGCAGCTAGTGATAGAAAATAACTCAACCTATCTCGGGACACCAACGCTCTCTTATTGAAATTAAAGAATGTGGACTTTGTTCAAGGATGCAACACACTATTTACCATGGACATCTCATCATTATACACTAATATTGGTCACACAGCAGGGTTGCAACAATGGAAAGGCTATTCATTTCAAATGATGCGTGTAAGCCAGATGAGGTGTTTATTTTGACAATGTTGAAGCTAGTACTCACAAATAACTTTTTCAGATTTGAGGATCGATATTTTGTCCAGATATCCAGCAAAAGCATGGGGGCAGCAATGGCCCCCAGATATGCGAACACGTAAATGCTGTATATTGAGACACAATTTGTTTTGAAATCAGAAAGATGGCAAAGGAACCTGATTCTCTATACCAGGTACGTAGATGACATATTTGGGATCTGGAAGGGCCCAGTGAATGAACTGGAGAACCTTTACATGCACCCCCGCATAAAGTTTACAACAGAACACAGCTTCAATAAGGTCCATTTCTTAGATGTGGGAGTGTACGCGGAGAATAACATGCTGAACACTAAGATCTTCATAAAAAGCACTGACAGGAACAATCTACTTCTCTCCACAAGTTTCCATCCTAAAGGTAAAACAGAGAGTATTGCAATCAGTCAATTTATGAGATATGGAAGAAACATCCCATCAACAGAAGAGTACAAAACTCAAGTGAAGCAATTGAAAGAGAATTTGCTGTGAGGAAATAAGATCCAGAATTAATAAAACATCTGTATTGAACAAGCTGGAACAAATTCCTAGAGAGGATTTACTTATATCCAAAGCAACTTAAGAAAACCCATCATTGGTTTATGTCACCACTTAGTGCAAAGCCATAAGATCAAAGGGATCATTAAAAGGAATTGGGAGAGTAATACATTAGTCAGTACTCTAGAGAAACTGTTTCCAGAACCTCCAGTTTTTGCCTACAAGAAAAGCTTAACATTGAGAAACATGTCGGTGCGAGCTGAATTTGAGGAACATCACTACAAAGTCAAATATACAGGCACACAGCCGTGACACAATTACCAACACTGCAGTAATTTCTTGAAAGGCAATTGCATCACACACCCCTACACAGGCAAAAGAAATCCCTCTGAGATATTCTAGCACCTGTGATCCGCCAACGTGGTTTATGGCATAAAATGCCCATGTGGCTTTTATTACGTAGGGATGACAATACATAAGGCTAAAACCTGTTATATGGAACACAAGTCGAATGTAAGAAAAATTAATTTAAAGTCCCCAGTAGAAAGCCACTTTCTAGAGGCAAAAAATACCATTGCACAGATAAAATTTGTGATTTTTGAGAAAGTGATGATGCCCAAAAGAGGGGGTGGTCTGAAGAAGAGGTTGCTGTAGAGGGAGATTAAGAGGAAAGAGAATTTGGAATCACTGATCCCAAGGGGTATGAACACATAGTGGGACCTGTCTTATTTTCTGTAGACTAGAAGTGAGTAGAACAGATTGTGAACAGACCAGAGGCATTTATAACGTGCCTATACAGAAGTGTTTCAAGGCGCAATGAGGCAAGTGAGGGGAACAGAAGGAAGACAGAGACAGTGATCTTACTAGGCCTGGTGATATTGAGATTGTGCAAGTGCAGAGGAGGTGGGGAAGGGGAAAAGTGTGAGGGGGAAGGAGGAGGGAAAGTGCTGTACATAGGATAAACAGTAAATAAATAGAAACAAAAAGTATGAAAAATAAATAAGAAGTGCGGCCAGCTGGTGGCAGGTGAGAGGGTAAGTGCAGACATCAGTTTTCTAGTGCAGGTGGAGGGCTGTAGGGATACAGAACCAGCCCCGGAGCGCAAGGGTTGCCAGGGGGGCAGTGCAGTTGTGCAACTGGCAGGGATGGGACCTGGGGCCAGAAACAGAGGGTAGCCAGATGAGCCAGGTGCAGTTTCAGATTCAGCCAGGAGTTCAGCAGGGGAGAGGAGTAGAGAAAGCAGAGGCAAAGAGGAAGGTCTTGAGGTGCTTCCTGAACTGAAGATGGTTCTCCTCAATTTTCAGAGAGGCAGGGAGGCTGTTCCAGAGGGAGGCCCCAGCCGAAGAAAGAGATCTACCACTAACTCATTGCTTGGAGAAGCGACTGTCCCTGAGGGAGTTGGAGGCAGATGAGTGAAGAGCTTGAGAAGGAAGATATTTAGGAAGAGAGAGTTGTAGGTATTGAGGCCCCAGGCCCCAGAAGGCCTTGTGGACAATGCAGAGAGTTTTGAACTTAATCCTCACAGGCACTGGGAGCCAATGCATATATTTCAGTCCTGTTCTGGATGAGTTGCAGAGTGCGGAGAGTAGAGACAGGCAGATTTAGAAAGAGGCTGCAGTAGTCCAGCCTAGAGAGAACCAGAGCTGTGGAGACAGTGAGCTTCTAGGCGAAGGAGAGGAAAAGAAGAATACATCTGAGGAGGTGCAGCTTGTAGTGTGACTTCTTGGAGACATCAGAGATGTGAGGAGAGAAGGAGAGTGTGAAGTCAAAGATGACCCCAATGTTTTTAGCCTCACAAGTGGGAGCAGGAACAGGGCCAATAGAGGCTCGCCAGAGACTGACAGAGAAGGAGGGAGCAGGTGTGCCGATGAGCAGAATCTCAGTCTTACTGGCATTAAGGCAGAGATCATTGATGGCACACCACTCCTGGATAACAGACAGACAGTCGGAGATGAGAGAAGGAGACAAGGTGGCTGAAGGGAGCCTGAAACTGAGCCGAGTGTCATCTGCATAGCACTGAAAGTTGGAGCAGAGAGCAGGAAAAGCGGTGGGCAAGAAGTGCCAAGTATTTATTGAAAAGTCAGGGAGAGAGGTTAAACCCCTGGTCGTGGAGACAACCAATAGATTCAGTGTGAAGATTACGCTGGGGGATGGCCAGCTTTTCCAGGAGTTTGCCCAGGAAATGAGTGATGGAGATTGGGAGATTGGGAGCTGGGCAGGACGGGTCGTCAGAGGGTTTCATATGAAGAGGGTGCACAATGGAGTGCTTCAGAGGGGCAGGGAATGCTCCAGTGGTGAAGGGGTGGTTGAAGAAGTCAGCCAGAGCAGGCACCAGGGTGTCAATGTGACTCTTGATGGTTTTGGAAGAACAGGGGTGAACATATTTAGACGTGACTTTCATAGATCAAACTTGTCTAGAAACCTCATCTGAGGATAACAGGGGAAAGGTAGAAAAGGAGGGAGGAGAGGTGGCTGAAGAAAGGCTAGAGGAAGAGCAGAGAGTAGAGGGAGGAGGGTGAGAGGAAGAGAGAGAAGGCGCTCTTAAGGTGAGCCCGTCTGTGCCTGTCCATGCTGAGCAAGGGCTGGAGGGGCGCCGATTCAACTCAAGGAGTCAGTTGAAGGCGCTCGCTCCACTCTATACCATTCTACTGCAAAAATGGATAGATGCGTCACCTAAAAGGACACCCGCTCTTGATGGTAGCACTCCTGCTGCATATACAGTCATTCAATCTCATTCTCTATTGTTATTAAATACTCAGTCTCTACCGGCGCATGCTACCAAAATACACCATCTGGTTTCGGAACGCTGCCCGGCTCTGCTTTGCTTGATGGAAACATGCCTGGTTCCCAGCTCTGCTCCTGCCCTTGTTCAAGAATTCCACCTAACTACTGTATCATCCACCTTGACTGCCCCTCTCCACATCATGGTGACAGTATTGCAATCATCTACAGATCAGAATTTACTGTTACTCAATTAAGTTTTCAACATAGCCTAAACATGGAAGCTTGCCTTGTTAGATGTATTATATCTCTGGTATGTTCCTGCCATTTTCTGCTTATATACCGCCCTCCTGGGAAATTTGGGGAACTTTTGACGGACCTGTTGGCTGACCTTCAGATGAGATATTCTCACTTAGTAGTATTGTGGGACCTCAATTTAAAATGTAACCAACCTAAGCCCCCTGCCCTGAATCTTTTTTTCAACAGCATGCTTGATCTTGACATACATCAAATTGTATCCACTCCCACGCATAAATTAGGTAACGTATTGAACCTGATTTTTGCTAATAATTCCTTGCTGTCGCTACAATCAGTTGAGCCTATAGTATGGTCAGACCATTTTCTGATAACATGCAAGCTCAACGGACTGAAACCATGTGCCAAGATACCAGTACCTAAAATCTGGCTTCGCTCATGGTGCTCTGTCGACACACAAGGTTTGGTTTCTCATGTTGCAGCCAGATATAATATGGCCCCTTCTATCTCCCTGTCCATGCTGGCCCAATCTATAAATGAGGCTGCGGATAAGGTTGCTCCACTTAGACTTGTATTACCATGCAGGTTACCATCCAAGCCTTAGTTTTCCGATCTTCTTAAACAGAAACGCTGAAACTAAGACAGGCTGAGTGCACCTTGTACAAAACCTATGATTCCCCATTTCAAAGTATTATTCAGGCGGCAGTTAGCAGCTTATTCTGCAGCTTTAAATATAGTGAAAACTCAATATATCTCTTAGAAAATTCAAACAGCTCTTTGCCAACCCAAAGCTCTGTTCACTGCTGTTAAATCTCTCTCATCTTCTGATAAACTGACCTCAAGTGTCAGACCCACACACAAATTGTGTGATGAATTGTCTCATTTTTTCATCACCAAAATTAGTGATAATCATCACAACATTGCAAAGGCCATTCCTATCTCTTCTAGTAATGATGATGGTTTTACCCAGATGGCAGAGAACTCTGGATCATCTAAGTGGTTGACTTTCACAATGTTTTCAGAAGAAACTGTTTTGGCAGCTATTTGTAAGATTAAATCATGCTCCCCTTCTGACACCATCCTGGTAGACATTATGAAAACAATCTCCCCTGATCTTTTAGGAGAAATTACAGCAGCCATTAACAACTCTTGTCAGTCTGGGACAATTCTGCCTGAGATGAAAGCTGCAAGAGTAACCCCTCTCTTAAAGAAGCCCTCACTTGACCCCATTGTTCTTGCCAATTTCCATCCCATTTCTCTTCTCCCTTTCCTTGCTAAACTGTTGGAGTTCTTGGTTTCCTCTTTACTGTCGTCATTCTTAGAACCATGTTCTCTTCTTGTCGATCACCCCATCCTGCTGTCCCGTCTTGCCCAGATGGGTATATCTGGTCAAGTACTGCCATGGTTTACCTCGTTCCTGGCGGATCGTACTCAGACTCTCTCTATGCCACCTTTTTTTATCTATTCCCTGCCCTCTTAGCTGTGGAGTTCCGCCGGGTTTCTCCTACTCGCTGATTCTTTTTAACATCTATAACTGGGCCCCGCTCTGTCTATTGCTCTTTCGGCATCAGATGTTGTTCTTATGCTGATGACACTCAGATCCTGATATGTTTAGATCTAGATCAGGCTGAGAAGGCGTTGTGTCTGTGAAGATGTCTGACTGCTGTTGGCAAGAGGATGAACCACAACTGGCTCAAACTGAATGGAGATAAGACTGAGGTCATGGTGGTGGGTTGTCCTCCTGATCCTTCACTTTGGGTGTCCTCCTTTTGGCCTATAGCCTTTGATGACCTTGCCACTCCTACAGGGAAGGTGAGAAATCTGGGTGTAACCCTATTGGCTTCGCTTTCTATGGAGAACCAGGTTGCTGCTGTTTGTCAAACAGGACACTTTCAGCTGAATGTCCTGAAGAAAGTGCTCCCTTTCATTCCTGAGCACCTTCGTCCTTCGGCGGTAGCAGTCCTTATACTATCCCGGTTGAACTATTGTAATTCTTTATATTTGGCTCAACCTAAGGGACTCATTCAGAGACTGCAGCGCCTGCAAAACCTGGCTGCTAGATTGGCTACTGACTCCCCCTATGGAGTCCATATCTCTCCTGTTTTACAATCCCTCAATTGGCTTCCTGTGAATCAACACATCAGGTTTAAGACTCTGTGTATTTGTCCACCGGGCTGTACAAACCTGGGAGCACAGTTTCTTCGAGCCAAGTTTGTGCGCTATTCTCCGAGCCGCCAGCTGCGTTCTGCAACTGCTGACCTACTTATCGTGGCGCCCGATCGACGAGCACGGATAGGAGGTCGGGCCTTTTCCGTGGCTGCTGCTATTTTATGGAATGAGCTGCCACATCCGATAAAGAAATTATCTGACCATCTAGCCTTTAGGAAAGCGATTAAGACATATATATTTTTAATAGAGCTAGCTCCTTTCTGTCCTCCTGTTATGGATGTTGTCTTCTCTCCAGTGCCAAGATGCCCTCGGGTGACCGTTTGCGCTTTAGAAACGCTATTTACATAACATAACATAACACAACATAACAGAGAGGACAGGATGTCCTGAGTTTTAGAGATGACATGAGAAGCCAGAGTCGTGTAGAGGGCCTGGGAGGGGATAGGAGAAGTAGAGACTGCAGCATGATTGGCCAATTCCTTGCAGATTTTTAAGAGTTCAACCAAGTTGGTAGATGCCGCAGAGACGCTGGTTTGGATGTGAGCTCTCTTTTGGTGTGGACAGAGAGCCGGTATTGCCTTTGGAGCAGGCAGCAGGCCAGTTTGTCAGAGGATGTACAGGAGGCACGCCATTTCCTCTCAGCTACCCTGCACTTGTATTTGAGGGTGACGAGGTCTGCACTTGGCTTTGTGATTCAAGTGGATCCTCATGACAGGGGCAAGCACATCAAGAGTATCATATATAGCAGAGTGGAACATGGAAAGGGCTGTGTTAGGGTGTGAGTCAGCCAGAGGTGGAGGTGGGGGGGTGAGAAAATGGTGGCAAAAGCCTCAACTGACACACACTTTATGGGTCGGATAACTGAGAAGGTGGGTGACAGTGCTGGAGGTGGCTTGGCCTGAGGGGTAAAGAGGGTGAGCTGGCAGGAAAGGAGAAAGTGATCACTCTATGAGAGAGGAGTGGTGAGAGGGATAGAAAGGGGACTGTCAAAGAGATCAGAACATCCAGTGTTTGTCCTGCATAGTGAGTCAGGCCAGAGGGAAGAATAGAGAGTGAGATAGAGTTGCAGAGGTCACAAAAGAGTCCAGAGGAAGGACAGGAAGCATCCAGGTGGATGTTAAAGTCTCCAAGAAAGAGGAGTAGAGTGGTCAAGACCAGGAGGGAAGAGGAGAGGTCTGCCCACTCAGAGAGGAAGGCAGAGATCTGACCAGGTGGCTGCTAGATTGTAGCCACAGTAAAGGAATGGCTAGGAGAGAGAGAGAGCCTCCAGATTATGCATTTCAAAGAGGATTAGGCCTATGTGGAAATGACAGAGGCAGGAATCCACTTGGGGCACATTAGGGCTACAACCCCTCCGAAATGGTTGGACCTGGGCAAGGAGAGAATCTTGTAGCCGTCAGGTAGGAGAGTGTCAAAGCTTGTGACAAAGCTGGCCGTGAACCATGTCTCAGTGAGACAGAGGACATCAAGGTCAAGTTCTTCCGGAAGGCAGCAGATTTCACAGGACTGTTTGACAGCTGAGCAAGTGTTAAGAGTGGCAGTATGGAGAAGGTCGCCATCCTTGAAAGACTTCCAGGAGGGGTACAAATCAGAGGTACGCCCTGCGGAGGTGTAGAAGGAGCCCAAGGGGGGACGGAAGAAGAAGGAGGCGAGGGCGAGGTAGCCAAGGAGGAGACAGCAGGGGGAGGCAAGGGAGCCATGCAGGGAAGAGAGGGGACAGCAGGAGAAGGAAGGAAATTGCTGAGGCTCAGGAAGCGTCTATCAAAGAGGAGAAGATTGGCCTGAGGGCCTTGGACCAGGACGGTACCATTCAGGTAAACATTTATGATGACCATAGAGTAGTAAAAATTAGGCCAGGAGGGCCTGACAGTCCTCCCTGAAAGTCCATGACAGGATTTTCGGCTCAGGTGCTGGATAACCTTCAGTAGAAATGTAAAATTGTGACTGGAGCCCTGGTCCGGGAGGGTTTAAGAACTATTGATGTGTAGACTATCTCATGTGACTTAAAAATGTAGGATCGGGAAAATCATAAATGATAGAAGATGTTGTGGAAAGAAAAGGAGGGCCAGAAGTGGATAGACAAGCTAGAGGTAAACACTAATAGGCATGTGGTAAAGCCTTACCTAAGGGAGTCCTTTGGAACTTACCATATGAATACGTTGTTTTACGTAATGAACCTATGCAACCCGTCTGAACACTTCCAAACTACAGCACACTATGAACTGCAATCAAAATATGCACAGCCTGAGCAACTACACAAAGACCTCATGAACGGTCGGCAGCCTGAACATCGACACAAATTGCTGGCACATGATGTGTCGATGCTGGGTAATATGAGCGTAGGTTAAGACATATGAGGAATCCGATCATGAGGAAACCAGGACAGTAGATCTGGTTACACTGCAAGGGTGATAGAGTGACAACCACTAATATTAGCAGATTAATAGTACATTTTACACCTTTAAAATTCAAAAGAACAATAACGCAAGTTATTGATGGTGATGCACCATTGTTATTGGACATCAGAGAAAATATACATATAGTGTATTTTGTCTGGAAACTGAAAAGGTGTGACCATTGTGATGGATAGACTGATGGGAAAGGCTGGGTATTAGAACTAGGTCAAATAGCTGCCACGCGAGTACAGGCATAGCCTCAGTTTTTCAATGATGGTTGCCATTTGTAGATTGTAAATATATAAGTGGACGCGAGGCACGCGACCGGTTCACCGATTGGATGCCTCACAGCCTGCGATAAAAGAGCAAAAGTCTGACACAGTAAGTAGAGGGAAGAAGGGGTAGATCATGCAAGAATGTCTTGCAAAGGTTTTTTTTATGAGGAAAATGATTGCCACACCACTAATGGGACCGTATGTCCCATTAGTGAGAACTCTGCACAGGGACACAGAGGAAAGCAGAAGCCGAATATAAGTGTTAGCCGACATACTGTCGGGTAAGTCGGGACAATATTGTTCCTCTATGAATGGATTAAATATGTACGTTTGTTCAAATCTAGTGTTACCTTGGGACACTATAACAGGTTTGTCTTTTTTGTCTTTTGGTTTTAGATAATTTAAGTAAAGACCTGGGAATCTTGGAGGTGGGTAAACTACACACATTTTATAGAATAAGAGTAATAGAAAAGAATAAAGAAGCCACACCAGTGTAGCCCAAGAAGAAGGATATAAAGAACTATCTGAAAAATGTCGGCAGCTACATCAAAAGATGAAAAATATGTTTTATTTTTTGTTATTTGATATATAATACCTCATGATGTGGATATGGATGAGTAGTAGTTGAACAACATATATAACAATCACTGTAACTACAATGGGTAACAGATGAAAAGCAAAAGATGTGTTAACAGTATGAGTTTGGTTCTGTAAGCCTTAGGACCTTCTTCTTTCTCTTGTTAGATAAATCAGTTTAAGAAAAGAAATGTGTAAAAATAAGAGAAAATTAAACATTTATTTTGCGAACTTGCACTACTGAATGTTATTGAATGTAGTGAATATGATTACTTAAATGTAATAAGTATGATTTATTGGGTGAACTAGGATTACTTGCTGGCAACAACAATCTCTTGATGGATGCCCCATGGAGGGGGCCAGGGAGTAGGAGGGAAGGAGGGAGCTGGTTTCACATGAGAAGGATCTCAGTTTTACTGGCATTAAGGCAGAGATCATTACCAGTGCATCATGCCTGAATAGCAGGCAAGCATTCAGGAATGAGAGAGGAAGAAGAGGAAGCAGCGGAGGGAAGCTTGAAGGGGAGCTGTGCGTCGCCCGTTCCAGAGGGGCAAGGTAGATGGTGAAGAGCATGGCATCAGGATAGAGCCCTGAGGGACACTGCAGGTGGAGAGTGGAATGGAGGAAAGAAAAGGGCCCTGTTGAACCTGGGAGGGTCGGCTAAAGAGGAAGGAAGTCAACCAGCCCAGTGCCAGGATTTATAAGGGTGGTATGATTGACCATGTCAAAGGCAGAGGAAACTTCACAAAGGATGAGAACAGAAGGAGAGTTGGAATAGAGATTTGAGAGTAAGTCTTCACAAGTGTTCAGGAATGCAGTTTCTGTGCCTATGGCTGCTCTGAAGCCAGACTGGTGCTCGTGGAGACAACCAACAGATTCAGTATGGTGGATCAGCTAGGAAATGACCAGCATCCCCAAGAGATTGCCTAGACAAGGGGTAATGGAGATAGGGTGATGGTTAGTGAGGCAGGAGGAGTCGGCAGCCAGCTTTTTGAGGAGCGGGTACACAAGGGAGTGCTTGAGGGGTAGAGGGAAAGAGCAAGTGGCAAAGGAGTGAATGCAGAAGTCAGCCAAGACAGGAGCAAGGGAGGCAATGTTATCCTTGATAGTTCTGGAGGAGCAGGGGATCACCTTTTGGAGAGGGACTTTCATAGAGAGGACTTGTCTAGAGACCGTATCCGGTACTGTGGGCAGGAAAGAGGAGAGAAGGAGGTAGGGGGCCAGAGGAGGCCTCAAAGAGGGTGAGGGAGAAGGGAGAGGTGTAGAGGAGAGTGAGGACAGGATATCCTGAGTTTTGATTATGAAGTGAGAGGCCATTGCATTGCAGAGGGTCAGGGATGGCAGAGGAAAAGAGTAGATTGCAGTAGGATTGGCAAGATCCTTGCAGATTTTGAACCGTTCAGCCATTTTGTTACTGTCCCCAGAGATGTGGGCTTGATTATAAACCTTCTTCGAGCAGAAGGAGAGTCTGTATTGCCTTTGGAGCAGGCGGCAGGCCAGTCTCTCAGAGGATGCTCTCGAAGCCTACGACTTCCGTTCAGCATCTCTGCACTTGCATTTCAGAGAGGCTAGGTCAAAGTCATACCAGGTGTTGTGCTTGGAGGCAGGCTTAATGTGGCTACTCCTGACAGGGTGAAAAGACAGCCCCTGAGCGACGGAGATGGATAGGCCATGCTAGGCCCAATTGTGAGAGTGAAGCTAGCTAAGTTTAGAGTTCCATTTCAAATATAAAAACCAGTACAAAACATTGATTTTAACATAAGGCCTAGTGAATGAGCGAGAATGGCCATCCCTCCACTCTGTTAGAATGTACAGGCACTCAGCGGAAGAAAGTGCAACTTAGAACTGGAATATTGTTAACTGCATTAAATGGGTTCTGGACGACATGGGGCACTTCAGATGCTGACTTTGTGTAAATGCCCACTTTGACAGATTCAGAACTGCAACAGTGCACATGGAAAGAGAAATACACTGGAAATACCATGCATGTGGAAGCTAAAAAGGAGCAATGATGCTTTACCTTTGAAAAGTAAAACATTGAAGTGTCGAATGACAAATTGCCTTCATGAGAAATAAAGAGACTTAATTTCAGCACATAAAATTACAACGATTATAAGGAAAGGGCTATTTCGTTTTTGCATAAATTAACACTGGTTTCTTATGTAACTGTGGCATATTCTGTGAAGAATACCAAGAGTGAACTTATTTCTGTTTATACAGTACATAAAGAAAGATTATATTGTGAACAACAGGCCCTTCTGCAGTTTTGAAAGTTACATGCACACAGCAGGTAAATGCAAAATGCCGGTCTTTCAGAATTGTGAACTGCAACTTGTTTTTCTCTGTGAGCTGAAACTGTGACCCTTAGACCTTTGGGGCTGGGCCCACCAAGGAAACAGGTCTGGGTGTCAATTTAAATGCTAAAATATACAAAGAAGTAGATTAAAATTATGGGATTTACAGATAACATGACCAACCAAAATGAACTTTAAGGTCAAGTTTCACATAAAATGTGCATTAGCTCTGAACAAAGATCCTTTGAAGCTCAGAAGAAGAGGGTAAAGTAAACATTGATCCGAGCAGGTAGTTGGTCACATGCTTAAAGAAAAATGGAAACTTGGAGGAGAAATGAAGCTACCTCTCATATCATGCAGTTCCGTTGATGAAACATTGAACACATTTTCCTAAATAAAAAAAATAAAAAAAACATTTTGTGTCCTATTGAGCCCGCCCCAGGTTCATTTGAAAGTGGAATAAAAGCCAAATGGGACCATGTAAAATGACATTTTAGTGATGTACATAACTTAAGTTATTATCAAAATTATGATTTTGCATTTTCATAAATGTGAGGAATTGGATATATTGATAGATTAATAGACAGTGAAATCAATGTTGGACGTATGTAATGTCAGAGTTATTACTATTTTGGTGCAGCAGCAAACTGCAGAAAAACAGTTTCTCCACCCAGGAAGGGTGTGCCGAAATAAAATTAGTATTTTCTGACTCGCCATAAAATGTAGAACACAAAATATATATATATTCATGTGGTTATCTGAAAGATTAAGAGCGTTGCCACTTTGTGAGATTTTTTCAGAACACAACATGTAAAATCCACTTGTCACTTTGGGATGAAGAATCTTTCTCCTCCCTCAGCCTCTCTAGCTCACACCTCTCAACTCCTGGTCCTATCACCAAAGAGTGGGAGTATTGGTGGGAGTGGAAGGGAGAGAGCTATCCAATCCTTACAGTGGGAATTATTATAATGTTGGAGTGTCAACAACCCTATAAGAGGGCATGTTTGCATCAAAACATGTCTTTTTCACTTTATTCCTGGAAATAGCCTGCTTTTGGACTCTTGTGAGAAACAACTAGCAGAGTGGCCTCAATCCTTGCATTGGAGACAGTGATAGGGACATCTAGAAGCTAGCTGGGACCAACCAGAGGAGCCAGAAGGAGTCTCGGTACAGGAGAAAATCCTTGATTGAAAGCCCTTGAACAGCTCTGTGCTTTCCTCAGAGGAGCCCTGCTGTTTTTCTCCAACCAAGGCCTCCCATGTAAGTGGACTAATCCAAAATCCATCAATTGTGTGGGGAGCTACCTGATTTCTCCCTTTCACTTAGTGGGTGGGAGAGGGGGTGAAACTGGGTAGGCCCTTGGCACATTGTATTAAATCTAATTCAAATTAATTACACTACAGAAAATCACCCCATTCATTTGAATTGCATTGTGTTGGGAACATCCCAACTTAATCCTTTCCATTAAATTGTGTGGAAGTGGGAAGCTGTCTATATCCTTAGTACATTGGGTTGACATTAAATCAGTGAATTCCCATATAGAAAATCATGAATGAATGATGTTAGAATTTGAAATGAACAAAGTTCATGCCCAGTTTTTTAGAGCCGGTATAGACCATAAAGTCTTGGGTGACTGTCCTGTCCCGAAGGGGGGTGTCTCAGGAGGATAGCTAAAGGGCAACATGCTCGCCTTGGAAGCAAAACAAAACAGAGCACCACAGGTTCTATCCTAGGGTCCGCGCTTAGAAACTTCTTGGTATTAAGCGCATTATAAATAACCTATCATATCATATTATATCATATTCCCAAAATAAGTAACCCTAAAACACTGCTATTCAAATGTATGTGAGGGTGCAAAACAAAATTCCCCCTTTATTCCCTCGTATCCCAAACCAGAATTACCAAGCATTGCTTTTCATTTGAATGTGTGTTGAAAAAAAGTCCCTTTGAGTTCCTTTGCCAACCTTGCCTTTTAAAAAGAAGTTGAAAAATGATTTTTCTGGTTTTCTGGTTGAATTCCCTTCCCAAACAGTGCCTTTGAAAATAAGAAGGCAAAACAATTCTTTTCCCATTGAATACCCTTCCCAAACAGTGCCTTTTCAAATGAAAGCCAAAAAAACGATGTTTCCATTGTGCTCTCACTCCCTGCCCCTCGCCTTTAAATTAAACAGGTCATATTTAATTGAGGCCTGGAGGGTGGGGGTTGCTGGGAGAAAAGCATTGTTCCAAATTAAACCATCCCTGTGTATCTTGTATTATATTGTGAATGTTTTATATTGTTTCCTTTACAACAAAACCTGACTTTAATTCTGACTGCAAATCTTGCAATTCTATCTGTGTGTTGTAGTAATAAAACACTTAGTAGAAATATATGCTAGTCAATTGGTGGAGAAAATTGGAATTTGTTGATGGCTGAGTTGTGATTGTCTTGTTATTCTTTGTCCAAACTTAAATAAAAATATATTCTGACTATACACTGGCCTGGTTCCTCGGTCAATGATAGGGTGCTTGTCGGGGCGTGTAAGATGGGTAGAAGGCCTCACCAAATTTGAATTTGTAAATTTGTGCGCCACTTCGCTTAGGGGGAGAAGGATTTCCCTGATGTGAGAGTGAGCGTTCGAATAATACATAACAAGGGGAAAGGATATCAAGGGTAATGGAGATAGAGAGGTGAAGGTTTTGAAGGGCTGTGTGATTGTGAAAGTCAGTGGCTGGAGTGGAAGGGGGAATGAAAGTGCTGATAAAGGCAGCAACCGACACTCGCTTCATCGGTCGAATGTCAGAGTAGGAGACTGGCATTGCGGGCAGGCGCTTATCTGGGTGGCTTAAGAGCTCTGGTTGAGACAACAAGAGAGCATGGTCAGACCAGCAGAGAGGTATAGTGAGAGGGATGGAGATGGGGATGTCTGCTGAGATGAGAGCATCCAAGGTGTGTACAGCTGAGGGCGTCAGACCGGAGGAATGATTGGTGAGGGAAAGAGAGTCACAGAGGCTGCGAAAGAGACCAGGTGCCGCATCAGTAGAGTCAAGGTGAATATTGAAGTCTCTGAACAAGAGAATCTTGGAGGTGGAGGCCAGAAGAGAAGATGGAAGGTCAGGCCACTGTGAAAGGAAGAGGGAGACGGGACCAGGGTTCCTATAGATGGTGGCAAGAGTCAGCAAGAGGATTGGATAGACACCATGCCTGCAGGCGAGGCATTCGAAGGAAGGGTGGTTCTGACTGGGAATAATAATAGCGGGGACCCATTCTGGGAAGATCAAGGCCACTCTGCCCCCAGCCCGATTAGACCTAGGCTTAGTAGGATCTTGTAGCCCTCTGGGGGTAGTGTGGCAAAAAACTGTGACAGAGCTGGCAGGGAACCACGTCTCGGTGAGAGCGAGGACATCAAGGTCTAAGTCTTCAAAGAGGTGACAGATTTAATGGCAGAGAGACAGTTGAGGGTAGCTAAGTGATGCTGGTTGCCACCTTTGAAGGTCCTCTGAGGAGGGTTACAGGAATGCGGTATGTCTGTCAGCGTTGGCAAAGGGGCCAGAGGGGTGGCAGATGGAGGAGTGCCAGGAAAGGTAGGGAGTTGATAAGAGATGGAAGACACCTATCAAGAAGGAGGAGGTTGTGCTGAGAGCCCAGGACCATGACAGTGCAGTTCTGCTAGACTTTAATGATACCCCTTGAGGATGGGAAGTATCCCAAGAGTACTTCCCATCAGGTTACAAGATGAATGGGTGTAGAAGAGAAAGGGGGATGATAGAGAACATATGGGGAATCCAAATGTCCCTGGGAGGAATGACAAAGATGATGTCAGTGACTGTCTGAAAAAAGCGCTGACATAGGTGTCAGTGATGGGCAGGCCTGGATTGGAGAAAAGGAAAACTTTCTTGCAATTTTTCCTTCCAGACTTAGAGAGATAGGATAGGTGATAGAGTAGCAGTTGGAGTAGATAGTGGAGATGGAAAGCACCATAGAGGGACAGACCAGTGAGTTGGAAAGGGGACGAGAGAGTGAACAGAGAAGCTGCATGAAGCATGACAAACTCACCAGGTGTCCTAGCAGAAAGACAGGCACAGATGAATCAGGTGCACGTGAGGATGTCCACACCAGTGAAGAGAGTCCTGCGGCATGTGGAGGGTGAGGTTGGCAAGTAGGTTGAGAGACTTGGGGCCCAATTCATGGAAATATTTGCGTGGAAAATAGATACTTGTGCGCCAAACTTTGTGCATAATCACGTTCACCTATCAAATGCACAGGATATTCCTTGGACTTGCGTGGATTTTAAGTATGCTCACCACGGCTCTGCCCACAGCTGAGTGACTTCCACAAGACTCCATGCAGAGTGTGGGTGAGGCCTGTGCAAAGGGCCGAGTAGGGGGCAGAATTCGGAAAATAAGGAATAACAAGGGAAAAAGTGGGCGTTATGAGGCACGGGCCATAGGCACTCCAGAGCACGCCAACAAATGTGCAAGACAGAGCGTATTCATGGATGTGACCGCGCAACCTCTTGATTACGAAATGCCCCTGCAAATCCCTCAATTTCTCCACCACCCAAAAGCAGGCGTAAGGACACTTGCACATAGGATTCACAGGGCCTCATTATGACCCTGGCGAACTGGGTTTAACGGCGCCGTTAAAGGTGCCGGCGACGTTAAACCCATTCTGCCGCATTACGAGGTTCCCTCGCGGGACCCACTCTGGACGTCTGGTAAGACCAGACATCCTTTGCGGGTCCTGCGAGGGGACCAGCATGCTAACAACGGGCCCGTTGGTAACGGGCCCGTTGTTAGCATCATCCCCATTCCCATTAAGCCCTGCGGGGGCTCGAATGGGAATGGGGATGGTCTGGGTTCCCTGAATGGGGAAATACTGGGCCCTCCTAGGTCGGAATGGCCTGGTAATTCCCCATTCAGGGAACCCGGACCCGAGTTTGGAGGTAGCCATGCCCTTATTAAGAGACAACAAGAGAGCATGGTCAGACCAGGAGAGAGGTATAGTGAGAGGGATGGAGATGGGGATGTATTATTAAGGGCATGGTTACCTCCAAACTCGTAATGAGGCCCACAGTGTGGAGATGAGTTTGCATGTCTGATTCAGGGGTGTATGCACACAGATGGGTTCCCAATTGAACTTTGGGGTGTGCATACACTGCGTAGTGGGGTGCTGGCCCGGTTTACGGGGGTTCGCACACAGATTTTCAGAGTTTTAGCCAATTTATGAAGTGTCATATGCATGTTGTCAGGGGGCCTGCAACAGTTACTGGGGACCCAAAGCAGGGTCCGTGAGATGCAGGCCTGCTTGCGGGTGGCCGCACACACTGTTTCAAGGGTGCATAAATTTGCACCTGGGTGGGTGCGCAAAGGTAGATCTTCTGGCTGTTTATGCTTTGCGTGGGGGCGTGTCAGGGGCGTTCCAGGCGCGACTTGCGAATATGGCTACTTTGCATGGTAATTTCCATGAATACGCAGTGCGCACAGTTATGATTCTGCGCGCAGCCCTGCACAGTGTCATTCTCTGTGCATGGCAATTGGGGGAAAAATGTGCACTTTCTCATGAATCGGGCCCTTGGTCCATTGCCAGGTGTTACGGATGGCCAATCAGGCCGTGGCACACTCCTCAGAGGACATGCGAGGCAGGGCCAATGCAGTGGGCTGCCTCAGGCCGAAGGAGCGGCCATCTTGTACTGGATTAGATGCACCGTTTCACACAGTGGCAGGGGAGACACCCGGCACCAGGAGTCACACAGGCCACAGAAAAAAAGGGGTGTTACACAGCTCCAGCAGTAAGAGGTGGAATGCCCCGAGGCACAAATAGGATGGTTGAGTGATCCGCAGCATCTGCCCTTCTGCTCCAGTGTGAGGGTTCATGATTCACGTTGGGGCACTTTTTTACTCAAATTGCCATAATTAACCCTGCAGCCATTTCACAGATTAGTCCATACGGGCTAAAGCAGCAAGCAGTGGGTACTGCCATTAATGTAGCTTTGGCTTATTTATACCAGAAGGAGGTGTAAACCCTTCAGGTATTTATCTCAGGAGGATCACTCCTGCCCTACAACCAATGGCCTTCTCCTGATCTGCTTCAGCCTGGGAACGCACACTGTGGGATGTTGCCCACAACAAAGATGGCCACTAGATTGTGGGCATCAAGGTCGGACTTGCCACAAACGTAGGGAAGCTGTTACTGGGCAAAGTGTGCAATTTTAAGACACCAGCAGGCCCACAAGGCTGGTCCCTCTTGGATCCCCTGCTAGGTGAGATGGCATTTCATTGCAAGCAGAGACAGCACTGAATGTCTCACTTCCAGAAGAGCTTACTAAACATCCACTTGCTGTGTTGCAAACCTTCCGCTAATCATGAGGCTTCACAGACATCTCCTTTAGACTTCTGGGCTTTTCTGATTTTTCTTCCCCTGCTATGACTGCGGCTCGGCTCACGATCCGCTCCGCTATGCAGAGATCCTGGCATTTCAGCACTGGGCTTTTGCTCCATGGGGCTCCAAACCCTTCCCTCGACTCCGTTCCTCTGGGTTCCAGTGGAGAGACAGGATCTCCAGGGCCATGCTCACAATGGGCCTCAGTCTGACCCTACTCCACAGATATTGAGCGCTGCAGCCGCACCATCCCTCTCAGGTCCTCTCAGTGTGATGCACTGCCGGCCTCTGGCATTGCTGTGGAACACCAGCAATGTGGGGACTGACGTGCCCGAACAAGGGTTCCAGACAGGGTACCACAGGAAAAACTCACTGACAACCACCTCTGCTCTGTGGAGTATCCTATCGGACCTGCTGAGTGTGCGTACCCGTCCGCCAGCAAAGCAGAGCCCTCCGTGCGTCTTCCAAGGTATCGATCGACAGAAGCTCTGCATACTCACTGATCACGATCAAATCAGTGGACTAGTTCTGCTATCAGCAGGCGCAGGGACTTCCCCTCCACTGATGGATCCTGCGCTGTCAACCACTTCAGGGCAGTTGCCAGGCTTTATCTCCGGCTAGCTCCCGGGTGAGGGCTCCTTAGTCTTCTATGATATGGGCACCATCTTAGATCGTAGCACCAAAAGCTCTCATCTATTCACAACTCTCCACAAAGGCCAAAGATCTGCTCTCAGCTCAAGCAGAATGTAGGTATTACTTTCTGGAAATGTGGGAGAGCTGTTACTGGGCAAAGTGCAAATTTCTAGGACTGATTTTGGACATCTGGTGGGCACACAGGGCTGCTCCCTCGTGGAGCTCATGGATAATCGCATAGCCTGAAGCCCTCTGCATGGTTAGTGTACTCTTTGATTTTTCCAGGATGTCAAAAAGAGAGTGTTCTACATATAGAACTACTGTGTACTATGTACACATGGAAATAGTTGCTGCCTTTTCTATTACAAACGCAGCAGCCGGAAGTGCTTGGTCCCAGGGAAGTGTCCCTGCATCACTGGGTTTAAGTGACCAATGTAATATGCCAGAGGCTTGTGACCCTGCAACTTCTTCGGCGTGAGGACCACCGTCATCACAGAGCCATCTGAATGAGAAAACAAAAAGACCTTCTCTTCGTAATTATAGACTGCCAACACTGGCACATGGGCCAGTGCCTCTTTCAGTTCGGCAAAATTGTCATTCATCTCTGAGGTCCACTGTATTGCCCTTTTATCTTTATGTGCTTCCTTGAGTGCCTCTTATAGGGGTTTAGTATAGGTGGAATAGTCAAACACCCTAGGCCCTGCAATAATTGCATGATCCTGGAAACTGTTGCATCTCAGTCAATCTGCATGGGTGTGGAGTCTTATGTATTGCTTCTGCTCTCTCTTGCGTTATCTTGTGGCCTTCTATGAATAATATTTATAACAAGTACACCACCTCCTCTTGACAGTATTGTAACTTATCCTTGTCCATTTCATACCCCTTTTCTGCTAGCAAGGTCAAAAGGTGCATCTAGTCTGCCCTGCACTGATCCTCTATTTCACTGCACACAAGTAAATCATCAATGTATTGGATCACTGTGCTGGTCATCTGTAAATTGCTTAGATCCATCTAAATCACTCTGTTGAAAATACTTGGTGATTCACAGTACCCTGGTGGGAGCCTAGTATCTTCAAATCTGGTCCCTCGATAAGTGAATGCTGTGAAGTGTCTGGATTTGGGGTTTAGGGGATGGAGAAGAAGGCATTCTTCAGATCAATGACCATGAGGTATTTAGCCTTGGTTGAGATGTTACATAATATTGTGGCAGGGTTCGGCACAAGTGGGAATTCTGCTTCCACAATGTTGTGTAAGGGGCGTAAATCCTGTATGAATCTCATGACCCCCCGCCTTTTGACTTCTTTATTGATATTGATATTTTATTTCTATCGCGCTCGTACACAAGTTTCAGAGCGCGATAAGGCAAGGGAGGGGAAGAGGGGAGAACAAAACAACGATCTTACTAAGCCCAGTGACATTGAAAATGCACAAGTGCATGGGAGAGGGGGAGGGGAAAAGTCCATGGAAGGGGGGAGAAGTGGAAAGTGCGGAGAAAAGGAGAAACAGATAAATAACAAATAAATAGATAATAAAGGCAACAAACAGTGGTAGTGCAGCCAGCAATTATCAAGTGCTGGTTTTTAGGCAGCAGACAGGGTAGGTCTGATAAGTGCAGGAAGAAAAGGGGGGGACTGTATGGGTACAGATACAGACGCCAGTGTAATGGGGGGCCCGGAGGCAGTGCGGGAGGGTGGCAGGGTGAGCAGGTTCCTGGGCCCGAAGGGCAGAGGGTGGCCAGGTTCACTTTGCCAAGAGAGAACAGATCAGTAGGGGAGAGGGGGAGCGAAGGCAGAAGCAAAGAGGAAGGTCTTGAGGTGCTTCCAGAACTGGAGATGGTTCTCCTCAAGTTTGAGAGTGGCAGGGAGACTGTTACAGTGGGAGGCCCCAGCTGAAGACAGAGATCTACCCCGAGCTTGTTTCTTTATAAAATGACTGACCTGGAGAGAGTTAGAAGTAGAGGAGCGAAGAGCTTGAGAGGGGATGTATTTGCGGAGGGATAGTTGAAGGTATTTTGACCCAGGCCCCAGAATGCCTTGTGGACAATGCAGAGGGTTTTGAAATTAATCCTTGCATCCACTGGGAGCCAATGGAGAGATTTCAAAGCTGGAGAGATACGATCCCATGGCTTGAGGCCAAGGACAAGTCTTGCAGACCTGTTCTGGATTAGTTGCAGAGGGTGGAGAGTAGAGGCAGGTAGATTTATAAAGAGTCTGTTACAATAATCCAACCTAGAGAGAACCAGAGCTTGGGAGACCATGAACTTCTGGGGGAAGGAGAGGAAAGGCAGAGTACCTCTGAGGAGGTGCAGTAGGAAGTTTGACTTTTTAGACACATCAGAGATGTGGGCGGCGAAGGAAAGTGTGGAGTCAAAGATAATGCTGAGGTTCTTAGTCTTGCACGTGAGGGTAGGAGGAGGGCCAAGGGAGGCCGGCCAGAGTCTGAGGGGAAAGGATGGTGAAGGTGTGCTGATGAGGAGGATCTCTGTCTTGCTGGCATTCAGACAAAGATCATTGGTGGCACACCAATCTTGAATGGGAGTTAGGCAATCAGAGATAAGAGAGGGAGAGGAGGTGGCCGAGGGCAGCCTGAAAATGAGTTGAGTGTTCTCAGCGTAGTACTGGAAATTTGAGCAGAAAATGGCAATGCAGTGGGTGAGAGTTGCCAGGTATCGGTTGAAAAGCCAGGGTGAGAGGGTAGACCCCTGGGGAACACCACAGGTAGAGAGGAAGATAGATCATAGGAAGGGCCCAAGTTGGACCTGAGAGGGTCCATCAGAGAGGAAAGACGTCAGCCAGGCCAGAGCCTGATCAGTGATACCCAGGTTATCATGGAGACGGTTGAGCAGGATGGTATGGTTGACCGTGTCGAAGGCAGAAGAGAGATCGAGGAGGATGAGGACAGAGAGAATGTTAGTTTAGTTTAGTTTAGTTTATTATTTGATAATGCGCACCAAACCCGAGGGTAGCCGGGCGCAGCAGGTACAAGGGTACTTAAGCTTAGGTTACATACATAGGATAAAAATCAAACCAATACAATACATACAAGTCAGTACAAGCAATTGGAGTGAAGAGCTAGCATATTACAGTATTACAAGAATGTACAAGGTACGAAGGGAGAAAGCAGCATCAGCATTGTCTTAGACTAGGGTACAAGGGTATCATAGCTGTAGGGTGCCACGTGAGTTAATTGTTGTTGGACCAGAGCCAGTTTTTTACCTCCCATCTGAAGTTAGAGTAGGGTAGGCTAGCTCTCAGTGCAGTGGGCAGTGCGTTCCAGGCCTGGGCAGCTCTGACAGGGAAGCTTGCTCCACCCGCTTTAGATCGTCTAAATCTAGGAGTTTCGAGCAAGAAGTGGTTGGAAGCCCTAGTGTGGTAGTCGAGGTTGGAGAGCAGATCTTTACAGATGATCAGGAGAGCAGTTTCCATGCTCTGGCAGTTCTGAATTCAGACTGGTGGTCATGGAGACAGCCAACAGAATTGGAATGAAGGTTAAGTTGGGACATGGCCAACTTTTCCAGGAGTTTGCCCAGAAAGGGATAATGGAAATTTGGCGATAGTTAGCCACACAAGAAGGATCAGCTGTGGGTTTCTTGAGAAGAGGATGCACAAGGGAGTGCTTCAGAGGGGAGGGGAAGGATCCTGAGGCAAGGAGTGGTTGCAAAAATCAGCAAGGGCTGGAGCAAGAGTGTCAATGTGGTCCTTGATGGTTTTAGAGGAACAGGGATGAGCCTGTTTTTGATGAGGCTTACATAGATCGGACTTGTCTAGTGACCTCATCAGTGGCAAAAAGAGGAAAGGACGAGAAGGAGGGAGGAGGGGTGGCTGAAGGAGGATCAGCAAGCACAGACAGAGAGGTGAGAGGAGGGGAGGGGTGGAGAGGGTGGACAGAATGTCCTGGGTTTTTGAGATGAAGTGAGAGGCCAGGGCATTGCAAAGAGCCTGGGAGGCAACAGGAGGGGTAGAGACTGCAGCAGGGTTGGCCAGCTCCTTGCAGATCTTAAAAAGTTCAGCTGAGTTGTTATATGCCGCAGACAGAGAGTCAGTATTGCCTTTGGAGCAGGCGACAGGCCAGTTTGTCAGAGGATGAAGAATAAGCCCTCCATTTCCTCTCAGCTGCCCTACACTTAAGTTTAAGTGTAGCTAGGTCGGAGTCATACCAGGAATGGCACTTGGCTTTGGACTTCAAATGGATCCTCATGACAGGGGCAAGATCATCAAGAGTATCATAAATCAAAGAGTAGAGCAGAGACAGGGCTGTTTCAGGACGTGAGGCAGCCAGAGGTGGAGGGTGGGGGAGAAGGTAGTGGCAAAAGCCTCAATTGACACATGCTTCATGGGCTGGATGACCGAGAAGGTAGGTGGCAGTGTTGGGGTAGGCTTGGCTTGGGGGGAAGAGAGGGAGAGATGAGAGGAGGGAGTGATCGCTCCAGGAGAGAGCAGTGGTCAGAGGGATGGAGAGGGGGAGGTCAGAGGAGATCAAGACATCAAGTGTGCGCCCTGCAGAGGGAGTCGGGACAGAGGGGAGGATGGACCGGGAGAGGGAGTCGCAGAGGTCATGGAAGAGTACAGAGGAGGAACAAGGAGAGTCTAAATGTATATTGAGGTCACCGAGGAGGAGGAGTTGAGTGGTAGAGGCCAGGAGGGAGGAGGAGAGGTCCACCCACTCAGAGAGAAATGAGGTGATTTGACCACTAGGCCAGTAGATGGTAGCCACAGTAAGAGAATGGGTAGGAGAGAGAGAGAGAGCCTACAGACAAGGCATCCAAAAGAGGAGTAGGTCTGAGTGGGAATGATAGAGGCAGGAATCCACTCAGGAAAGATCGGGGCGCCCCCCCGGACCGGGAGGATCTGGTTGCAGAGAAGATCTTGTAGCCATCAGGGTGGAGAATCTCAAAGCTTGTGACAGAGCTGGCCATGAACCATGTCTCAATGAGACCAAGGACATCAAGGTCTAATTCTTCAAGGAGTTGACAGCTGTCAGAGGAGTGTTTGACAGCAGAGCGAGAGTTGAGAGTGGCAATATGAAGTAGGTTTCCAGCCTTGAAGACCTTCCGGGGAGTGGTACAAATCAGAGGTATGCCCTGGAGGGGCAGAGGAGGAGGAGAGAAAGGGCAAGATAGCCAAGGGGGGAGAGGAGGGGACAGCAGGAGATGAGAGGAAATTGATGAGGCGAGGGAAGTGCCCATCAAAGAGGAGGAGATTGGCCTGAGGGCCTTGGACCAGGACAGTGCCATTAAGGTCGACATTAATGATGACTTTAGAGGAGTCAAAGGAAGCCATGAGAACTTCCCAGCGAGTGGCAACAATAATGGGAGAAGAGGAGATAGGACAGAGCATAGAGCTCATATGAAGAGTGCATAGATCTGGCGAAGGAACGACAAAGAGGATGTCGGTAAGGGTCTGTCTGGAGGAAGTATTGGAGTAGGTGTTGGCGTTAGGAAGACCAGGGTTAGAGGCCAAGATATCCTTTTTGAACTTCTTCCTACCAGACTTAGTGAAAAGGGAAGGATAGTCAATGTAGAAGCAGTTGGAAATGATAGGAGAAACAGAACGCGCTGTGGGGGTGGAAGCGAGGAGAGGATGGATAAACTGGGGGGGCTAAGGCAGGTAGGTGTGGGACAAAAGAGAGTGCTGAGGTCACTGGGCTGGCAAGTTACAGAGAAGCAACAGTATACAAGAAAAATACAGAGAATTTAGCAAAAACAGCAAGAATTGAATTTCCAATCAGGGATTCAGATATTGGTAAAGGGTTTTAAGAAGCACTGCACATCAGGATGACAGCATGAGAGAAACAAGCAGAAAGAACAGTGATAGTCAAAGATGGTAGGAGTGAGGAGTTAGTCCAGAAGGAGGGAACTAACCTACAGTTCTGGAGGTAACAATGCCAAGGCAGTCCAGATTTCTTAGAGTGAGGTGGCATCATCATTGTGGTTAAGGAGCAGGGAGGACCCCAATTAGCGTTCTGGAAGTGGACAGGGAGCAGATAGGGGCCTTAGAAGTGGGCCTTTGCTGAGAGGGTGGGCCAAAGCCTGCTGGTACCTGGTTAGATGGAAGAAAACACTCAGCAACCAATGGGAGTGCTGCACAGGGAGAGGTAGTTCAGCCAGCCTGCCTACACAACAAAGAAAACCATGGCGCCCATCTTGGAAGGGCCAAAAAAACATTCAAATAAGCAGGCAATAGTGGGAAAACCTGTGCCTTCAAAAAAGCAAGGCAGCTTCAGGTATTAATAAAACTCAAAAAACGGCACAATGAAAATGTCCAATAAAACAGTGCTTCTCTGGCAGATTTTGTTTTTTTTCTTCTTTTCTTCTTCAATTATTGGATATATGGTGGTGTTGCACAGTGATTTTGATGTCTGTATTATGCCCTGTTGCCATAATGCTTGAAGGGTGGAGTATATCCCTCTGTTTGCCTCCCAGGATTGCCAGTATTGCTTTGCTTGTTTGTAACAGAGCTCCCTCTTTCAGTTTTATTTTTACTGCTCATATTCCCTTTAGTACCCCTACGTCATGGGGTCCTGTGGTCCCCAATTTCTCTGGGACCTTCTTTAAGTCCTCGTGTGTGTACCTGCTCCTCTTTTTCACCAGTTGTGTCGGTTGCAGCACCAGCTTTTCTAGTACTCTTACTGGAGAGGGGATTTGTAATGGGAACACCATCTCTCCTTCTTCCTTCTCTGAAAAGAGTTGTTCACCAGTCACCCTTGTTATCGTCAATGTTGGGTCAATGCATAGATCTGTACGGCACTGCATGTCATTGTCATCTGTCCTGCATAATATCACCATGTCTTTGCAGATCTCCACTTCTTCAACCTGTAACACTACAGTAGTGCCACTGACTTCCTCCTT
The DNA here is from genome assembly GCF_040938575.1 of Ambystoma mexicanum. Classification (NCBI taxonomy): domain Eukaryota; kingdom Metazoa; phylum Chordata; class Amphibia; order Caudata; family Ambystomatidae; genus Ambystoma; species Ambystoma mexicanum. Next base: position 363,092,372 of record NC_090922.1, read on the forward strand.
CTGACATTCTGGTTGAAATAAGTCTGATGCTAGTCTGAACACCTTCCCCTGTATCCCTGGTACCCATCCCAACAGTATTTGAATTCCATAGAGAAACAACTCGGGGTACAAGGGCTGTCCTTGCAGTTTGCTGTGCGTGTGTGATGCCAGAAGGTACACACCTGGTGTCGAGCACACATCCCCTTTTCCGTAATTGATATTGTTGAATTAAGCTTGCTTAATAGATCCATCCCCAAGATGTTTATTGGGGCGTCCTTTGAACACAGTAGGGGCACCACCATATGCTACATCCTTATTGTCCCTATCGTCACTATTGTTTGGCAAATCCATTGTTATTGGAACCATGACAATAGCCCAGAGAAGCCCTGCTTGTCCATAACTCTGCCTGACAATGGGAATCCATCACCCATGGCCCTGCATCTAATCCACGCCTCATTGCCTGTGTTCCTCCTGTCTATGCTTTCTTGCGATTGGGGAGGACACTTGACCAGTTCCTTTACTGCTCGTCACTTTCTCCTCTCCTCCTCTGCTTTTGCCCCTTTCTCCTCTCTTTGGTGTTCATTGTTCATCCTCCCATTTAGTCACTACCTCCTCCTCCTCTTCATCCTCTGACAGGGTGCTGTCCACGTCCCTCCCCTCTGCCCGTTTCTCCATCATCCATTTTGAATTTTATCCCTCCTCAACGTGCACACTTTTTCTTCCGCTGTGCCTCTCTTCTCCCGTGTTTTCCTCCTGACCTCCTTGTTGACAATTCTATCCACTTTATCAAACAGCATGTCCACCTGTTGCCGTTTGATCATTTCTATATGAGCTAGATATTTCTTCTTTCTGCTGTCATGTGTCTCCCTCCTTTGTGTTTCCCCGCTCTTCTTTTTCCCTTGTTGCCCCTCTCTTTCTGGGTACACTCGCTGCATGTTTGTATAGTTTGCCATAGGTCTTAACGCTGGATATATTCCATATGTTGGGGTTGGGGCACCGGGCTCGTCCATCGCTTTTTCTTTGTTAACATCTTGCTTTGTTTGTTCATCCTTTTTCTCCTCATACAACTTCCAGAGGCCCAAAATACTCTGCCTGCTCTTCAACTTAGAGCCCTTATACTTACTTAATAATTATGAAATCATATGTTCTATTATTCTGTTGTCAAACGTTCTGCCGTTTCCTGAACCCATTGAAAATTATACTTTATTATTTTATTGCAGTATTGGGGTTGATTTTCACACAAGAGGTTGAGAAGGGTATCCTGAAAATGCCATTGTTCACCCTATCCCCCTCCCTATGTTGTACCCTAACAGTCCTCCCGTTTTTCCCTTTTCACTTATTTCCCCCTTTTCTCTCCTCTTTTCCTCTCTCTCTCTTGTATTCACACGACACCCTCATTCACTCCTCAAACCTGCAACTTACCCCGCTTCTCCTTATAGACCCTACACACTCTCTCATTCTGGGATTCTCCACAGTCCCACTCACTCACTCCTTTTCCATGCACACTGGCCCTCTCCACAGGCCCGCCCACTCACTCCATGTTAGTACACCGCCGGCTGTGTCCACAGGCTCACCTTTGCCTATGTTAGTGTAGGAAGATGTTCTGACTGCGAACATCCCCTACTTTGACGTTCAAATCTAAAATGCCAAGCACAATAAAATACACTAGGCACCTTTTGGCGTTGACCCTTCCACCTTTGTCCACACTACATGATGAACGAACAATCCTTAAGAACAAATACTCCTCCTTTACTCCTTCACGACAAAACACCACTTCACCAAATCCCAAAACAATCAACGCCCATTTCTCCCCCATTGATGCAACTATACAATCGCCTGCAATACGCGCATCTCCCTTCTGACGGGGTCTGCCTCTTACTACACACCTTCCCTGCTCTACCGCTGGTGTGTCCACTCATGCACTGTTGCTCCCTATGGGATAGAGTACACTAAAATCTACCACTACTACAGCTGATCGTCCTCCCACCTTGAGGATGCTTCCTAAACACCTTAAAAAGAAACCTCCACCCTCGTGGGAATGCAACCATGATACAGCACATTCATGCAGAGGTACACTCTCATGTCCAAGAGATCCTCATGCGCCCTCGGAACCTAGCATTCCCTGCAGGCTCGCTCCTCCTCCTGAGAGGGAGAAGTGCTCAAGACCAGGAGTATTTCACAAACTCAGCATCTGCAGGGCCTCCTCTGTGGTGCACGTAAAACTGGTCTGCGGTCACCGGACCCACATCCCCCAGGAGGGCAGCCATAATACCCCCAGTTGGCCGACAGAACTGAGGATCTCGCTGGGGCCACCAAAAATGTATTCAGGGTCCTCTGTGAGCACATGATTGGTAAATTATCAAAGTAATCCAAGAAGTAACGTACACCAGGCAAGAAGTAGGGCTCTTTATGACAGGTGGGCAAGCACAAATCAAACAGCACAGTGGAACATAACTGGTGGTTGAGAGCCTACAAAACTGCCCACTGTGGCCCAAACTTTTATACAGTCAGTACATTAGCACACAAAAAAACAATTGCAATTACTGATACGAGATATCGAGTTTCTCAATACGCTAATTGGTGAGGCTTGTCAATCCCCTATAGCTAAACATAGGTTAGTTAAAAATGATTGGATCAAACAGTTCAACAGCCTACTGGTTCATCACCTACCTTGTAGCACCACATTCCTTCCCGCTCCACCCTAAAGCTTAGTGGTTACTACACACTATGTAATTGAGCTGACCTCTGGCACTTTAATAACCTTTCATAGGTCAGCACATATTGAATTCCTGAGCTTGTGGGAAGGGAGATATTCACATGGCATCCAACCAATGAGGTGCCTTGCAGAAATCAGAAATAGCACAAGATACTTGTTACTTTCAAGGGTCACCAAAATTTTACTTCTGATTGGCTCCTTCTCATATCACCCCTCAACCCACATCCCTCTTCCCAGGTCCACGTGCCAAGGGGCAATTTGAAACTGATGGACATACTTTGGCTGTACCTTCCCAGGCATATTTCTTTATTTTAACAACTTTATTTAAAACCAGTTGAAGCAGGTTATATGCATAGCTTTGTGCAGTAAAGGTAACATTTGTTTTGAACCAATATCCCCTGCTCCTTTAATGGTTGTAGCTTCCTTTTCCTCTTTCTCTGGTGCCCCTTCCTTCTTACAGGTACCTCTGAATGTTCTTAAGACTGTAGAGTGAGTCTCGATTGCCATGGCTAGAAGGTCAATGCCGAGAAGGCCATGTCATATTCCAGGACTGGGTCCTAGCAGTCTATAAATTGGTGGAGTGTTCCTTCTTGGGCTGCCATGACCTTCTCGGCTACCAGGATGTCCAAGACCTAAGTCCAACATAGCGAAAGAAGAGGGCCTTCCCAGGATTTCGATTTGCAGGCGAGTAAGATCTTTGCTGCTAGAAGGAGATGCGCAATCAGCTTTGCATTCAATCCTGATCTATGGTAGCAGTCCGGTATTTGCGTTCCCAGGAGGCCCACCTCTGGAGTCAGCCGAAGTCCGCAATGGGTGATGGCATCTTTTGCTTGAAGTACTTGTCCCCAGAAGGAATGTACCACTTGGCACTCCCACCACATGTGAAAATAGGTTCCTCGTGCAGCGCATTGTCTCCAGCAGTTCGGGTACAATGAGCTATTGAAGTGGTGCAGACTCTCCGGCGGATAGTACCATCGATAGAGCAGTTTGAGTGCCCCTTTCCTGTTGGAGACACATCTGAAGGCGTGTTGTTTCTGGACCAGCCGTCGACCCACGTCTGATCGTCAATGTTGTGCCCTAGGTCTGCTTCCCACCGGGCCATGTATGCGGGCCTGATGACTAGCATGTCCTCTTGTAGAAGATTGTAGAGTTTTAAGATGTGCCCTTTCCGGGGGCCTTCTTGCAACACAAGTTCTAGGGGGTAAAGCCACCTAGTGGCTCTCTGTTTAATCAGAGATTGAGAGATCCATTGATGTGGCTGTGCATAGGTGAATCTGTCAGTTTCTGACAGGTTGAAACAAGCTTTACATTCCATGAAGGTTAGAGCGGGCCCATCTTTAAAGAGCTGGGAGAAGGTTCGAAGGCCCCCTTGGTTCCAATTTTGGAAGTTCGCCACCTGTAGCCCTTGAGCAAAGTCAGGGTTGTGGAGAATTGGGGAGAGAGGGCCCAAACTTCTCAGGATCTTTTTCCTTTGCAATGCGCTGTCCCAAATTCTTAGGGTGGACCTAGTTGATGAGAGAATTGATGGCCACTGCCTGCGTGCTGATGATGTGGTATATAGAAGGTCACTGAGCGGTATCGGGCTTCTAGCTTGTTCGATATTTACCCACTTTGGGGGGCACGTGGAGTCAGCCCATACCATGGAATTCATTAGCTGGTTCGCTGTGTGGTAGTTGCGTAGGTTGGTTACTCCCATAATGCCTCATTTGGCTGCCCCGTCATCGCTCTCTGTGGGATCTGAGCTTGCCCCTTCTCCAAATGAATCAGAAGATTTCTTTTTAGTAGTTGGAGGAGGGGTTTTAAGGGAACTTCCACCGGAAAAGAGAGCAACATAGGTACAGGAATCTTGGTAGTAAGTTCATTTTGGATGCTGTCACTCTCTCCAGGAGTGAGATTTCCTGGTCATTTCACCTACTGAGGTCTGCGTTTAAGCTACTGAACAGGTGGGGGAAGTTTGCTGCATACAGCTTTTTGGGGTCTGCCGCAATACGCACTCCGAGGTATTTCAACTTTGTTTTGTTCCATTTCAGAAGCCTGCCTCTCGTTCGAAGGCCTCCAACTCTGCTAGGGCTGCTGGCAGTGAATTTTGGCTCTTTGTGAGCGTCAGCATCATGTTGTCAGCATACAGGGACACCTTGCACTGTTCCCCTTCTAATGTCATTCCTTCGATGGAGTTGCTATTGCGGACTCTTTGGGCAAAGGGTTCCATGAATAGGGTGATGATTAGTGGAGTAAGCAGGCATCCTTGTCTCATCCCGCAAGAGAATGGAATGTGAGCTGATCTGTGCTAGTATACCCTCCGGGTTGTTTTGGGGGCCTTGTAGTTGGTTAGTAGCATGGTGCAAATGATAGGGCCAAATTGAAATGCTTCCAGAGTTAGGCTCATGAATAACCAGTCGACCTGGTCCAAAGCCTTGGTTGCGTCCAGGACGAGTAGGGCCAGTTCTTGATGTTCCCCTATTGCTATTTCTATGAGGGTCAGGGCCCGGCAGATATTGTCTCCAGTCCTTCTCCCCACAATGAAACCTGTTTGGTCTGAGTTAATAAGTGTGGGGATAATCCTTGCTAGTATGTTCGCCAATACTTTGGAGTAAATATTCACGTCTATGTTGAGGAGCGAGATGTGTCTATATGAGGTGCATTCTCTTGGATATTTTCCCGGCTGCATGAGGGTGGTGGATTCTTCATTGACGGGGTCACTGTGCCTGTCTCTCAAAACGAGTTTAGGATCTCCATCAGTTGGCCCATACAATACGTTGTAAAGAGTTTGTAGAATTTGGGTGAGAATCCATCTGGGCCTGGGGCTCTGGGGTTTAGGGATTTTATCACCTGATCCACTTCCTCGTTGGTGATGGGGAGCTCCAGGGTTTTCCTGTCTTCCTCTGATACATGTGGGAGGGCAGCTTCCACAATATTTTGCTATTGCGACTTCAGGTGTCGTGGGGTGGCCATCATGGTGTTGATTAGCTGGTGGCTGCAAGTTGGAGCTTAGTTTCTTTTGCGTATTGGGTGATCCCCTATGGTCTTTCAGATGGGTTATCTGATATTGGCGATGGGATTTGCTTAATTTCCTGACCGGGAACTTGTTGGCTTTGTTTCCATGTGCACAGTAGCTCGATTTCGTCTATGTGAGAGTTTGGGCAGTCTGTTCTGCATAATGTTCTTCTATTTTATTGCAGGTGATTCGCAGGGCCCAGGCTGCTTTCAGCGACCAACCCTTTTTATGGTTCATCTCTGCTATGGTTATATCCTTCTCCAGTTGCTCTTTTAGCATAGCCCAACATTTTTTGTAGGCTTCCGCTTGAGTATTAGCTATCCTCTAATGACCGCCTTCATTGCTACCCATCTTGTGGTGATTGAGGTGGGGCTGACTGAGCTTTCTTTAAAGTAATTCTGAATGGATGTGGCCAGGGCAACTCAGAGAGCCATATCATGCAAGATTGGCTCATAAAGGGTCCATTGCGGTAGTGGAGGAGGATCTGGATTACGGATGCTGACTGTCAGGATCACTGGTGCATGGTCCGAGAGCAATCTTGTGCCTATTCATACTTTTTCTGTGAAGGAGAGGAGTTGGGGGCTGGCAAGCAATAGTTCTATGCGGGATGAGGTGCAGTGCACCTGGGAGGAAAAGGAAAAGTCTTTAGCCATTGGGAGTAAGACCCTCCAGGTATCCACCACTCCCAGGGATTTGAAGAGTCCTCGTAGGCCCATCGCTGTTCAGGAGCCTCTTGGAGTGGGGTGGTTTGATTTATCCATGAGTGGATCTGGGACACTTTTGAAGTCTCCTCCTATTACTGTTTGGCCCTCCAAGAAAGGGAGCAAGGTGGTTTCTAGTTTTATGAAGAATCTATCCTGATTTTCATTGGGAGCATAAACTGAGATTAAGGTGTATAATTGGCCAAACAGTTCCCCTTTCACTGCTATGCAACAGCCGCCTGGGCTTTGTATTGTCTCTCATTCCATGAATGGGATACCTCTTGCTATCAGGATTGCTGCGCCTCCCTTCTTGGAGCCGCTAGTTGCCAAATATTGTTTTGAGAAGGTTCTGTCCCGTAGGCGTGGGAAGTCTACTTTGGTCAGGTGTGTTTGCTGGAGGAAGACCACTGAGCTGTTCAGTTCATTTAGGAATGGGAGAGTAGGTTTCCATTTGCTGGAGGAGTTGAGGCCTCTGACGTTTAGGGTCACAAAGCGCAGCTTTTGATGTGGCAGAAAGTCTCCCTGTTGGAGCGTCTCCACGTCTGGGGGTGGGGGAGCTTCGGGGATTGACTGCTTTCATCTGCCATTTGAAGCTTTGGGCATTAGGCCTGACCGCTGCAACCAGGGTTTTAACTTTTGTGAACTGGCGGTGAACATCTCCAAATAACAAAAAAATTATCGTCAAACCAAAATCATGTTCAACATGGGCCTTTGGGCCCTGGGGCCAGAAAGAGTATTCTCTCTCTCATGGCTGGGTTGAACCGTCGGAATTCTGAGCTCCTGCAGTGCTTTGTTGTTGGGAGCCTAAGCTAATCTTCTTCGGGATCATTGCTATTGTTACCTCCACGTGAGAGACCAGCGGAACCGTTCACGATTGCTTCGGGGAATGCGTGATTCCCCCCCTTTGCATTTCTTGTCCAGGGGTTTTGTCTGGGTTTGGGGGCATCTCCGAGGATGGGCTCCTCAGATCTTCTTCAGGGGTTGATGGCTTCCCCCCAGGATGCCGCCAGCCTGCTTGAGAGATCTGATCACACGGCAGTGGCCTTCAAACGTGAATTATAGGGCTGCTGCGAACAACAAGCAGTATTTTATTTTCTAGTCCTGGAGAAAGGTGGTAAGTGGTCTAAGGGTTCTGTGTCTCTGTACTGTGGTTGTCGCAAGGTCCTGATACACCTGTAATGGGGTCCCTTAGAATGTCAGCTCTCCTTGCGTTCATCTGGCTGCCATGATCTTTTGCTTTGTCATGAAAAAATTGACATGGGTGATGACATATGGTGGCTCTGTTGCAGCCGCCCCTCTGTGGCTCTGCAGCTTGTGGGTTCGGTCCAGCAGCAGCATTGCCTTCTTTCAAGGGGGGAGGGCTTGAAAGAAGTTGCTCATAAACATTTTTAGGTCCTGGTCCAGGATTGTTGCTCGTACCCCTCCAATCTAAACATTGTTTCTGTGTGCCCTTTTGTCTAAGTCCTCCTGTTTTCACATCACTTCTTCATTTTTCCCCTGCAGGGCCTGGAGTTTTCTCCTCAGGTAAGTTAGTTGGGCACCGTGCTCCAGGGCTTGGTCTTCGGTTTTGCTAATTCTATGCGCTAATTCTCCCCTCCGGTTGTCCAGTCCCTCCACTTTATTGTTGATTTCCACCATGCAATTTACAGAATTCGGATTTAATATCTGTCAGGAGTGACTGGATGTATTCCTTGGTGGCCCATTGGACTGCGGGCCTTTCTGGGAGTGTGTTGTAAGGCACTGAGTCTCTAGCGTTTTACCTTTCTCTTGCAGCAGTAGCATGGTGGTAATGTCCTTCGTTTTGTGGGGTTTGTGGTGTTTTGACATCTTTTCCTTTAGGGGTGGGGTTAGGGGCCTCCGGGCCCTCTGCTGTGAGAATGGTGGGGAAGTTTTGGGTCCTGGGGGATCTGCTTCCCTGCTTATGCCGCTGTAGCATCCAGGCAGCTTGCTGCCCCTCGCGGCTGATTTCTCTGCACCGTGACTTTTAGTAGCCCTTTAAGGTCTGGGATGGTCTATGAGCGGTGGCGTCTCTGGCTGCAGGGTAAGGGTAATAGTCTGCTGGGGTAGTTGGTCATCCGCCCCTGTGAGCTTGCCAATGTGAAATGGATTGCTTGCAAGGAATGGGGAGAGCGTGATGGCCTTCTCCTTGATTCTGGGCCTTCTGGAATTGAGGTCAGTGTCTGAGTTGCACCGGCCCTTTATATATGGCGCAGGGGGTGGTGTGAGCATGGCCTGCTGATATAAGACTGCTGTAACAAGGAGAGGGGGATCCTGTGCACCGTTTGGCTTTCCACTGCATACTGTAAGGCAGTTTGGGGAACAGAGCACTCTGTTGATTGTCCTTGTGGTGTTTGCTCACTGCTCCCAAGGAGGCCGTCCACTTGCTATTGCGGGAAGCCTCACGGCAGTGGCATGCTTTCTTCAGGCTGCCTGGAATGCTGTTGGCATCTGCGGGTTGAGGCTGGGTGGGATGACGGCTCCCAGAATGGAGACCACTGAATAGCGATAATGCAGGGGCAGGGATGCTGCCACTCACGCTTGCATGAAGGTCTCTCCGGGCCACCGTTTGCTCCGGTCTCTCTGGGCCACCGCTTGCTCCGGTCTCTTCTTCCTCCGGCTTGCCCTGGGTGCCGGCAAGCGCACGCTCTTCTGTGGAGCTGCGGGGGATTCACCACCTGCAGCCTTAGCCTTCACTCAGGCTGCCCACTGTTCGTTCGTTTGCTTGGGCCTTGGGGGTGGGAGAGCCAGGCAATTCCATTGTTGTTGAGGAGTGGGGAACGTCTAGCCCGATGCTGTGGCTGGACATTTAATAGGCATGTGTGGGGGTTCTCTCGCCGCTTCTGCTGTTGGGCGCCGCCATGTTGCCAGGCCAGGGGTACCTGCGTCGCTTTACAAACAGGCCCGGTGAAGCTTGTCGTCTCCGGTGTTCTGAGCGGAGCATTGCAATTAGTTCCCCTGATCTTCTGCGGCCGGCGGCACCATTCAGGGTTGGCAGATGTGCTCCCTACATGGCAGAAACAGTCATGAAGGCTCGGCTTCCACCAAGACTCTCATGGAGGCGACTGTCTCATCGGCGCTCTGGGCCATGCCCCCACAGGCATATTTCTGTGAGCTTAATTTCTCCCCGGTCCCAGCAGGCATCAGAGGGCTTGGCTCGCCGACCATGTATGTATCAGCAAGTTCTATTCCCAGTGACTGTTTTCTCCTGGGATCCTTCTGTCTGAGTGAACCTCCCACACATCACTATCGTGAGGGGCCCATGCAATTCCCATGCACATGATGTCTGGGTCCCCCATGCAGTCTACTCACCTGTCATTTTAACCTTATTCACCCTGCGCAGCCACACCCCCTATCGTTGCACAATCATGCTCATCACATGCCCTCAGTTTCGCCCTGGAGCCTCTCAACCCCCCCTTCATCCCTCTAGCTTCTCAGGCTCTGTGAGTGCTTGAGGCATGTAGCATGCTGCTGTCAAGAATGCCCTATCCCTTACCGGGGTGTTCCCTATCCTTTCTACCTATTCCTGCAACTGGTAGATGCGCCCCCTGGGCAGCGCTGTATCAGCACTTTCATTGCACCACCATAAACCTCTGGGCAGTGATGAGGAATCACTGCAGATCACTACATGTACCAGCGAGAAGGATGATATCATAAAGAGAAAGATCTGGTGCATTTGTAGTCCTACCAAACATCACAATGTGGCAGGGGCTTTGGTACCACCCTGCAATTCAGTGTCCCATTAGTGATCAACATTCTGCAATTGTAGGACATAACGTTCCCCTTTAAGTATGTCTGTGTCAAACAATATATGTATTTTTAAGTGTGGATATGAGGAGGGTAGCAACGTGAGTAATTGTGCACGGTTCATCACCCAAGTCTGTTAATTCACAAAGACATGATATCAATCCTTATCTAATTCCCAATCAATCCCTGTAGACAGGTGTGGCAAGTTCTGCATCCACACAAATCAAAGGATTGTGAACAGCATATGGATATACACAACTCAATTGTCGATTCATGAGACAGGTGCTTCTTTGATCACCATTCTCAGTGGTAAACTCAAATGAAGGCTTACAGCAATGGTGAGAGTGAGTTTGGAACCAGAAAGGAAAAGCAGCAGATGTGAAAAAGTACATTTGCAAGGAGCGTATTGGTGTTTTGTTTTGACCCAGACCATAGGTCTTCCATTTGTTCTGTTGTGTACTAGTATTTCCTAAAGCTCACACAATTGCTCCATCGTGTATTATGCACTCATGCAACTGATGCAGGACATCAGGAGTCTGAAGTTGACATGGGGACGGTCTCATAATGTTCCTACTTTTGCTTAAAAAATTCTTTTGTTATGTTATGTTGATTTATACCACCCACCAATACCACCCAAGGGCAGTCCCCAGGCGATAACGTGGCTCTGCAAGAAAAAGGACGAGGTTGGATAGTGAGGGAAGAATGATAGGATAAGCCCAGAACCAGGAGAAATTTGTGCCTGTGTGTGTTGGGTTGCAGATGGTAGGTTGCATGCACTGTCTTGTTGTATCCATATGGATAAGGTCCAATGCCTGGGATGTTTCTATGTGACCATGTATGTGTAGATTGACAGGTGTTTAGGTTGTGCGCACTGGCTTGTGTTCGTATGGGTAATGTCCAGTTTCCTGGTTTGTTTGTTGAAGGTGGGTGTTGCTTGTGTTGGGTGTGTGTTTAGGGTATAGGTTGGCTAGCCCAGTGGGCTTGTATCGTGTTTGGGTGGTGTATTTGAAGAAGTAGAAGTGGGTGGTTAGTGCTTTGGCTTACAGGAATGTTAAGGGTGTGAACTCCACGACTAAGCAGTCACCTGCCGCTAGTGAGTTCCGCAGATCTGGTTTGGACATCTTTCTGTTGCAGGAAACTAGGCTTATAGCAGGACAGGAACATTGTATCCAATGCACACAGATTGGCCAAGACTATTAGGCTTCTGGGCATACTAAAAAAAGGGGAGCTGGAATCCTCTTGCACAAGCAGTTGAAGGTTTGGGACCCGAAAGTGTGGAAGGGAATGGAGGGATGGGTCCATATGGTTAATGGGTGTGGTCACACTGACAGCAACAGTGTACTGTCCAAATCAAGGGCAAATGACATTCTTTCAAGGAGCTCTGGACCGGATCCTGTGGAGAGTTTAGTCTGTTGATACTCTTGGGTGTTTTCAATATGTGGGTGGGGCTGGACAAATTCTCCTTGCGAGACATGGGGCAAGGGGGTTCCCCGCAGGTTCTGGCGTGTTAAGGTCCTCGTAGTTTCAATGGGGTTGATAGATGTGTGTGTTATCAACAACAGCATTGTGCACTTGTTAACATTTGCTTTATGTTGGGTTCTGTGAGGTTTTCAGACCTACAATCTGAAACCCTAAGAAGGAGAATAATTGTAGAGGAGAGGAGTGCCGCTGTGCCCCTAGATGAAGTACGGGGTTGGGCTTTGTGTGATTATAAAATTGGAAAAGTCAGCATTGTAAAGAGGCATTAATGATAGGCACATAACAAAACAATCTCCCACAATTACAAACAGTGCACATGTACAGAGGAGAAAAAGTAGACTCTTTTGAATGCAAGGTTTTACCATATTTCCAGCCACAGTCTAACCATGGAAGGCACACAAGCGATGAATGTTGATGTTTCTAGGTTCAGTTCACCTAGTTCACTCTCATGAATGGTACTTTTCCAGGCCAAAACCCAAGCTTTGCTTGGATGATGTCTCCTTCTATGGAAGACCCAGTTGTGTTCAAATAGCACGATAAGAGAATATGGTTGCCTGGGTATGATGTGAGGTGCAATTGATAATTTCTCCCACTGAATGCCTTGTAGTCCGATTTAGTTTGCAATCTGATGTAAACAATTGTTTACAGTATAATGTTGACACACCAAGGTTTCAGTATCACACCTGCCACTAAGATCCTGCCTTGAAAACCATCTTCTCCAATATCGCCATCTGCACCAAAAAAGATCACATGGTATCTATGGCTCCCTGGATCAAGACAAATCGAACCCTGTGCACTCTCATGAAAAATGGGAGTACTTGAAATTCGAGCTAAATCCAGGAACGGAGTTGGTCTCAAGCAAAATTCCATTTGATACAAGAGTTTGTCCTCATAATATTTAGGGCATCCTTAATGGTAATCAGCTAAAGACTTCAGGGAGTTGTAGGGAATGGGTAACCTCACTCACACAACTCATGCAGTCTTAAGCTGCTTGCTGTAAAGATAGTGAGTGAAAGGATGGCAACCAGGCAAGGTGTTGTACCAGGGCTGTGGGATGCATCAACCCACTTATCCAAGCCCTGCAACAGTACTGTGCATTGCTGGCAGCAGAAACATCAGAATGGCCACTGGAAAGCATGCTGCTCGCTCAAAACAAGCCAAAAATGCACAGTAAAAATCTGAAAGATAGGCTTCCATCCACTTTTGCCTATTTTAGGGAGCACATGTGATCACTGCCTAAAACCACCATTGGGCCATCCACAAAGCAGCCTGAAACCACTTGGAAAAAGCAATGCTGATTGCCAAAAGCAACACAGAGCTGTTTGGGAATTCATTTTTTTGATTGTCAAAATGTGCTAAAATCATGGCTCACAAATCACCAAAACGATCCAACCTTCTTGTTGGGTGTTCCACATTATTCTACTGCAAGAATCCACATCAGTACAATATCAGCGAGAATCCTATGCTATCAAAGTAAAATCCCCTTTTTAAAGATACTTATGGGAAGACAGCTGTCAAAAATGGGTTTAGTACCATTGCTCCCCTCCAACAGGTGCTGGCGATCTCTACATTCTGACAGGAGAGCTGTGTGTCAGAAGCTAAATATGCCAAAGAAGAGAATTCCATCAAAATGCCATATAGAGTGCCACACAGTGATTTCATTCTGAAAAAGACTTGATTTTAAGATATATTGCTTATTTTAAGTTATCAAATGCAATTCTTCACAAGGAACTCTGTTGCAATTGACTAGAAGGAATCTGATTTAATTAAAACCTCAAGAGGCCTTCTGTCCATGGGAACCCTTCACACCTTGTCCTTCCTACCAACAGGAGAGGCTATAGCATGGACATGTTAATTAGAACTGTTGTAAGAGGAGGAGATTTCCCCTGCTGGCAGGAGGAAAGAGACAATAGACTAAGCTGAATAGAATATGCTGATTTGGGTGTGCCTGGTCAACAACTGCTCTAGCAGGAAGGCAGGCCATATGACCATCTGACTCACACAGCTCTGGGGGCGGACCAGACTGGGATGTGGATTTAACATTGCACCAAATATATGTTTAAGGAAAATGGTTCTAAAATATTGTAACAAGCTGACAAAAATATGAAACTTTGAGATTCTTAAAATGACAAATTCACTCACAATTTAAGACTAAGCTGGACGTCGTGTGATGTTCTGAGACCAAACCCTGGGATTTATTAAGATTGTAGCTGTAGTGTTTTTGCTATAAACATAAGAACGTACAGTAATATGCCCAGGGAGGATCTGCATGCATGTATCAAATTTGGTGCAGAACCAATATTGCGAAACCCACCAAAAGCGCAAATAGGTTGTCATTTCTGAACCCAAGCTCGTAGGAACATGGAACTTGACCAGAATGTACCTTAAGTAATATGTGATGTGTATATGTATTATGAACAACTTGTGTATCTGGGAAATATGTTTGTTATGAAAAATTGATTTTCTAGGTAAAAGCAGAGGGGAGGGATTTCAGCTAAGCCATAAACACAGCATCAATATGGCACCTCATGACACGCTGATCATTTTCTCCAGTCAGGGGACAGGAGATTCTCTGACCTATCAAATCCTTAGGTGGTTGGGCATGTAGAATCAGCCTCCACACCCACTTTGAAAACACATATAAAGAGACTGCTTAGGACAGATAGGGGACACATTCATTCCACTCTTCAACCGATTTCTTGGTGCAGCACCCTGCCTGAAGACTCCAGATCCAGATAATATCCAGACAGAGACTCCAGATAGATCCAGAGACCAGACTCTAGAAGCAAGCTCTAGAACCTGAAGCAGAGGCCTAACCCAAGCTGAACTCTTTTCAGCAGGCCTGTAGAATCTAGCAAATGAAAAATACAAAAAGAGGGGGGGAAAAGTCCCAAGAGCAGTAGGGAAAGGGACTACAAACATACTACAACAAGAAAGTTTGCACTGCTTTTAATACAAATCTCAATAGGTTTAGTTTCAATTATTTCCCTGAGCGTACCATTACGATATCACACATTTTGGGATTCTCTTAAAGCAATCGAAGCAGCCCCAAGTTTGTGAAAACATTCTTTGAATGTTTATTTCATAAGAAACAGGTATGCATGAATATTTAGTGAAAAAATAAAAAAAACATAAATAGTTTGTAAACAGGGAAAGATATAATACAAAAACCAACTGAATATAATAACATGTGATTTCAAAATTGGTGAAAAACGAGCTGCAACAGAAAATTAATTATCGTTTCCTGTATTCCGTTGACAGGTCTGCAGACCTGTCAACGAAATACAGGAAACAGAACGAATTCAGACTCTGCCCTTCGTTTATGAAAATAAGCTCTATAGTTGTCCCTCACTAAGCCACTAAACTATGTATGTGGACTTATAATTAGTCACTCTCCACGATTGGCAGTCACTGGGCCTCATTACACGGACGGCGGTAAGGGTTAACGGTCACCGTTAATGGCAACGGTGACCGTTAACCCTTACCGCCGTACTACGAGGTCCCTTAGCGGGTTGGTGCTTTAACGCCTGCTTTTTGCAGGCGTTAAAAACCAACCCGCTAAGGGACCTCGGAGCTAATTACGGCACCGCAAAATTGCGGTGCCGTAATTAGCGCCTTCCCCATTCCCATAGAGCCCTATGGGGCAGAAATGGGAATGGGGAAGGGCAATGACGGAAGGGGGATTTACCGCCCCACCGACCTTGGAATGGGGCGGTAAATCCCCTTACCGCCAAGGCGGTGCCGGTAATTTGGATCACCGCCTTCCGTGTAATGAGGCCCTCTATGTCTAGTTTCCTTTAGTATTTCATTTGTTCCAAGAAATTGATAATTAATTTTCTATTGCAGCTCGTTTTTTCACAAACTTGGGGCTGCTTCGATAGCTTTAAGAGAATCCTAAAATGTGTGATATCATAATGTACGCTCAGGGAAGTAATTGAAACTAAACCTATTGAGATTTGTATTAAAAGCTGTAGAATCTAGCAACCTGATTCTCACATTCAACAGCCAGGCTGAGCTGTTCTATTCTAGCTAAGAACCCTGTGCTAGAACCGAGGTCCAGACCCAGAAAGCAGAGCTGCATCCGGAACCCGTCAGATCCCATCTAAGAGGCCACAGACCGCCATGCAGTGCTGAACGCAGAACCCAGAGGGCCTGAGGCCTGTCCGGTGGCGAGAGTGAAGCCAAAGCTTTGACCAGATCTTGATTGGGCCCATTTCCATTCCTTTCCAAAACTACGAGTGAGTATCTAGTCTAGAACTGTAAAGAACCAATCTCTTAGTTTAAAGTAATCCTCTTCCATTCAGTTCAACCTATCCAGAATTGCATTATAGAATCCTGTGTTCATCCTGTTGATTCCATATCTGTAAAGCGCCATCTGTCATTCTGAAATCTTGACTTTATTTCTGAAAATCTACCTTCATAAAAACATCTGTAACTTTTGAAGCGAAATTTAACTGTCATTTTAAAGCTAAGATCCTAGGCTTTCCAACAAACCTAAAATTTCCAATTCCTTATAGTTTTTCCTTAATCGCGATTTACGCATGCAGAAAAATTGCCACAAATTGCAATTTGGCTAAATTTCATTTCCTGTTAAAATAGCTGTCTCTTGCTTTCCACTGCTGAGTTTCGTTTTCAATCTGATAATCATTCATGAATCATTGCTAGTGTTGACCTGAACCAATCCAAAGTAACTATCACTTATTCTGAATATCCTTTAGTGAATTAAAATCATTTTAGCATATTTTTCCATCCATTGCAATCACATTCCAAAGCATTTTGACCTGTGTTTTAAAATCATACCTGTTTTCTCTAAGCTTGCTGGGGAAACTGGAATTGAACTGCATTCTTGATTGTATCCCTGAAACCTGTGTGCCCTCATTTCCATCTCTTCATATTGCATAGTGGGGAGTGAGTAGTCACAGGGGAAAAAGTGATCATATTATCTTTTGATTGAAATCATATCAAGTCTATTTCTGTGTTGCATTCTTTCCCATTATTGCATTTCCTTGAATTACACAAAGTATTCTCTGCTACAGTATCCTCCATATTCATACTCCTAAGTGATTAAAGAGAGTGTCAATTTTGTAATATTACCCATTGTTGATTACGTCCATATTCATAAGCGTGCTATTCAAATATTATTTTATTCATAAAAGTCTGATATATATATATATATATATAGTTTAATTATTCAAATAAACCTTTTAATTTGCAAAACAAACGTACTTCTTGTCTCAATGAGGTCAGGGAGATTCAAAGAGAGGGGCATTACATAAGGGTTCATCATCCAGATTTAACAAACTTTGACATAAAAATATATAAATAAGGGCTTCCATTGGGCATTCCATCCTAGGCATTGACTTAGTTGGATTGCTGGATTGAAGTCACTTACAGGGCAAACTGCCCAAGATATGTGAATGCTCCCTTTTTTGCAGACACATGCTTGGGGTAATGCTCAGTAGTCTGAAAAGATGAGTGATAATGGAGACAAACAATTCTATCCCCAATGCCCTTTTTTCCCTCAAAGGTACAGTTTGGCTCCATGGTGCAAAATGGATTCTGCACTTTTGAGAGAGTTGAAGGATTGTTTGATGTTAAAAATGGATTTCTAAACTCTGGCTTGGTGGACAGAGTTTAGGAGGTCAACCTAGTTATAGTGAACAGGGGAAACTGGAAGTTCAGCCAAACCAATCAAGGCAGAATGGAGAATGGTCAAGGCTTAGTCCCAGGAGCGGTGAATGGGGTCAGGGATACACAATGAGCAATCAAGTATGTGCAGTAAGTATACACATACTAGATGTATTATTGGCCAAATAACACACTATAAAAATGGCTCAGAACAGGTAATAATATCACACAATACTAATAATATAAAACATGTATACAGTCACACTTAGTCAATGGAGCATAATCAATTCACCCCCACAATACCTGGAAGGGAAGGCAATTAGTTATAGCACCAACCGTCCACAGCAGGAATAGTAACCATAACTTGTTAAGTCCAACCCTAAGTTAATCGTTTTAGGAGTTAAAAAAACGTAGGGAAAGGGTCCGGTGGTTGTCAGGAGATATTCAAAAGGTTGTCCATGGAGTTTACTAGTGAGCAAAATGTTTTTCTAGCTTTTGGAGGGATTTTGCAACAAGTGTTGGCAAAGTAAATGTATGGCTAAACCAATCAAAGTTATTCACAAACCTTTAAAGGATGGAGATAGGAGCACTGATAAGTATTGTTGCTAATCACCACCCACACTCTGATTTTCCCTCAGATTTGGCAGGTGGAAGGAGGATCTCTGGAGGTAGGTTTTACCACCATTGTTAATAATTTTTCAGCTGCTATAGTAAATGGCACAGAAAACTAGATATTCATGGGTCCCCTTGACATTGTTCACCCCACACACAATGTGCACTTTAATCTTTGGCTAGCGACAATGGACACATGTTTGTGAAAAATAATGGCACCAGCATGGTGGCCATCATTACAATGACTCTTTGGGGGTTTGTCATGCTTTTGTCTGGCATGAAAAGGCATATGGAATCCAACCATCTCACACCCCTCAAAATCAGATGGGAGCAGAGGTGTTGTTTTTTTTCCCTGCACGGAGCAAGGTAACGCCGGGCACGGATTTCCCTTTTTTGTTCCCTGATCCTACAATGGAATCACTTCCAAAATGTTCAACCAAAACTATAGGCCTGGAACCGAATGGATCTCAGAGTAGAGATGGTTGTTGCCTAGAGCATTTCAGTATTCCAGAGTGCAAGGGTGAGGAAAACCCTAGTTGTTCCTGTGCCCTACAGGGTCTGTATTAGGACTTATCACATGGGCTTATATTATGTTGACCTGCTTCATAAACAATTCTGTAATATATATTTTAACCTCTGTCCATAAAATTATACTTTCTGATCTTATATTAGAAAAAGGTTTATGTGCAATCTTTATACACAAGTCCAAACTAGAGGTGTACATTTGTTGACAGTTTTTATTGGTGTTGATTTTTAATGAATGATTACATTATAACATGATCTATTGCCAATTGTGACATTAACAGAACATATTCACCTATGGGTGTCTAGGTGGATGCTTGTTTCGCCCCTAAGGGCTTTCTCAAGGTAAACAATCTCTCACTAAATTGTCCAAGGTGGTTACTATAATACTGCTGATTTAGTGCATTGATTGTGGAATTAGTCTAATACTGTTCATTACTTCTTCACTTCATTCTAAATACAGTAAGTTTCACTTTTTTAATATAAGTAGCTTCCCTTGAAAGTGCTAATTGGAGTCAACGGCTCAGTGACATAACCTGTCTTTATTCTGAAGTAGTATGCCACATTAATTTTTGTGCTTTAATCTATATAACAGGGATCCAAACCATGTCCAGGCCTCGTTATCAAGCCAATTGAACACCAACATGGAAAGATTTCAGCTCAGGGGAAACCCATGCAACCTAACATGTGAAAGATAATTGATTAAACGACCTACATCAGGGGTGATGTTATTTGAAATTGTTGTGTTTGTATATTTATTGAACTTGTATAACACTTTTGCCAAAACACTTTGCAACCTTCCGAGCAGAGGAGCTTCCAAAGACCCTTTCCCATGGACTTCACCACTTTCTCATGTAATGCCTGCATGCACAATCTGACAGCCCCACATCCCATTAACTCCCAGTGCCAGATCTCCACCTCCAAAGGCATTGAAATAGTAATCTGAAATGTATGTCACTCGTGTGCAATAAGCCTGTGCCGTGGATAATTATTGTTGCCAACGCTCATTAGGCACGTTTCAGACCTACATATCTTGAAAGAGAAAGAAACTCCTTTCCCAATCTTGACACACAAAAACATGATAGTGTACCAAAGCGTTCAAGGCCTCTGCCAGCGTGAGGGGTTCTCCTCCTTTGAGCCTGTGGGAAAAATGCTGGCTGAATGAAGTAATTAGATATTTCAGTTTTAGTTCCCTCTTGATGCTTGTTAAAAAGTGAAACCCCCAAAACCTCTTTTACCGATTCCGATAAAAAACGCTTTAAATGATTCCCATATTTTCTACACGACTGGGGGTCTACTTTATTAGTGCGAAAGACAGACAAACAGACACACAGAGCGGTTGCAGGGCATGTTTACGGAGAATACAAATTAAAGAAACCAAACGACAACATGTTAAAAGAGTAGAAATGCTCGTGGCTGCTTTATATAGAACGCTAAATGCCTCGGTGCTGTTGTAATTGTAATACAGCTACCTAAATAGGTTGTATTCATTAATTTCAAACAAGAAGTGCTCGGTTTACTACAGCCGGTTCTTTTTTTAATACGTTTGCGCTTTTGAAAATAGCAACAGCGGAGAGGCATTGCTTTGAAAGCTGACAGCATATTGAATCATTTTTTTTTTCACTTTCTGAAGGAGCAGCTACTTAAGAAATCGCTTTACTGAACCGAACAAACGTACCATTTTCCTTTTGTTTCCGCGTTCTTCAGAGGGAACAGAATAGCTCTGTTTCAGAAAGGCAACTTGTAACAGACGTGTTATTTGTGTGCCTGCAATAAGACCCGAATGCATGTTTAAAATTCAAATACAAGCCCGAGCAATCTTTCTAAGGTCGGCAAATGTTTGCAGTGAGTGGACTGTGGAAGTTGTTGTGTGGTGTGACCCCCGACCCCTCTCGCGGGTCACAGCAAGCGACCATGAGATCACACAGTGATTTTGGCATGGACTTCCAGGTTGTGTTTTGAACTTCTGGTCCTTTGTTGGCATGCGAAGTGTTCTGTACACGAGAAATCGAACCTGTTTGCAAAGACAATTACATTCAAATAAGAAATCAACACAGATGCTCAGGCGATTCATTGCAGTTTCGCACACATGGATCTGTGATAGTGTCCCTTGCACATGGCTTCGTTCTGTAGCAGGGCCCTGACTTGGTGGACACAGTCTTGGGCACAAAGCCAGTGTCGTCCCCAGCCACGCCCTCATTTTCATAAGACATCATCTTGTGTGAACTAATCTTGGCTAATTCAATGCCACTCTGGGCCTGATTTACAACAACGTTTTTACAATGTTGCAATCTCATTAGAAAATGCTTTACAAATCAGGCCCTGAGTGTGACAGGCGTTTGCGCTTTACAAAAATATATAATCACATAGACTAACATAACACACCACAATGCGTGCTCATGGTTCTGGTGGCACTGGCTATAGACATAATCACAGGGGAGGGACGCAGCAACAATAATAACAGATTTTCTTTTGTGCAGTAGAATTATGTATTCTAAACTCCACCATTGTTTACTCCCAGGACTTTCTCCTCTTATTAAAAAGCCACTTACTCAACTATGGCATTGAACCAAATGGCCAGTGAGGTCGGGGGAGATGTACAGGAAAATCGATTCCACCAATGCAGTGCATATTTCAGTTGAGAAATGCATGAGTAGGCTGGATTTACAAAGAAAGGCCACCACGAACTAACTACGACATTACTTGCAGCCGTTGTGCCTACAATCTTTCCACATCTACTGGGGCCAGTGAGTATAGTATAGCTCAATGGCGGGCGTCATAAGACGTAACCGTATCATCTTGTGTTCTTTATGTCTCTGTTTTCCCTGAGCGTCTTGGTCCATTTCTTTGCTTGACTTATAGATGCGAATTAGTCGGACATTCCTGTCTAGATCCCCTCTCACATACTGCACTCCAAGCATGTATGGCAGTGATGGTTGCGTTGTTCATTAGATGATTTCTTTTTATAGAGCTAGAATTGAGAAAGGGCATGTCACTCATATCTCTCTCTTCATTGTATATGTAGAGTGTGAAGTATTGCCCCATCACATGGGCTTGTGTCATAGTTGTGCCTCTTTCTCTTGACCTACTTCATTTCGATGCCACATGTGGATGATACTGGGCGAGGCAATGCTTTCACTGCACCACCCAACACACCACGTGCAGTACAGCTATGCCATTCATTGTTTCTTTGTTAATCTGTGAGACTGGCCTTTAGCATTACAAATTAGAACAGGCATGTCCATCGTTTTTGTCGTGGTAGTCTCTAGACTTCTTACAGAGGTTTGACCCAGCAACTTCTTTGATGTCATAACTGTGTCTTTGCCCTTTGGAATGTTTCATTTATTTTACACAGGAGAAGATTGGGGCATGCGGTGCTGTCATCACACCCTCTGACACATCACAGGGCACACAGGTATGCCATTCAGGGTTGTTTGGTGAATTAAAGCGGTCGACCTCTGGGGTCATATTATATAAGATTGTATTTCAGTAATAACTGTCTGGGTAGTGTCTTGGGCTAGTAGAAAATAATGTCCCAGCCCATTTTCATGTGTCATAAGTGTGCCTTTTCCACATAACTCATTGTATTTGTTCTACTGAGGAGGAGACGGGTTGGCCATCGTTTTCACAGGACCATCAGACACATCTGAAAGAGTGAAGGTATGCCCCTGAGGCTGTCTTGGTGCATTTATGAGAATGTTGTCAATGTTAAAGCCCAACAGTGTCTGTCTTTTGATTTTATATTATTTCTATACATTGTCTTCCAACAAATAAGGAATCAAAATCTTAAAACTATGGCTCTTATGTCTTGATCCAGACATACAATATAGCAAGTCTTATACTACAGATATGTGTCTAATGTTTCATTTTTCTATTTGTATTGTTGTAGCCTGAGACTTCCACAGGAACACGTTTGGCTGTTCTGACCCATTGTGCCAAAGAAACAGCGTGCATACTAAAGAAACTGTACTGTAAAATGTTGGAATCAATTGTAATGGAAAGCTTGCTATATCTGACATGTTCACACTGTCTCAGTACTTGTTTCACAATTTTGAAAGTATAATTACTATTTTGAAAAACAACTGTTACTCAGAAGTTTACATTTATTTTTCATGGTTATCACACACCATTTATAATTTTGGATTGTATTACTTTTCTAATAGAGGCCTAGGAAAAGGAAGAACGGGAAAACAATGACCAGACCACAAATAAGAGATGTAGGCTGTCATACGACTGTAGTTTGGGTTGAATTGATGTTGCAGCAACGGATCTATGTGATCACTGCGCCGCTCGCAACTGCAACGCCGAAAATGCAGACGGCAGTTACGGCGCGTTGCAGTGATCATATGGATCACTGTGCCCGCTTCCCCTGGCCTGCATTACCCCTCACAACCCCCCACCCCACTTAACTTTAAGGCGGCACACTTCTGCGTGTACCGCCGCACTCTGCGATCCCTGTGGTGTCCGCTCCTCCCACTAACCTGGTGTGGAGCTGACGCCGCAGTGTGCTTTCCTTTTTATTTCTTACGTGTCCCCCGCTTTCCAAAATGGTAAGCGGTGGACACCCACGCAACCCCTTACCCCCATTATTGTGCCCAGGAAGAGCGGGGACACCCCCGCAACCCTGGCCCTGCTGGGGTGCAGTAAATGTCACCCTCATTTTGTGCACCTCCAAAGTTGCAGTGAATGCGGGGGCGCACAAATGATGGCAACATTTTTGTATGATACCGCAGCAACCAACACCATGAGGCAATATCTTCAACAAGGATGCCTGTATGCAGCAGCTTGATTATAGCCTTGTAGACTGAGGGTGGGCCATTATCTTCGGATATAATGACCCATCACCAAGTTGTGGCCCCAGTTAATGTTGAGGGCCATAAGTTAGGGAAGGGTCATTATCCCAAGTGGTAATGATCCCTCCAGAGGTCTGTAAGGCTATAAGCACATAGTAGTAGTACAAGTACCTGTTTTTGATTTTTGCTGGTGAAATAAACATTGTTACTTTACGATTGGGTGAAGTAAATAGGCAACTCGGTTAATATATTAAATATGGTTTTATTTTGAAATATTGAAATAACATAGCCATCAAAAATGATGCATTGT
Organism: Ambystoma mexicanum; assembly: GCF_040938575.1. Lineage (NCBI taxonomy): Eukaryota > Metazoa > Chordata > Amphibia > Caudata > Ambystomatidae > Ambystoma > Ambystoma mexicanum. The sequence goes on from NC_090922.1 coordinate 363,115,851, forward strand.
AATTGCAAACTAGATTGAACTGAAAAAGGTTTAAAATGAGCATGCATTCGGTGTTATGTAAAAGTAAATGGGTTCTCTATAAGAAAGAGAAAGCATTTCCCCATGTTTTAGTTTTTTCTTTTATGTGTTTGTTTGTTTGTTTATTTATTTATAGAGCGCGCAGGGCCGTTGGGCAACTGGGTGCTTGTGAAAATCTTAAGTTACAGTTACATAGATATCTTACATTTCTTATATTACAGTTACAGGCATATCTTACAGGATATATACATGATATTAGGATAAGTTTACAGTTATTGATAGCAGAAAGGGGAAAAGAGGATGTCATAGGAAAGGGGAGATGTCTAGGAGACTGGTCATTCAGAGGAGGGGAGTCAGCTGGCGTTGGTTTGTAGCCAGAGTTTAACATTGGTTTTGAACATGTGAAAGGAGAGAATGGCTCTAAGTGGGTCAGGAATAGAGTTCCATAGATTGGCAGCCAATACTGTACAACTTGAGCCTCCTGATCTTTTCAGATTGAAATTTGGGATTCTGATGCTATTAGATTGGGCCTTTTTAATGGGGCATTCAGATGTATACCTGTAAAATTTTCCTGTGAGGTATGCAGGTGCTTTGTTGTTAAGACAGTTGTGTGTAATGTTCAGGGTTTTAACTTTGATACGGTCAATGATAGACAGCCAGTTAGCCGATCTTCTTTGGTCAGATATATGTTGTCCTTTGGGAATGGCTAGTGCTGTTCTGAGGGCGTTGTTTTGCAGGGTTTGGAGTTTGTGGGTGTTGTGTTTGCTGGTGCCTAGATAGAGTGCGTTACAATAGTCTAATTTAGATAGGATCAGGGCTCGTGCAATGGTGATGCAACTGTCCATAGACAAAAATGGCTTACAAGCGTGAATTAGCTTGCAAGTGTAGCTGGTTGCTTAAACTGTGGCATTTACCTCCTTGTTAAGTTTGAGCGCCGAGTCTTAGTAAAAACCAAGCATTTTAACTTCCTTGGCTACTTTAATTTTGATACCATCAATTGCGAAGGATTTGTATAGGTGGGAGAGTTTGTTTAATTTACTGTTAGATCCAATGATTAAAAGCTCAGTTTTATCGTCATTAAGACAACAGCCGTGTGTAGCCATTCAAGTTGGAATGATTTGGTAGATTTTGTTTATGAGGGTGGGATCTTTGTTGTAATCTCCTTGGATTGGGATGAGGCTCTGGGTGTCATCAGCATAATTGGTATATGAGACACCCAGTTTATCCAAAATATCACAGAGGGGCTTTGTAAAAATATTATACCAGGTAGGTGAAACGCATGAGCCCTGTGGAACCCCACAAGTGATGGGAACTGGGTAAGTGGCTGAGATGGACGAAAAGACTCTTATAGTTGTATTGGTCAGGAATGAGTTTATCCATGCCATTGCCTTGGTGGAAAAGTTAGCAGCTGATTTAAGGTGGTTGCAAAGTACTTTGTGATCTACCAAGTCAAATGCGGCTGATAGATCTAGGAGTTGGAGAATGGATGAGTCTCCGTTGTCTTTGCACTCATCTGGTTGGTTTTTGAGATCAAGGAGGGCTGTCTCGGTTCCATGTCTCGGTCTAAATCCAGATTGTCTAGTACCTAGTAGGTTATTCATCTCCAGGTAGGATTGGATCTGTAGATAGGCAGCTTTATTTAAGATTAATAGGATGCCCCAGCAAATAAAAAGGTCCTCTCAGGAAGGAAGTGCCTTGTTGAAAGAAATATAGACTGCAAATGCCATTGCTGTTTACCTGTCCGCTTTTGAAGACCACATATTCAGAGCTCAGTCAATGCCAGTAGTTAGTGATTGCACTCTAAACATTCCGATTGAATGATTGGAGGTCAATATGAATCTCTGTGTGTTATTTTGAGTGAAATACCTGGGTGGAGCCTTGGATGGCTCTGGAGACCCATTTCTACTACTCAATGTATTTTCTCAACCACATTATCAGAAGAGGTGATGAATTCAGATCTGATGAATATATTTCGCAATCAGCAGCTTCAAAGCCTGATTTGCATGTTACATAGAGTGTTTTCCCAAATCTGCCAACTGCATCCCATGTACCAGAATTATACATTTCTGAAGCTACCAAAGAGTTTCAGGACATTACTGACCATAGATAACTGGACCCAGAGTACACTATATCTAGTGTGGAAGACATGATCACTATTTTTGAGGCTGAAGAAAGTGAATTGCCAAAGGGAGGTATTCTGCGAGAAACTAAACTATGGCCCTCATTACGACCCTGGCGGAAATCGAAAAACGATGGCGGAAATGCAATACCGCCATCGAATAGCGCTCGGTGCGATTATGACCCGTCACCGTAAAGTACGATGCCATTAGCGACACCGTAGTGAACGCCAACGCTAACTGCACCAAGTACGCGCACGCGCGCCATGCCAAACCGTAATTACCACCATGGCGCAACGGTACGCGAATTCTGACCCTAGCGGACATGTACCTAACGCCATCAAGCATGGCGGAAAGTACCATTCCGCCATGGTGAGAAGTACGGCATCGCGAATCAACCGTAAACGGCCCTACTGAGTGCCTGTACACCACTCCCTGGCCACATTGCACAACTCCTCGTAGGTGCAATGAAGTCACACAATGCAACCAGTGAAATGTACAAGTCACCCATGCATGCCAACGAACAAATGAATCCAGGGGCTCCAAGTGCCTTGTGAGTGGGCATCCATATTTGCTATGGCACCATTGCCGCACTGATGCAGCACAGGCATGTGAAGGTTCAAGTACAGCAACATGAGCAGAAAAATGAGACAAACAAAAACAGGCCCCCCCATCGACTGACACCAGTGTAAGGCAACATTCAAAGCAGTATCCTGAGTGAGACTGCACCAGCCCTGTACTCCTGCCAGTAAACAAACCAACCATCAGCATAAGCATGTACCACACAAGTTGGCAGAGTGACAGAGCAGCCAGGCTCATCTCAAGAGGGGCCAATGGGAGCTGCAGGGCACAGATGGCACGAATACAGAAGCTATTCCAATGGACATGACCTCAGTCTCCCTCCAAGAAACGCACGCAAACACAGGTACCTGTGACCAGCCATAGTCTGATAATCACATCATTCCACCAATCCACCTGGCTGACCGGCATCTGTTACACAAAAGCTAATCCCCCGCCCCTGAGCATGACATCATTAAAACAGTCATAATGGCAGGCCCCATTCCTGACCTTACTGGGCTTCGTAGGCAAACGCGGCCAGTACAGTACCACGCAACTATACTCAGAAGCCGGAACCCAATGCAGATCTCCTCACAATACACCGCTCCACAAATAGGAATATGCTACATTACTTGCAAAGAATAACGCTACACGGTTAATATCAGAATAGAAATTTAATGCACCACAAAATCACCAAGCCCATACAGCCATTAGGTCATGAACTCCAAAATACATTTCAGTATTGTGGGCTGCATCCGCAATAAATGACCAGCTTCTGCTTGTGTGACGCCCTATTCCTTCATGGTACACAGGGGCTACATTCATGTTCAAAAAGGCAACATGGAAGCGCCTAGAACCGCAGGGCCGTCCCATTAGGTAGGCACTAGTCCAGCTGAAAGGTCGAAATGTTGCTCCTAGCCACTAGTACTGCGTAAGGGCATGTGGCCCATTGGCGATCGTCCCATAAGATCGTAATGGTGCTCCACTGATTAACTCGAAGCAGCAGGTGTCGGGAGTAAAAGCCATCTGCAGGAGTGGCATACAGATGGCAGCGGCAAAAGGGGAGGAGATACCTGTCACCCAAATGAAATGAAAAAGAATAGTATGGCCATCAGAACTTGATTTGTATTACTCACTTCAATGATCACACTAAATCTACAGCCATATGCATGCTAGCCCACTCAAAAGGATTATTCCCACCCAAAAATCACTTGCGAATCACAACTATAAAAATCGAGGTGAAAACACTATTACAAACGAGTGTTTGTGTGCATGCGTCTGTTAAGACAGAATCCATTAGATGGGATTAGTAACGTGCATAGACACAAGTGTTTGAAGGCGCGTCGAGACAGGGAGGGTTCAACAAGGGCAGAAAGACGATGGTCCCACTATGGCAGCTCTGCATCACATAGCGCAGGGGAGGTGGATAGAATCCAAAAAGCCCTGTACATGGCAAACTCTCCATCAAATCATCTGTCCATGCATCCATACATCATTCCCTCATCCCGGTATGAAAACGCCTGATTATTTACTCACATAACATGTGAAATTTCCATTGAGTCTGTGCGTAATGCAGTCTGCAAAATCCACTGTGCTTCAGGCCGGAATTCCAGTGTTGTGAAGTAACCTGTATTTGGGAACGTCCGGCCTTATCGTCCACTACGCTATTGCGCATCCCATACTATTCATATCAATCATAGCATTCTCGCCATGGCCCCTGTCCCAAGGACATTAAACAATAGAACGTTATATTTGCAGTCAGACCTGTGGGCGTCTCCTCGCCGCTAGCTGAAAACCGAAAACGCTGTCCTTCGAATTCCTCATTTGCAACATCACGTCGAAAAGCCATCTGTGAGCGCTTGAAATCACAAATCCATCCATGTAGTGCGGCAATGTGTGAAAATGCAAACTGGCTTCACTCACAAATGGGACGCCCCGGCCGTCGGTGAACCGCGGTACAGTGCTGCATGAGGGTCCACCGTTAATCGAGTACTACATTCCAATGACCCTTCACAAGTTTGTTCGCGACTGCAAAGATAGTATGTGAAGCAATGGGACCATAGCAGAATGAACATATGAACCAATATCTCACTGCCATCGGGATGAAATACATGATTGTAATGGCAAGATGCCATGCATCGAATTGCAGCGTTGTGTGCGGGACGTGCTCGCCCAAAGGGGATTGCAGCTTGCACAGGTGGAATGAATCACCACAGGTGGAGGCAATACAGCTTGAAAACACATAAATTGCACACCCAACCCCCTCCCACAACCACACCCACTCCAAAATGCTACCGGCAGGACTAGCGATGTTGGCCCTGGGGGACCTGATAGCACTGCAAGTACTCCAACTTCAAGAAGAAGACGAACACCAACTACTACAACAACCGGCCGCACAGAGGAGACGCAGGAGGAGGAGGAGGGCAAGGCAGGGCCAGCAAGGCCCGCCAGCACAGCCACTACCACCACGCAGGCAGCCCGCAATCCCACGCCTCCGAGTACATCCGTTCAACCTCACGGATGAGCAGATCCACACCCTCTACCGTTTGGACCGGGACACCATAACCGCCATTGTGGACATGACACAGGCTGACCTTGTCAGCATGATAGATAGCCCAACCGCCATCCCACCCCTACTGAAGGTGGTGTCTGTACTCCACTTCCTGGCCACAGGCACCTACCAGCACACAGTCGGACAGTTGCATGGCATTTCATAGCCAGTGTTCTCACGGACACTATTGCAAGTGCTCGATGCCCTCCTGAAGCACGCAGACGACTACATCTCTCTACCACGCTCGGAGCAGGAAATTACGAACACAAAAGTGGGATTCCATGCACTTGGCGGCATACCGGGTTGCATTGGTGCCATCGACTACACCCATGTGGAACTGGTCATCCCACATGCCATGGAGGCCCAGTACCGCAACCGAAAACAATTTCATTCTCTTAATGTACAAATGGTGTGTGACTCCAACAGGATCATTACACATTGTTGTGCCCGATTTCCTGGATCAACCCATGATTCTATGGTCTTGAGGAACTCTACAATACCACGCTACATGGAGCGACACACAGGGAACAGATCCTGGCTACTCGGTGAGTCTCATTTCATGCATGATAATGTGGGGTATGTGATGCGGCAATGACCTGGCAGGAAGGGGGGGGGGTGCGTACGTAGCAATGTCATTCCACAAACATCCTTTATTGTCCACATACAGGTGATGCCGGGTATCCACTGAAGAGATGGCCCCTTACACCACTCCGGAACCCACAGAACCAGCATGAGGAGGACTACAACCATGCCCACTCAAGTACCCGTGTAGTCATAGAACAGGCATTCGGCCTACTGAAGACTCGTTTCCGCTGCCTCAGCAGGTCTGGCGGGGCACTCCTGTACCGCCATCAGAAGGTTGCAAAGATGGTCATGGCATGTGTCATGCTACACAACATGTGCGTACGTAGAAATGTGCCCATGCCCCCTGACGCAGAACTGAAAGCACCTGAAGATGGTCATGATGAGGGTGGGGATGTGGCAGCACCTCAAGGAGTCTGCGAGGCACAGGAGGGCCGTGACATTCGTCAGATTCTCATTGATTCATGCTTCTAGCACTCACGCCTGGTGGCTGATACATGGACACGGGACTTGTGGCACTGTGTGTGTCTGGAACATGCACAATATGGACTGTACGCCTATAAAGGCCTCGTACACAAAGATCAATGTCCACACATCTCATTGGATGATCGTGCATTGTTTATAGCATATGTGAAATTATGTTACACACCCCATCGACCCGCCACCCAAGTGAGCCCAACACACCCCCTCCACCCTCCTACCTCCCCCCCGAACACCAGTGTCCAAAGATGCTCATTGTCAGTGGGCAGACGCTATTGAAAGCCCCCTCTCCGGGTATCAGGGGCACCCCTGCCTGTGGAGCGCAGGTTCCTCCCAGATCTACGTTGGGGGCTGCCCTGGACGGAACTTGCAACGGATGATGTCTCTGCCTGCTCACGTCCATGCATGTCCCTAAGGGTTTGTGAGAGCTCAGTGAGCACACGGCGCACAGCGGCAAGTTCAGCACATACGTCTTTGGACGTCGCATGCAGTTCCCCCCTCAGGCTCTCGGTGCTTCTCTCCATTTGTACTCTCAGGCTCTCGGTGCTTCTCTCCATTTGTACTCTCAGGCTCTCGGTGCTTCTCTCCATTTCTGCCCTAAGTGTCTCAGTTGATGTTTCTATGGCTGCCTTAGTACCCCCACATTCATCAGCATGGTCCTTGAGGAGCGTGGCCACTTGCTGCTGTTGCACGATCACCTGGACGAGGGACTGTTGCCTCTGCTGTGCCATGGCCATTTGCGGTGGTGTCACAGAGGGGCTGGTCACCTCATGTTGCCTTGCCACAGGGCTTGTGGGGGATGGCCAGTCGTCGTCTTGTGGGTGCCCCTGCGTGGTATCCTCATGGTGTACGGGATGAAACAAACAGGGGGATTGAGACAGGTCATGGATGGATCTTACTTCGACATCCCCGTTTTCTGTGTCGGAGCATGCTGCCATTAATGCAGTGTCACCTATGGTGCTGCTGCCACCAGAAGCAGTGCCTTCTGTGGCATCCATTGGGGGGACCTGTGGTGGTGCTGTTGTGGGCATGCTGGCTGCTGGGGTGCCTGTTGAAGTTCCCTCCTGTGTGCTGCCACTTGATTTGTGCTGCTGCCGTGTCTTGATGCGTGCAGCTGAGGTGGAGGGTCTTTGGCCGTTGGTCTTGGCCCTCTTTGCAGGTGTGCTGGTAGGGGTGTCCTGGAGCTCGTCGTTTGAATCGGACCCTGTGGTGGAGTAAAGGAGGGCGAGCGTTATTAATGGGTCTGTTGAAATTGGAATGGCAATGTATCACATGCATTGGGGTGGTACCTGAGGGTGATTTGGGTCGGGGCCTTGGAGGTGGTTTCATTTTTGTGTGGATTGAGGATGCAGTTGTTTTGCAGCCTGCAGTTAGGGTGTGCCTGCTGCACGTGTAGAGGGTGTTTTTAGGATTTTTAATTATTTATGTATTTAATGTGAGTTTTAAAGTGCGCTATCAGGCCAATGTATGTGGACTTTCTCCTGGACATGTGTTACTGTTGCACTATGTGGACACATGGTACTTCACATGATTGGACATTGTGGATTTCGCATTGTTTTATTTGGGCCACCTACCTGATTCTTCGGATGTCTGCACTCCTTTCTCCATCCCTCCGACTCCCTCTATACTCTCCATTCCAATGGTGGAGGCACAGATTTCTTCCCAGGGGGTCAACTTGATGGGTGATTCTGATCCTCCCCCGGTAGCTGTGGCAATGTTACGGTTGGCGGATAGTATGCTCCGTACGTGTATCCGCAGGTCGTCCCATCGCTTTCTGCATTGCTGTGGGTTGCGGGGTGCGGTCCCCACCACACTTACCCGCTGTGCCACCAGGGCCCATATGGCCTTCTTGTTCGCAAGTGCCGTCCTGGTCATTTGCGTCGAGAAGACGACGGCAGCATTCTCCTGGAGGGTCTCTGTGAGCACGGTGAGTTCCTCACGGGAGAAGTGGACCTGCCGCTTGCGGTCGCACGCTTTTTTCGCTACTTTTATCATTTCTATTGCTTTCACTAGGGTGGATGACGGGTTGGGATGTGTCTCAGGGTAGTATTTTTAATGGTTGTGTGGGAATTCTGATTTTATAGGTGTACGGCGTGCTGTTTCCCGTTCCGGGACCATGTTTTTACTTCCGTTTCCGTATATTTACGGTCACCGTACTTTCCGATTGCCGCTCATTACGGTGACCGCTAAGATGGGTGGCGGAATTGCACCTAGGGCGCCGTACGACGGCGGTGAGGGGCGTTTTGGGGACATTTCCGCCATCGCGGATTTGCACTTCCGCCATGGCGTAGTGCTCGTGCCCGATGGGTCGGAATTATCCGCACTTTGCTCCGTCGTGCAATGGCGGAAACGCTATTTACGCTATGGCGGTCAGGTCAGTCACTTTCCGCCAGGGTCGTAATGAGGGCCTATTTATGTTGTGGGCTGCCTGATGGATATTTTAAAGCTGCTGATATTCACCACATTAACTTAGAGAAAGACTTGTGGTGAACTACCAGGGCTCAAGGCGAGGGTACATGCGGGTGGACGGAGTCCCAAAACCTTTTTCAGGTGTCCCCCCCACTCTGTTCAGAAGGCACCTTGATATACTGATTTCTGGTGATGCCACGTTCAATTGGTATGTTAATGTGTCTCCCCACATGTTTTCAGTACTTGACCCCTGAAAACCACTGATTGATTTTTATGAAAAATGTAATTGCAACCAACTTAACAGTTAAAGGTACCTGTGAAGATTAACACTACAGCTTTTCTTGATCCACTCAACCACTCCTTGGAAATGTTGCAGGAGGCATTGAGATAAATTAATGTCAACTTTTGTCTAGCAGTTCGACAGTCTCTAAAATCTCAACTATTGTAACTGTTTTGACTGCAGTTCATGTCAGAGAATACCTACTTCGGATAGCAGAGGATATTACTCTCAATGCGATAGCTGATGCATGGTGGCAAGTGCAGGCAGTACAGGACAATGTTTTTACAGGAAAAAAGGCTTTGGTTGGCAGGTGATGGTGAGTGTGACAGTCCTGGATTTAGGGCAGAAATGTGTACTTATCTTGTCCAGGACGTGTGCACTAAAAATACAAGTTAAGCTCTGTGGTGGTTTATGTCACAGATTGCACTTCCTATGTTGCGATTGGGAAGCATTGATTTGTTAAATCCATAGAACTTCTTCAATCAACACGTTTTGGGCTCAGACTGAGTCACTGACTGACACATGCACATAGCCAAAATCATGCAAGAGACGTTCCCACATATCAAGCATCAGTTCTACATTTGGCATGTATGAAAGTCTCTGGCCAGGCAAACCAATTCCGCAGGAAAGAAAAAACTGCGAGGATCTCATAGAATGGTCTCAGTCAATAAATAATCCTCTTTGGTTTAGTTTTCACAATTGTGAATAATCTGAAGATATACTGGTCAAAAAGTGGCAAGCACTTCTGCACCATACTGCCGACAAACATTCATGGCATGCTAATCCACACTACCATTCCTGTGCACACCCACCTCTGACCAATGAAGAGAAGAGGAGGAAGTAATGGCTGGAGCCTGGGTGGTGACCTCATGCAGCCTTTGTGAAGATTGTGTATGACAACAGGGTTAACCAGAGATTTGAAGGGCCCCACAGAATATTGCCACAAAGGGAAATTAGAAGTGTTCCATGAGAAATGTCTCAAATGTCCCAAAAGGTTGCATTCCAGCATCAATGGCCTGCAGTCGAGGACACATTAGCTTTGTTGGCACACAGTTAAAACCTGGGTAGACTATAGGTGTCCAGAAGGCACACAAATCACTCCAACTCTCAGAGGTGGTTCAAGGGTTTTTATGGATATGTGCATGGACCCAGGGCTGCCCCCCGCTAGATTTATTTAGCATCTCCTCTATATTCCCGGCATTCCTGACACCAGATTAGTATACACAGAAGGTTGACCCTTTCTGTCCAATTCTGTCTTTTGCTAGGGATGAGCACCTAAATGAAGATTGCTTTTTCTAGATAAACTCTGTCAAACACTCCCTAACTTTCCCTGCTGTATCCAGTTGTTAGTGTTCTACTGGGATTTGGGAATTGTACATTCTGAACAACCTATTGGATCAGTCCCCCATTGTATCATGCACTCTCTCACCTCTCTGTCTCCTGCTCTTCCTTCTTTCTACCCTCTTCTCACAACTCCTCCCTCCAATGTTCTGTCCCTCTCTTGTCTCCTATTTCTTATAGGCTACACTTTAATTTTACTCCTCCTCCACTACACTACTATTCACTCCTCTAAGCTGCTACTCTTCCCCCACTACTAATCCCTGCTTGAACCATACTACTACCTCCTCCATTCTACTACTCCATCCCCCACTCCTCTACACCCCCTCGCTCCTTCACTCTACTATTACCCTGTCTTCTTCACCCTGGATGCGTTGTATGCCCCCAGGATTACCAATAATGGGCTAAATCACACCCACTTCGTCTGCCTAGGTCCACTGTGGAACAACAGTGGCAGCCCCAAAGATTGAGTGCTCAATTTCATGTTACATGGGCTTTGATCTTTCTGCCACAAAGTAACATTTCATAGTTGGCGGGGCTTGTATCCCGGTTGAAAGTCCCTGGTTGTCTAGGGTGTATACCACCGGTTGCGGTGTGTGGGTGTGTTTTGTAAGGCATGGCTGGTTGCTGCATACTACTTGTTCCACCAGTGATCGCGCTCTCCTTTCTTTGGACGCTGGTAACACGTAAGTCTGAAGGGTTGCCGTTCCCAATGTGGGTCTCAGTCGCCTATAGATCTTGGAGCCGGGTGTCACTGACAGGGGTCTTGCTCTCTTCTGCTGTGGCTATTTTCTCAGGATAACATTGTTGGTTCTGAAACAAAGAGACTGTTGAGTGTTTGTTGTTGGAGAGATGGTATTTAGAAACAGACTGGCGAGGGTGGGGGGCTGGAATTGGGGCCCTCTCAACTTCAAACATCCACTTCAGGGGTTTGACTGGCAATGGATTTCTCCTTGGTAAAGGCTCCCACACCTGGATGAGAAGATTCCCATCCCCTCTTGACAAATCCAGGGTGCTTGCCTTGAAACATAGGAAATAACTGGTGCAGGGCCAATGTGAAAGGAAGGTAGTGTGGAATTGCGTTTCAGATTAGCCTTCACCAAACAAAAGGGAGAGTGAATAGTTAAGTCAAGATTTTAAAAAATGCAAGATGAGTTAATCTATCATGAGGTATTGACGGTGAAGGCAATTGAGCTACATGGCCTTAAAACATGAATTTTACCATGTGCAGAAAAATTGCTAGGAAAGAGTGCACACAAAGAATGTCCTCCAAAGTCTACCATTGTCACCAAACTAAGTAGTCGTTTTAAATGAACATGTTGTGTAGTTTTTGTTACATTTTCCATTGAGATCTAATATCCTTTAAAGGCATATTTCAATATCAAAAATCCTCCGATGACATATGTGACATATGAGAATAATGTACAAAATAGAGCTTGTAGATTCAATAAAGTGAACCAGTGTAATATTTCTCCATACCATTGGTTAGCATATTATGCACATAGTATAAAGCCCATTTTATGCATATCGATGATAAGTGAATGGAAATATTTTGGAGCAGATAGCTATGTGGGTGAAAGGTGCTGCTGTGCAGGACTACTTTGTGTTCATATTCTCTCCATAGGGTGGGCCAGAAACATCTATAGCAGTGGCTTCTTGAAACTGCATTGAAATGTTGGTGTGATTGAAAACAGTGTTTCATGCACTAAGCACACATGTTGTGAAGGGTGACCACCTGCTGTTTCAAAGAACTGAGCCCTGAACTTTTTGACTAGAGAATGTATACAGTTGTGTAGCCAGCAGGGGTGAGGGCGGCATATCTTACATGTGGGCTCTCAGGTAGATGGTTTATGAAACTAAAGGAGATCATTTATTTTATTGTTTCTTTTTCTTTCGTTTGCTCCTGAGACCATGGGAAATATTGAACTATTGTAGCCATTGAATACAGTAAAAAGACACCATTCAACCAAATGCTCAGTACCATTGTCTTTAAACATACATTAGTACCCGGCATGCGCGGCTGAACAGGAATACTGTGTGGTGATTGGCTCATTTGCGAGCCATACCACACAGTATTCCCGTCCACGCCGTGCGTGCCGGCTAATCTATTCCCGGCGAGGGGTGTGGCAGCCCCTCAGCCAATGAGGAGGCTTGAAACGGGGCAATCCCCGCTCCGAGCATCCCCATGGCTGGAAGCTTCCTTCGTCCCCCGCCGGGGACTCAGGTAAGATTTTTTTTTTCCCCCAAGCCTTTCCTCCCTCCTCCCTCCCCACCCCACTTACCTTCTATCCCGCGGTCTCCGGCGGGGGACGATGGAAACCTCCAGCCTTGTGGAGACTCGGAGCCGGGCCATCCCTGCCCCAAGTCTCCACACGGCTGGAGGCTTCCATCGTCCCCCACCGGAGACCGTGGTACGTTTTTTTTTCTTCCTCCCCATCCCCTCCCTTCCGCCCTCCCGACCCCACTTACCTTCTTTTCTCTTCTGGTCTTGGAAGCAAACGCGCTGGGAACACTTCTGTTCCCAGTGCGTTCGCTCCCGATGGCCACCATGGAAAGGGAAAATGGACTACGTTTTCCCTTTCCATGGCGGCGTCCATTTATTTAGCCGTTTTCATTTTTTTTCTGTTCCGAAACGTGTTTCTCCTGAGTTTTACGACTGTACTTTTAAGACAAACATTAAAAGAAATGGGGATCTTGGTACCTGCCTGGAATCATTGTAACGCACTTGCAGCTTTTGGTGTGTTCTGGTAAAAAAGAAATGGTATGCGGTAAATAGAAAGGAAAGGTGGTGTACTTTGAGATTGAATACTTTGTTGTGCAATATTGCCCAGCTTTCTGTGATGGTTGAAGGTCTGTGAAACCAGTTGCACAAACTGTAGTGGGAATGACTCAAACATTTAATATCACAAGAAATAATTGCCACAGACAATGGAGTAAGATTCACTGCAATATTCACTGCATCATAATGATGAGCAGTGGCTTCATAACATGATACATAATTCATGTTAGATTTACCCAATGAAGCAATATCCATGTCATCTATGGTGTAAAAATGAAATGCAGATTTTGCACGAGAAAAATTCAAGAATATTTATATTGTCTCTTTTGGCACAGAACAATACAATGCATGTAAAATAACTGCTGAATAAGAACAATCACAAGCCTTGTAAAGTTTGAAATGCAGAAAAAACATAAACCCCCTTTTTTAACCTAATATATTTCCTTCATGCATACCCCCGCTTCTTACAAATATGCCAAACAGTGCTCTCAAACCATGTGCTGTAGGCCGTGACTTTATATAGCATGCTATTTAGCATTCCTCAACATATTATACATGCAGGGCTACATGTCACAGAATGCTACTTGAAGTTAAACTAAAAGCCAGAATGTGGTTTATTATTTTACTGATGACATGGCACTACTTGATCTGTGCAAAATATCCCACAAATGGATGTGTTCATTTCGAGGTTAATGCTCAGTGTAGTCACATGTCTGTAGTCATCATTTGAAACATCAAGCATTTCGGTTCTATGAATTACGTGCACTTCCAAACAGAACGTCCAGGCTGATTTGTATAGATGGAAGGCACAAACATTGGTGAAATTATTTCATTTGATATAAAAGAGCATGCCAAACTGCACACAAACAGCTGGTGCAAATGGGGCTAAGGTTTATCTCTCTCCTGGCCTGTCCGCTGCTACGTGTGAGTTTGTGTTGGATCTTATTAAGTGTGGGCCATCTTGACATATTTTGGGACCCAGGCACATATGACTTTGAGGTACCCATAACCTATTGAGAGAATCCAGGACTAAATGGTCGCTAGTCATCCCCATCATCCCTTTGGCACTCCCTGAAACTACCATTATTTCTGTCACCCATGGTGGAATGAGAATAATAAATAAAGTGACATTTGAAGGACAACATCAATTGACTGTGGGCTGTTATAAAAGAAATGCAAAAGCACCCTCTGGTTCACTGCACTCCACTGCAGGCAACGTATAACATCACTTTATAAAGTAAAATGACATTGGCCCTCATTCTGAGGTTGGTGGTAGTCATGGCGCTATTTGCGCCATGCCTACCACCAATAATGGTACCGTGTCCAGATTGGTGAAATGGGGACTTACCGGTCCAGTCCGACCTTGGCGGGACCGGTAAGTCCCCATTCACCAAACCATTCCCCATTCCCATTTGAGCCCCCATAGAGCTCAATGCAAATGGGGAGAGCGCAAATAACGGGCCGGCTTATGCAAAGCCCGTTATTTGCGCCCAGGTCCCTTAACAGGTCCCGTCCATAACACCAGGTCAGACCTGGCATTAAGGAAGGGACCCGCTAAGGGGCCTCGTAGTAGGGCGGTAAGGGATTACCGGCACCGGTCTCCTTAGCGGTGCCGGTATCCCTTACCGCCCTACTCAGAATGAGGGCCATGTTATTGAAGGTGTATCGTACTGTTATGGCATTGCATTTGATTGTAAGGTTTAAAAAGCGTAAATCAAATCAAATTTGCAATGCGTCAGTTGAATTGCTAGCTGATGATTGGCTGGTGTTGACATTCAACGTCACAAGATCGATGTTACATTTGAGAAAAAGAGGCCTTTTAATAGTAAGGGGCGCGTACAAGCAGCTAAAAGGAGTTTTGTAAGTATTGATAATGCTGAAGAAATGTAACAACTACTTGTTTGTACAATACACTATTTTTCTGCAAGCGAGTATGAAAAGGTGACACACATTGATTTCAAATACTTACTGATAGTCTTGGGACACAGCAGGTGTTCGGGAGAAGCTGCATACAGTGAGGCCCACCAAGGTAGTGTAAGCACCGAACATTGTACATTGAGTGTCTATTTTTGGCATGGCCAGAGTACTTATTTAAAGTAATATTATTTCAAAAGCATGACACCATAACCAAATCAAAATTAACTATTGCATACTAGAACTTGTAGATTCCCCTTTTACATTGGTGTACAAGTGTCAGCATGCAATTGAAAAAACTGGACTGTCTTTAGGTTAACAAAGGAACATTTTTCAAGCTAGTGTATAGTAACAAGGGACATGTGTGGTTTGTTAAGGCGTGTGGGGCAAGGAGAATTTACATTGGCTAAAAATGTTTTATTTTTTACTTCCACAGATACATCCTGCAGAGCTGGATCTGCCATGGTGTTACTTTGTTGCCCGATGATGTCTTCCACAACTTTTTCAGATATATTACTTCCTAATGGCCAAGTGTTGTCAGTGCTGATGGTGGATCCTTCAATGCCAATTTTCCGTCAAGTAGTTCCAACTATTTACAGCGATGCAAGACTAAACAAGCTGTGAAACGCAGATACAGAATTATTCATTTTAAGAAGGAAAAGAAAATTAAAGTATTTCACACCCTTCTGTCAAAGGTGCCCTTGCGTAGAATGAACATTGCACTCTTTCCTCGCTTTAGCTGATAGCTGAATTTTGAACTGGCATTGAAATGACATGAGGCAGATCACCATTACTGACATGTCAAACTTTAAAGAAGTTTTATGAATTTAGAGACATTGGGCATACTTTTGCAGTCGGCAGTAACCCGCCGGTATTTGCCACCGACCCGGAAACACTGAATCCGCCGCCTGATTTCCCGGTGCCACCAGGACATTACAAGTCCTGGTGGGGCGGAAAGTCAGGCGGCAGATTCAGTAACTCCTGGGAGTGGGGAGACGGATGCACCGGCACCGTTCTTAACGGTGCTCGTGTTTCTGTGAAAAGTCTGCCTGCAGGGGCTGTTGCGTCCGGCAAGTTTGTCCCTGCCAGGCGCAACGGCCCTGCAGGCAGACTCGTCGTTTGGCGGTCTAGAAACAAGAGTGCCCGTAAGCTTACCGGCGCCCTTGTTTCCGAACCGCCACACGTGGAATGAGGCCCAATGACACAAACACACCAAACATATTTTTAATTACATTTAGCTTTTCAGAGCAATGTAGTTGCAGAATATAAAGGATGAACACATCATGTCATTTTTGTTTATTATGCATAATGATCACTGTCTGAATGGCTTTTGTAAATAATAGTGGTGTATATTTTCGTTTACATGGTGATCCAAATACATAAATTACGTTTCTGCGTCGACTGCAGGGCAATTCCTGCTCCTTTCCTTGGACGGCTTTCCACTCAGCTTCACCCCCTTCTCTTTTCCCCCACCGTTGTCTAGGCCCACGGCTTTGGCCCTGGCCCAGTGGTCGCAAGCTTTTTCTCAGCTCCAGTGGGGGAATCATCCAAGTCCAAATGGAGCGTGTCCGCTCCTTCCTGCAGCGTGGTTATCCGCTTTTGGGTTCCCTCCCACTCGAATACCAGTCTGAAAGGAAAGGTCCATTTGTATTTGATCCACCTGGCAGTGAGCGCCCTTAGAACCGGACCCATTTGGTGCCTCTTCATCAGAGTGCTGCTTGACAAATCCTGGAACAGTGCGACGTGATGCTTGTTGTACATTATTGGCTCTTGTTTTCTTGCCTCGTGGAGGACTGCTTCCTTTTGGGCGTACCTGGTAAACGCCGCCAGGACATCTCTAGGTCTCGCCGTTACGCCTCTTCCCCCTCTACCCACTCTGTGTGTACGGTCCAGCTCCACTTTATCCGGGGGGGGACACTCCCAGTATCTTGGCAAAGATGGTTTGGACCACTCCTTTAAGCTCTTTATCTTGGACCGATTCCGGCAACATTTTGATCCTTATGTTGATCCTCCGAGACTTATTTTCCATGTCCTCCATCTGGGTCTCCAGGTTCTGTGTAGCCACATTGAGCCTCTCAATGGCCTCACTGTTAGCTGTCACTTCTTTATCAATTTCCTGCAAGCCTCTCTCTAAGAGGCCTGTTCGCTCCCCCTGTTGCTGCAATTCCTGCTTAATTTCCCCCAGGGGCGAGTTAATGTCTGCTCGTAGGAGCTGGAATTGTTCCTGGAATGTTTTAGTTAAGCTGGCTTGCAAGGTGAGCATCTCCCCTCTTAAGTCCTGTCTCGAGATTGTAGCTGAACCTTCCCCCTCGGGTGGCGTGTCTGCATCATCTAAGCAGTCTCTCTTGCTTTTATCTGTCTCCCTCATCTCCTGTATCGGCCAAATGGTGGGGAGAGTACCCGGGCATCCCCATGGGTCTGCGGTGCTCTCCCGCCTTTCCCTTTGTATTTCGCGGCCATCTCAGCGTAGGCTCTTCTCGCGTGATGGTATCTCTTAGGCACTACTGTCCCTCTCCTCAAGGCTCAGAGTGATCACAACGGGGATGTTTAGGGGTCGTATCTCCTTTTGCTTCACTTCTTGCACTTCCTGTCCAATAGACTTGGTCCAATGACTCCCACTCCTTCCTCTCTGTCCTGCAGTCCCTTAGGTAGTCCCACTAGGTAGCAGGTACGGCTTGCCCTCCGCTCCTCTTGAGTAGACACTTCCTCAGGGTAGTCAGAGCTCTCCCACGCTGTGCCTCTCCTCCCCACACTCCGCCTGAGGCCCCAGTGGTCCAGGGGGTCTATCCCTGTGGGAGCTAAGACTGAGCTGTTCCCAGCTTCCTCCTTTCAGAGGTGTGCTTCACAGGGCTCTCCCCAACCTCCTGGCCTGATGCTCCATCCGCCTCTTGACTACTGCGGCTCCCTGCTCCGTACCTTTAAGCCACTGGGTATCTTCCATGCCAGAGGTCGGGCCTCCTCCGTTGCCAGTGCCAGACTCCTCCCGCAGACTCCACACTTCTCCAGGACCAGCCCCTCTGGGCCTTTCCATGACCGGCCCCTCCGGCTCTCACTCCAGATGTTGCTTTCCTCTGCGCTGCACTGTCTCCAGAGGGGCACCACCTCCTCCTCTCTCAGTGCTGGAGCCACTTAGAGGGGGTGCAGGGCCCCAGCACCTCGCTCTCCCGTCACCAGCTCCGCCTCTCCCCACACCGTCCTCTCCTCCTCTGGGGGCAAATAGACTCACCGCAGCCTCACACCGCCTCAGGCTGACCGCCGCCACACGCCCCTCGCCGATCCACATCCACGCTGCTCCCACCACAGCTCCTCCTCCTCCACCTCGGGCGAATCGTGTGCCCACTCACCAGGGCCGCGGCAGCCCCCTTCACACTCGGGTCCCGGCACGCTCCAACACCGGGAGCACCGCAGCTGAGCCGTGCCCACCAAGGCAGCCGTGAGGCAGAGAGCCCACCACGCACTCGCTGCCGATCCGCTGCAGGGACGTCCCCCCCACGGCCCCTCCTCTTCCAGTGCCGGCAGGCTGCAGGTTCTCTCGCCAAGGCCCCTACAGCCTCCCTCGCCCTCAAGCTCCGGCCCGCTCTACAACCAGAGCAGTCATGGAGACTATACGAGGCGAGCCTTCGCTCCGTTCCTTGCCTCGTTGGGTGTGCACCCGTGCACTAGTTTGTTTGTTTGTTTTATTTGTAAAGCACGCTGGACCCAGAGGTATCAGGGCGCAGTTGAAAGATGACCCACTCCGCAATTCTTGACGATGCTTGGCTAAGCCCGATGACCGGTTGGTGAGCAATTCCCAGGTCTGGGGTGAAGGAGCTCCGTCGGCACGTCTACCCCCTCCAGGCGGCCATCTAAAATCCGTGTTTAGGTTTTAACTTTATATTCTATCTTATTAAAAATAAATTAGACGTTTTATATTCCATTTCGTATTACATCCTAATTAATTCTGCTTGCTCTTTACCTGACATTAGTAAGAGTCATCATGCAGAGAAATTAATTAATTAATTTGATGTGTATATTCAAATCATATGCAGGTGTGAAACTGAGCGCTTCCTTCTTGTTATTCTGTTACCACATTAGTAATTTATTAGATTAACCTTGTCCTGCAATTATTAGGAAATGAGTGCTGGAGCCTACTACTCCCATTGAAAAATTGGCAGAAAAGATGTCTGACAGTACAGACATATTCAAATTAATCTGACTGACACCTATTGTGCAAAGAGGGATAGTATATTGCAGCATCTGTGCTTGTTCAAAGTAGCAGAACACTACTCATAACACAATGGGAAGGTGTACATGAAGTCTGGACATTTTATCAAGTTGTTTGGCTGTCCACATTGCCTGGTCAGACATGAAAAACATTTCTCATCAGTCACAGAAAAAGGTCTTGCCAAACATCTGAAAAAAGGAACTGTTTTAATGTAATCTTTTGTAGTTCTTACCTTGTTATAACGATAAATAGCGGCTTCAAAGTTCTGACAAATTTGATGTATCCTTTAAAGAAAATAAATAAACAATTAATTACTCCACGTTCAACATCATACAGAAATGTTATAAATGGAAAATTATGAAGAAGAATTGGCGGCAGCAGAAATAGCAACAGATGCAGCAGAGAGGATTCAACAGTCTCTACAAAGAAGCCAGAAAGCTCTTGGTGAAGCAAATGTGCAAACTGATATTGAGCTTGCAATGGAGGAAGTGAACATGCTATTAGGCAAAACACATAAAGGTAAAGACAATCACACTGCTGTTGGGTATTTTGTGTAGATTTGCGGCCTGGCAGTATTTTCTTACCACCAAAAATAATTTAGCAACAATCACTCCTTGTATTCAGATTGGGTTATGTATAATAATAATACAGTGGATATGCATTATTTCAGTACACAGACATGCGTGGTTGGTATGCGTGGTGTGTATGCGTGGTTGGTGGTATTTTGGTGAACATAATTCCTTTGTTTTATTTGTGGCCCCAATATCCAGAACCCCTTATTTTTGTTTAGATTTTTCGTGTAATCACTATAGAGACCTCAGGCTTGCATTTCAGGAACACCACATTTTCACTTTTAGTGTGCCACCATGGGCAATTTCTCGCTGTCTTATCTAAGGCAGCGAGCTATCATGTGGTATTTTTCACTAACTTAAATACGGTAGTGAACTATGTCCCGGGTCTCTATTTTTGCTGACTCATGTACCTTCAGCAAAAAGGCTTTGACACACACAGTTATTTATAATTGCTCATACTGAATGACATGCATGCAGCTGCAGCCAAATCTTATTTTTAGCTACCTTGAAAATGACAATTGCACTATCTAAACATCTCCCCACATCATCAGCACTGTATTGGTAAATATAAAACACACCACCCGTCTGCTTTCAGATATTTTTGTGTATTATAAAAGTTGCATTTAAACACGATCTCACTCTTTACAGAAATAAATGAAATAGCACAGTAACAGCATTATTTGTGATACACTGAAAAAAAAGTGGCGGAGACAAGAATTCAATTTGCAACATTAAACATGTGGGTAAAGCACAGGAATCTCCTTTCCTACACTGACTGAATATTTTCATACACACTCAGCCCCCACACCTCAGCGAGATAATTACCAGGCTTATTCAGTATGTAACTTCTTTGGCTGGTCGCCTTCTGGAGGGGTTCACCCAGCAAGGACAAGCATCTGCTGTCACTCAAACTGGGACTTGTTGACTGGAAATCCCAGTCTCTGCAACCAATTTGAATCTGCTTTAGGAATCAGGCATCCCCAGCTATCAACCCAGTCCTTCTTCCAGCTGTGTCAAGATGTCTCTCCCTAGCTCCTTCCTCGAGATTAAACAAAAAAACTCTGGTTACCTCCTACCAAAGGATCCTAACCAATAAAATTCTATCATGCCCTAACCACCCTCTGCACACAATGGCTTGGTTTATACAGTTGCAACTGTAACCAAACTGATTTCCTGCTTATTCAAGGTCTTTGCTTCCTGCAGTTACTGTGGACAGAATAGCAGAGCAAAAAGAAAAAAAAAACTGAATGTGCATTTAAATAATGACTTTCAGAGCCTGTCATTATCCATCCATGTTGCACTGAAGAACACATTATTATTAGTGGGTTATGATCAGGTTAGTTGTTAATGATGTTAGTTTATTAATTTTCAAATGTGTCTCTTGCAACATAGGCATTCCAGGTGAAAAATAGTGCGCATTTTGAATGTACAAATGTGTGCTTTTAATTGTGAAAAAAAATATTTGCTTTTTATATGTAAAAATCGTTTTTGACTGAATAACCTGCCCTCACTTATATGTCCATGTTACACTGGCAACACATAGCTTGAAACAATTGCATTAAACCCATGCAGTGGTGCTGCATACAAATGCTCAATAACACATGTCTTGCTGTACCACATTATATCAATGCACCAAACCCATGCAGTGGCGCTGCACTTCCAAAAAAAACATGCTATACATTGATCCTGTGCAGTGGTGCTGTACTCTGTGCTCCCAAAACACGCTAAACAATCCTACATATACCCTCCTTTTTTTTTTAATTTGGCTAATCCGAGCCACAATTGGAAAAAATCCAACATGTTCCTTTTCTTCTTTCAAAAATGTAACAATCCCATACAATTAACATTCTTGTTGTGAAGATGAAAATTGAAAGTCACTGTTCAATCAATATAATATTAAAATTCATCTGAATTTATCAATTCTTATAAAATGTTCTACATTTGCCTTCCCAATGGAAGTGTCCAGTCCAGTATTTCAATTTTATACTTGAAGTCAATTGAAAATAATAAAATAAAACAACTAACAAACAAATAATTAACATAACAGATTAAAACAATTAATTAAAATAATAAATACGTGGAACTCCATATGTCAGGACTCTTGTCTGCCTGTTTTGGTTCATTCGGGTACTCTTTCATCTTGGTACTCTTGGATCCTTCTCTATAGAAGTCATCTTTTCTTTGGCATTCTGGCTATTTTGTCTTCACCTCCACACGGAGGCAGGCATCTTTTGGTCTTCATCCAGGGGACTCCATATTCCATCGTCTCCCGTGACCTCCGGTATAAATAGTTAATGTTCTAAACCAAAATAGAAAAGAAACAGATTAAGTATATAGCACAATATTAACTTCACCCTTTTGCCAAAAATAAAAAAAAAAAATTTCTGAAATTAAACACAGGTTAAAAAGAAAATAAGCATACATGAAACAACATTTTAAATTTAATGCATTTTCATTCTGCACACCGACCATGAGCTTATATTATATATATATATATATATATATATATATATATATATATATATATATATATATATATATATATATATATTTTTTTTTTTACTTTTTATATTTTTTATTTATTTACATATATTACAGTGTTTATGTGCAATTATAATAATCAACTGTTTAACTTCTCTGTCACTGCCTCCTGACTGTACCCATTTATTTTATCTTTTTGTGTTCAAGGGACTTTCTGTTGTATTGTGTGCATCAGTGGGCAGTAGCCCCAGGGCTTTCTGTTTCTACATGCTCAAGCCGCCTGATCTCGTGTCTGGGATGGCATGGCTTGATTTGATTTACATGGACAAACTGCTCTAACGCTGTTTCACCTTCATTCTTCAAAATTTTATACACTACAGGAGAGATCTTATCTATAATTCGAAATGGCCCCTGCCAGGCTGCTAGAAATTTAGAATTTTTCTGTTTACTTTTTCCAAAATGAAACTTGTACACCTGATCCCCTACACTGTATTCTCTCACTGATGTTCTTTTATCATAGTATGTCTTAGCACTGTCAGCATCCCTTTCCAGATTTCTCTGCACAAAAGCAAATGCATGTTGCAAATGCTTCCTCAGTTCATCAATGTACTCATGAACTGTGGATGCACTCACAAGTGTCTGCTCATGTGTTCTGTATAGTAGGTGTTGTGGTAACACCATTTTCCTACCTGTCAAGACCTCATGGGGGCTAACACCTGTTGCTTTGGCAGGAGTTGATCTGATTGCCATCAAAACCAACGGTAAACGTAAATCCCAGCTGGAACCTGCTTCTGCCACGAATTTCTTTAAAATATCCACAACAGACCTATTGCTCCGTTCAACTCCACCTGAAGAGGCTGCCCGATATGCGATATGTAGTTTCCTTTTCACACCCAGTATTTGCCATACCTTACTCATTAGAGTACTTGTGAAATGACTTCCTCTGTCTGACTCAATTCTTTGTGGCAACCCAAACCTTGAGAACACATGGTTCACCAGCAATGTGGCTGTTGTTTGCGCACTACAATCTGGTGCAGGAATACATTCAATCCACTTCGACATCAAACATATCACACTTAAAATGTAACTGTGTCCTCTGCTCGACCTTTTTAAAGGACCTACATAGTCTATTTGCAAATCTGACCATGGGAGAGTTAGGCCTCTTTTCATCAATGGGGCTCCATGCATTGGTGAAGCAGGTTTAAATTGGGCGCATACTAGACACCCTCTAGTATATAATTCCACATCTTGGGACATATGTGGCCAGTAAGCATAATCTTTTAGTATTTCCAATGTTTTTTGTGAACCTCTGTGGCCTGCAGTTATTGCATCATGTGCATGTTGTAGCATTAGCCCTCTGAATGAAAGGGGTACCACCCACTGTATCTGTCCTGTTATAGACTCTCTAATCATGAGTCCATCTTGTAATCTAATTCGTTTTTTATTCTTTAATAGTACCCTCAACTCTTCTTTTCCCATACAATCATTTTCTGTTAAAGGGTTTTGTTCAGGATCTATCAAATGATTATAATAGATTCCCAAAATTCGATCATTCTTTTGTGCCTCAATCAAATCTTGGTCTGGCGTGTCATGGCCCCATTGCACCACTGGTTGATCTACCTCCTTTGGTGCTTTAGAACGTGTTACTGCATCAATTTGTATTTCACCCAGTAAATCATCAATAGGTAGCAATTCTCCCATCACAGCCCCAATTGTAGCCAGGTGGTCTGCCTTATCATTTCCCTCCTTATCCTCTCCTGGTGTTTTTAAATGTCCACAAATTTTTCTCCAGTATATTGTCAAATCATTTTCTGACACCAATTTGTCTATGGCTTGTATCATTTTTCCATGTTTAAGTGGCTTTTTGTTGTATGTAACCATGCCTCTCGCTTTCCAGCCAGGTAAATACTCCACAAAGCTATTTTGTGCATAGTCAGAATCAGTCACCAGGACAATTTCACTGAATTTATTATCAACTGCAGTAGCAATTGCTTTATAAATGGCCGCCAATTCCGCCACTTGACTGCTTCTAGCTCCAATCCTCATCCCTACACAGGGGACGCCTTCACATTTCAACCAGACATTCCCTATTCCTGACACTAATTGTTTATTACTGTCATTTTCAATGTGAAAAGCACAACCATCCACATATACAGTTGGTAGATCCTTGCATGTTTTTTCATCAAAAGCTTTGAGTGGTGATTGTTCAAATTCCTGCAAACTAGGTTCCACTTCCATTTCGTTTGATACTTGTTCAGCTGCAGAGTCATGTAAGTCAGCTAACCCTTGAGCAATTGGGCTATTTTTATTTTGTCCATATCTCACTTCTACAGGAAAACCTTGTAATGCCAGCGTCCATGAAGTGATTCTGGACTGCGCTAGATTACCTGACCTAATTCTTTTACTCTCTAAAAACTGCAAAGGTTGATGATCTGTTTCAATAATCACCTTTTCGCCCTGAACAATGGGGCGGAAATGTTGTAGCGCCCACACAGTGGTTAATAGGGCCTTTTCACATTCATTGAATTTCATTTCAACTTGGGAAAATGCTTTACTTGCATATGCAATAGTTTTGTGATTCACATCATGTTTTTGTGATAACACTGCTGACATACAATGTTCAGAGAACCCTATTTCTACAAAGAAATCCCTACCCTTTATGGGATATGCTAAATATGGTGCCTTTACAAGACATTCCTTCAATTTAGCTACTGCCTCAGATTGCTCTTTTTCCCATATCCAGGGTATATTCAGTTTAAGCAGTTTAGTCAATGGTTGAGTAATTTCAGCATAAATTTCAATGAACTTTCTATTATAGCCTGTCATCCCTAATAAACTTTTTACCTCTTTCACATTTTTAGGGTCCTTTAGTTTTTGTATGGCCTCTATTTTTTTCTTTTGTGGATTTAGCCCATGTTCAGTCACTTCATGGCCTAGAAAGGTCACTTTTTTCTTGCACCATTGTGCTTTTTGTAAAGACACTTTGGCGCCTTCTTTCTGCAATTGGCCAAGCACATGTCTTATTTCATCAAAATGGCTTTTCAGGCTTTCATTTTTTATCAGGACATTATCCACATAAACTATGGTTCCTCTTTCCGCTGAATCTGGCATTGCCTTTCTCAAAAATATGCCAAATTCACTCCCACTATTGATGTACCCGAACGGAGCTCTAAGCCAGGCGTATTGAGTCCTGTCAAATGTAAAGGAAAACAAGTTCTGTATCTCCTCTGCCAATGGCACGCACCAATATCCAGAGGTGAGATCTAATGTGGTAAACACTTTTGAACCATGTCCCTGAGCTTAGCCCTGATCAATGAATGGTAGTGGCCATCTGGATACTGGCACTCTTTTATTCAACTCCCTCAAGTCTACACATAGCCGCCATTGACCATTTGGCTTTAACACACCTAAAATAGGTGTATTGGATGTGCTATGAATGGGCCTGATGATTCCCCGAGCTTCCAAATTCTTTATAATCTCTGCTAATGATTCTAAACATGCCAGCGGTAGTCTATACTGGCGTACAAATACTGGACTTCTGCTACACCCTTCTGGTAGTGTGGCCACATGTAAATCAGTTAAACCACAATCATAAGCATCTTTTGCAAATACATCCTTAAACTCCATAAATATCTCCCTCAGATTGTTTCTATCCTCATCGCTGTCACACGCATCCGCTAAGGAGATCTGCTCTTCTACCATTTTGCAAAATTCTGGAAAATCTTCTGGTAAGGGAATCTCAGCGCTTTCCTCTAACTGTGTGGCTGTGTCTTTTTGTAAAGCTGCCACTTTTAAATATTTTGGCATATCAGCTTCCACTTCAATGGGCTGATTTCCTGTTTCATTTTCATTTAAATTAAATATTATGCAATCCTCTTGATGGCAGCACACTGTCTCATTTGAATCATAAGAATACACAGAATTAATTTTAAATATTCCTTTGGGCTGAGAGTCCAGGTGTTCTGGCAACTCACCCTTGGCATCTACATACTTTTCAGGGATATTTCCAATCACCATGTTATTTAAATCTGTCGTATAATGTGATTTTTGTATGGCCATTCCTAATGGGGAGTTTTCCTCTAAATGAATATCCTGACAACCTTTATTATTTACCATAATTTTTACAGAACCTTCACCAATATCTACCAATGGAATGTATTCATAATCCAGGCCTTGCTGTTTTATGGATTCATTCAGGCATACAAATGCATCAGAGTCTTTCATCTGCTGTCCATTTTTGCATGTTAGTGTTATTGCAAACTGTTTTGTAAATGCAGGAATAATAGTATCTTTCCTCATTTGTAATTCGATTGCATAAGGAACCAGTTGTGTACAATGATAAGCCCTTCTTTTGTCTTCGAATTCAGGTGCCGGGCCACCTAGGCGTGACCATATTTTTTGATTAAGGAAATCTAACACCATACACATTCTGTGCATGATGTCATTGCCCATGTAAAAGTCATTTTGTGCTCCACTCACTATCCATACATTATGGTAAATTGTTTTCTGCCCAATGCTAATTTTAAGCATGCATCTGCCTGCAATTCGGTTTTCAAAGTCTGGACTGTCCAACCCAGAAACATATTGGTTTTTAATCCTAAATTTCGGGATTTCCTCCCTCTCCATTATTTTTTGCAACAATTTCTCATTAATGAAGCTCCTCTCCTGTTCAAGCGCTAAAGTGGCTTTTATTGTTTTAAAACAGTCATTTATACCAACATGAACCCATGGTTGCTCATCTTCCATGTGTATTTCAGCAAGGGTGGTAATGTGTTTTTCTGAATCTGTTTTAGGAGCAATATTCTGTTTGATTGTTTTCTCTTTTAAATAAAAACGTAATGTGCGCTCATCTATGGCAGTCTGCCAATTTTTCCTTGGGTCCAAGTATATTTGTACAGGTAGTCCTTCATTGTCGCTCTGCATTTTGTCTTGACACATTAATATAACAGTGACACTAGGTATGCAACTATTCTGGAGATATACCTCCACAGCATCATTTGTTTTGGCAACGGTGTGACATTCATTTATGTTGCTGTTTTGTGATTTTAGTTTCTTAGGTCTCAATGGTTTTTTGGTTAAGGACCACAGCACTCCATTCACCCCATCTATGAGAGGAGACAATCTTTTCAGGCAATCTGTCCCCATCAGAAATGGAATTTCACAAATAGATGTGATCAATACCTCTTGTTTCATTCTGTGCTTTCCTATTTTTATGTCAACCTCAGTTACACCTATGATGGGCACCTCCTCCCCATTAAAGTTATGCACTGGACCTTGATTTTCCTTCACTGTGATCTGATTCTGTGGTGGTCTCCCTTCATTGATACTCTTTACCAGCTCCTTGGACATAATTGTGGCCTGTGCGCCAGTGTCAATCATAGCAAATGTGTGGCATTTTTCTTCTACAGTGATGGGTGCATAATATCTGTCCTCAACTTCCTCTAATACACATAAGAAGTGTGAATTCTTACTGATTTCAGGGCTCACCTTTCTCAGGCCTTTTTCACTTTTGGCTAAGCACATTGGAAATGGAAAGACATTTTTCCCTCCTTTTTACCCATTTCTGCGCGAGAGACTTTATTCATTTCTCCATGATCAGAGGTTTTTTGGAGTGTGGCCACTGTTCGCCCATCCATCTGGGTAACGTCAGGGACCACATTACAACCTTCCAACTGAACATGTGTAACAACATCATTTAGCAATTTGTCATTGTTTAATTCTGTGCATTTGTGATCATTTAGTGTGATACCAGTCCTTTCACCCTCTTCAAAAATATGTGGCTCAAAGAATTCTTCAGGTGATTGACCTGCACCCTCCTTTTGAGTATTTCCTTTTTCTGCCTGTGTTTGGTCATTGTTTTGCTTGCCCAGGGAAGGAGCAATAGCATCCCCACTTACTCCCTGTTCACTGGTATTCCCCATGCATGAGTAATTTTTCTTAAATCTGTCTCTTTGTTCTTTTGGCATTTCCGGGTGTTTCTTTTTTATTTGCACAAATCTTCAATGTTTGATTTAGTTCTAGGTTAAACCTTATCTCTTTTTTAGAAGTATTTGCATTTTCTGTTACATGTTCATTTATTGGTGCTTTCACTTTTAAATCATTAGGCATCTCAGAGTCATTATGCAAAATTACATCAGGGCAATCTGTCTTTTTGGCACTGCAGGTGTCATAAGTACTTAGTCACTTCTCAGAAGCCCCCCGGTCATTGCTAGGGCCATCAGCCCCCTCTTTAAATGGTTGTTTTTGCGCTGTATAGAGCTTCCCTATTTGCTCAGCTAACATTTTCACTTGGGCCTCAAGGCACTGGAACCTTTCCATCTCTTTAGAATCCTCTTTCTGTGGCCTAGGTCGATATTGGTTGTTTTCCCCCTGATTGGATATATTCTGATACCTCTCAGGTGATTGATGTCTGTTGGGATGGTTTCTGAACTCTTGATTCATTTGTGGAGGGGAGCGGGGTGCACCCATCCTTTGATTATAGTCCCCTGGTGGGGAATCATTGTACTGACGTGGATTGTAGTTCATGTTTTGCCTCATGTCCTGTCTCTCAGATTGTGGGTACTGGCCCCTATGTTGATTTCCATTATCAGTAAATTGATCCACATATTGGGGTCTATCCTGATTACCATATATCATGGTGTTGGGATCAAATCTGCTCTGTGTCCCCAATGTCTGGTAGGGACCATCATTTCTTTGATCTTGATTTTGTCTCTGGTTATTGTTCATACCTGACCTATCAGGCCGATATCCTACCCGGGGTCTGTCCCCTAAATACCTAGGGCTGATGTAGCTCTCCCTATTACTAGGATCATGTGATTGGAACATTGGTACAGGAAAGGGCGATCTTTGTTGATGACCCCTTTGTTCAGGTGTCACATTATTTTTACCTGGGCTTTGAGCAGACTCAAGGGACATTTTGGCTGACCTGATTTCCATTACTGTGGCTGAGGGTTCTTTAGATTTAGGTCTAGTATCTTTCATTTTATCACTTTCTCTACCCTGACAATAGAGTACCACATATAGTTTTGTGCTTTGATGTACAATCCATTCAAGGGACTTGTCACGTTCAAATTCACGGACCAATTGGGATATGATGTCTTTCTGTAGCCCATAGAAGTAGGCAGTTTTAAACTCATTGGAATTTGGGTCAAAAGATACATCAAATCGAGAAAATGCTCTTTTTAAGTCTTGTAAAAATTGGCGAGGGGATGTATTAGGCCCAGCAGTGATTGTGTAAGCGACTTTCTTTGCCTCCTGCAATGACTGAAAAGGAGAAAAATGACGCCTAATTTCTTTTTCAAACTCCACCCATGTCATATTCTGCTGTTCATTTAATCCCCTTATGATGCTGGCCGTCGGGGCATCTAAAGTTAAATGAAAATATTGTCTGTACTGTTCCTTAGGTATCTGGAGTGCTTTAAAAATGTCAAGAACTGCTTCTAAGTGATCCTCAATGCAGCATTCACCTCCCTTTTTAAATGGTTTGATCAGGGCTTTAATGGATTTCATTATTTTTATGGGGCTACTTGTCGCAATGCATGGAATTGCACTACTTTGTGATTCAATCCTGGTTTCAGGTGTATGGGATTGGTGGCTGCCCCCAATGGGAGTATCAAATCCCCCCACGGCGCTCCAACCAAGTTCAGTCACCGGTCCAGTCACTGGAGCACTAGCTCTTTGGGCAGAACTAGAATTCACCTCCACTCCATTGAATGTGGTACCCTGCCGCCTCTCCTGGGACCTGGGAATGCACATTTGTTGTTCTAAGTCTTTGCACTTTTAAGGAGCCTGCGTGCTTCATTTTGCAGATAGTTGTTTTCATCACTCATTTTATCTATCATCTCCTGCATGTCGCACATTTGCATTTGGCATTAATTGAATTCTTTGTTTCTCTTGTCTTTTTCTTGAATCATTTTAACAATTTCTTGCTCTGCACCTTGGAGATCACTTTCTTTTTCAAAATTTTCTTTTTGTAAAATCTGCATTTCTGAAGCAATCTCATCTTTATCCTGTCTAATGTGGTCCACTAAGGCTTTTAAGTGTACCAATTCTTGCTCACTATCCTCAAATTGTTTCTTGCTTTTGGATAACTGAGCATCAAAGTCTCTGCATTTTAATTGCATGTCTTTTTGGCATACATCCAATTCTGCTCTTAACATTTCCTGATTTTTACTTGCCCCATCTAATTTAGTCTTTAACCTTTTAATTAGCTGGGTATCATTTTCCTGCATTCGCAGGTACCTATTCAAAATAAACCATATTTTGCCGCATAGCCGTATTAGTCTTTCTCTGCACTTTTATCGGCTGCATTCAATAATCTTGTAAGGCAGACCTGAATTATGCTGCCTTCTGCAAAAATATTGTCTAGTTTTTCTTTCTGCACCTCACACTGAATGCGGTCATGCCATTCTAAGGTACTGTTTGACGACCACATCCCATGTGCAAACAACTTTGCCTCTAAATATTGCACTAGGTCTGAGAATGTGGTTTCCCTTTGTGACATTCTGAAATTCGTTTTTAGTAACACACTGCTATTATGAAATGGGTTCCCTTTAATGTACAGATGGCAGTGTGAGACACACTTGCCACGCCCAGTAGGTGCTCTGTGATCACTTTCCCCGCCAACGCACCATAAATATGTTGGGTATTTTGTGTAGATTTGGGGCCTAGCGGTATTTTCTTACTGCCAAAAATAATTTTGCAACAATCACTCCTTGTATTCAGATTGGGTTATGTATAATAATAATACAGTGGATATGCATTATTTCAGTACACAGACATGCGTGGTTGGTATGCGTGGTTGGTATGCATGGTTGGTGGTATTTTGGTGAACATAATTCCTTTGTTTTATTTGTGGCCCCAATATCCAGAACCCCTTATTTTTGTTTAGATTTTTCATGTAATCACTATAGAGACCTCAGGCTTGCATTTCAGGAACACCACATTTTCACTTTTAGTGTGCCACCATGGGCAATTTCTCGCTGTCTTATCTACGGCAGCGAGCTATCATGTGGTATTTTTCACTAACTTATATACGGTAGTGAACTATGTCCCGGGTCTCTATTTTTGCTGACTCATGTACCTTCAGCAAAAAGGCTATGACACACACAGTTATTTATAATTGCTCATACTGAATGACATGCATACAGCTGCAGCCAAATCTTATTTTTAGCTACCTTGAAAATGACAATTGCACTGTCTAAACATCGCCCCACATCATCAGCACTGTATTGGTAAATATAAAACACACCACCCATCTGCTTTCAGATATTTTTGTGTATTATAAAAGTTGCATTTAAACACGATCTCACTCTTTACAGAAATAAATGAAATAGCACAGTAACAGCATTATTTGTGATACACTGAAAAGAGAGTGGCGGAGACAAGAATTCAATTTGCAACATTAAACACATGGGTAAAGCACAGGAATCTCCTTTCCTACACTGACTGAATATTTTCGTACACACTCAGCCCCCACACCTCAGCGAGATAATTACCAGGCTTATTCAGTATGTAACTTCTTTGGCTGGTCGCCTTCTGGAGGGGTTCACCCAGCAAGGACAAGCATCTGCTGTCACTCAAACTGGGACTTGTTGACTGGAAATCCCAGTCTCTGCAACCAATTTGAATCTGCTTTAGGAATCAGGCATCCCCAGCTATCAACCCAGTCCTTCTTCCAGCTGTGTCAAGATGTCTCTCCCAAGCTCCTTCCTCGAGATTAAAAAAAAAAACTCTGGTTACCTCCTACCAAAGGATCCTAACCAATAAAATTCTATCATGCACTAACCACCCTCTGCACACAATGGCTTGGCATATACAGTTGCAACTGTAACCAAACTGATTTCCTGCTTATTCGAGGTCTTTGCTTCCTGCAGTTACTGTGGACAGAATAGCAGAGCAAAAAGAAAAAAAAAACTGAATGTGCATTTAAATAATGACCTTCAGATCCTGTCATTTTCCATCCATGTTGCACTGAAGAACACATTATTATTAGTGGGTTATGATCAGGTTAGTTGTTAATAATGTTAGTTTATTAATTTTCAAATGTGTCTCTTGCAACATAGGCATTCCAGGTGAAAAATAGTGCGCATTTTGAATGTACTAATGTGTGCTTTTAATTGTGAAAAAAATGATTTGCTTTTTATATGTAAAAATCATTTTTGACTGAATAATCTGCCCTCACTTATATGTCCATGTTACACTGGCAACACATAGCTTGAAACAATTGCATTAAAACCATGCAGTGGCGCTGCATAAAAATGCTCAATAACACATGTCTTGCTGTACCACATTATATCAATGCACCAAACCCATGAAGTGGAGCTGCACTTCAAAATAAAACATGCTATACATTGATCCTGTGCAGTGGTGCTGTACTCTGTGCTCCCAAAACACGCTAAACAATCCTACACTGCGGACAATTCAAGGTATTCCATGCATGTGAATTGTTACATCACATATATTGAATTAAACCATTCAATGTGGTACATAGTCAAACATAGTCAACAAGATGAAATGCTGAGGGGCCTGGGAGGTCGGGTAACGGCACAAACCAAATGCCTCATGAGTGGCGTATTCACAATCCTGTTATGATATACGCAAACACGTATATATAGGAATGTAAAGTAAAATATTATATGCACAGAAAATCATCAATGTGTTATACATTTCAACAAATTGCCATTGCGAAGAAAATAGAGAGATGAACACATAGGACATACAAATACACAGAAAGAAAAACAAAAAGAAAAAATTAGAAACAACCTTGGTTAATTTGTGTCCATGTGGAGGAATGAGTTATAAGGCAGCTAGTGTGGTGTGTCACATCACTTCCGCCAATTCAGGCTACATACTAGGTTTAGTACCTTAAGTGCTCCTCTGTTCCAGATATATCTGTATGGAGATGAGAACAATTGTAGTCAAACTCTAATGAGTCGATTTTGACTAAACACTAATCACAAACTCGAGACTGAGTCTGCCTACCACATTAAATAAGATGTGAAAACTGCTAAATGGCCAAAATGTATTGATAACCTTGAAGCCTGTCTTCTACAGAGTAACGCCACTTGGCATTGTGCCGTTATGGTAATGTCAATTAATATTCAGTTTCTGCAAAGATAAAGAATTTATATGTAATGGATTGGACCGTCACCAAACCATATATTGCTCATTGCATATTAGTACCCGGCGAGGGCGCAATCAGAATGAAAGAACATTCTGATTAACTCTCGCCAAGGCATTATCCGTCCGTGAATCCCTCAATCGGGATTCCACTGCCATTGTCCCCGGTGGGGGGCGTGGCAGCCCCTCAGCCAATGAGAAGGCTCGAAGCCAGACCATCCCTGCTCCGAGCCTCCCCACGGCTGAGAGGCTGCCTTCGCTCCTCGCTGGGGACTCAGAGCGGGCCCATGCTTAATAGATAAATTCATTCATTCCAGTGGTCCTCCTGATTATTCCAAAACAAGATCTACCCATTAGGTTGACAGTTTACTCCCAGTAATTTATCCAGTGGCTTTGTAAATATGTTCTGTTCAAATCTGGTGTCACTATGGGGTGATGTATTTAGTTTTCACAGAGAAGAGAGTTCATGAGAAGACCAGCTGTAGAGCAGAATATATTTGTGACCTGCCAACATAGCATTCTTTTAGTGTGGTACATAGGGAAGGAACCAAGCTTCAATAGCAATTATCGATAATCATAACTCTAGATTAAAGCAGAATCTGTAGATCTCACATGTATCTTTAGGGAAGCAGAATTTAAGAGCTTAATATGTGAAATGGGGGGAAAAAATCAATTGCCCCTTATTGAAATTTGTAACGATTTATATCGAGAGATCACCCTTAACCTGAGGAGTTCCTCCCCCTAGTCAAGGTGCCAAGCAATAATTTGTTAATGTTTTTAGTGCTAGCCATATTGACAACTCATATAAAGCCACGTAAATCTCTCCCCCTGTGCCAACAGTGAGCCAAGAACCAGGCCTGGGTATAGAAAGAATATATTTTTTTAAATTATATGCTTAATGAATAATGACTTTAACTGATTACACCCGCCACCTTCTATGTGCCAGACAACAAAGCTTCAATTACAAAACAGGTAAATAGTACTGGATAAAGCTTAGAGTGAAAACAAAGCACAGTTTTGACATGAAAACACTTTACACGTTATACATGCAGTCATTTGTTTATTTCCTGCACACGTTAAAATGCTTGCAGTTTTGGAAACACAGACTTGGACAAATGCATGTGGCAAATGGTGCCCTGGTTCCTTTTCACCCAAAAACTAAAATTGTTCTGCTAGCAGGGTCATACACTCATTCTCAGTAGAGAGTGTATATTGTTCAATGAAAATTACAATAGTTTCACTTTGCAAAGCACCTCTCGCCCAGCACAAAATACCCATGCATCAGTGACATGGAGCACCCCTCTGTTTAAAGGCCAGGGCTAGGGAGTGGGGGCAGTTTAGGAATTTTGTTTGGGGCCAAGGGAACCCCTCTGTTTAAATACAATGTTTAAGGAGTGTTTACAATTGCGACATTCATATTAGAATAAGTATATCTTGTATCTAAAAGCAAGTATTTGGGAGGGGGTATCAGTTGGGAATTTTGTTTTGGGGACAAGGACCTTTTTGTTTTAATGGCAAGCCACTATAAAGGGAAGATATTAAGGAAGGCAGATACCCTACACAGTTGGTTTCAAATGGATGAGTTCTATTTACATGGGACCTCTATTTTGGGGCACTCAAGGAAGACAGCCAAGCTCCTCTTTGGACAGCTCAGGGTCTGGTCCCTTCAGTCAGAGATCATCAACAGCTTTCCTCCTGATCAGGCTCACATTAAGAATCAGGGCCTAGTCAGTTGTTGGATTCCCCCAGTTTTCTCTCCCGGGCAAAGGGTAAGGCCTCTCAATGTTAAGGCTTCTCCGCCAAAGATATCAAGCAGCTAGCTCAGGATACCCCAGGTGGATTAAGGTCAAGTAATGGAAGATGCTTGGCAGCTCTCCCTAATGATGGTATTTTTTAGGCAGCTCTTCTCCTTGTCTGCTTTCCCTCTGCATAAAGCAAGCGTGTTTTAATGTACAAGCCACACCTCCAATTATTACAATTAGGAGGTGCCAGATTAGTGGTGCTAACTTTCCCATTGAAGGATCATTGTCTCTTACTCCTCGCAAGAGTCAACCCCTCCCTGCGGATAGACTAAGGGAGTTCTGTGATTTAAGTGAAGTGAGAGGTACGCACCTTCTATCAATTGTTTTTTTAACATGACAGCTTTCTCAAAGAGTCTCCACATTGCAAATGTATGTAACTTTCTGATGAATGCCATAATATGTAGCTATTAATATTCCCCTCCTCTTGACGGATCGGTAGAGGGTATTTTTATTTCGGCACCCTAATCAGATATTTGATTTCATATGTCATGAGCTTCCCAACTTTAAGATACAGGACATTTTCGGGGTAGCTGGAAACACCTTTTCGATTATAATTTGAGTCCCAAAAATTACATGTGAATGCAATTTGGCGCAACACAATCCCCTTGAAAGTAGCTTTAATATGATACCGGAACGAACTTGCTGTGACTTGTCGTTGCTGAGAACAAGGACAATTATTATATTATATTAAAGCTAATGGAAATGTTCAAACATGTATGCAAATTCAAACTCTAATTGCTCTCCATAGTTTTCGGTTCTCTGAAAACACGTGGCTCAGAACAGCTACAGTATCTTCGGCAATATATTGGTTTAAGACTGGGGTAAAAGCTTTAGCCTTTTGTTCTTTCAGAGTGGATGGGCTGAGGAGATTCATATCTCGCAGCAGACAGCCCACCTCTGCCTTCATGGAGCACAGCTTGCCTCTGACATTTTGTCCTTGTAAAATTAAAATGACCACAATTTTGATCTATTACTTTGTATTTTCAAGCATTTTCACCCACCCAAGTCTGGGTCTGTGTTAAGCTGGTCCATCGTAAATAGTTGGTGTGCACCAGCTTCACAGAGATCTCCCTTCCATATAAGGAGCCATGGTAGCCTTCCCTGGGGCAGGGTACTTGAGAATCCGCTCAACAACAAGACTCATTTGTCTGTGTTTAAGGAGACTCACATGTTTCATCTGAAAGAAAATACACTTTCATTTATTGCCTTCTCTTCTCAATGCCGCAATTTACTTATTGAAGCAACTTGCATCTTTCTATTCTGGTTCAATGCCATTTTTACTAATATAATCATTTCTTCTTTCTTATAGCA
Organism: Ambystoma mexicanum; assembly: GCF_040938575.1. NCBI lineage: Eukaryota > Metazoa > Chordata > Amphibia > Caudata > Ambystomatidae > Ambystoma > Ambystoma mexicanum. The sequence continues at coordinate 363,152,368 of NC_090922.1, forward strand.
TTTTCATTAATGTGGTAAACTGAATGTAAAGGGCTGCTGTTCATTTTGATCACTCACAAATGCATTTATATTTACATGATTTCTTTTTTTGTACTGAAAAGTGGGTCATAGCACATGAAAGGAAAGATGTTCACAAGTCTTTGAATCTCGCCTGCCAGGCCCACTTTGTACTCTGAATTGTCATAGTGCACAACATTTTGATGTGTGGCAGTTTCAATGAAAATGCTACGTTTATCCCTCAGCCAGCAATGTGGCTTTTCAATCAGCAATCTGATAATACTTTTCAGCATACTCTGTGTTTAAACTGCAGGAAGACACACACTTTCCCTAAGACACCAATCAGCAAGACGCATCTCTTCATACATTGTTCACTGTGTCATCCTTTCGTGTGCTGGGGCTATCACTAAACCCCACACAAATCCCCCCATATCTTTGATACTGATCAATCATGGGAAAGAGTGAGAGAGAGTGGGGTTTTTCTTGGGTGCTCTGGCCTCCACTTCAGTATTTTTTGTTGTGGTGTGTGGAATGGAACCCTCCTCCTTTTCCTACACTGGGTCCTTGGGGTCCTCCCAGAAATCCCCTCCCGCCCCTATGGTGGAAGTGAAGGAAGTTAGTCATTCTTGACATAGGAAGAAAAATAAGTTTCAGTATTTGGTATAAAATGTACGCCCCCCGGAACTGTTATGGAGAATTAATGGCACAATATTTGAGAAATACATAGAGCAACATTGAAGAGATAGAAAATAAATATGGACAGCAGTTTCAATGACAGTTTTACACAAAACCATTAATTTTTAGTTTTTTACATTTTTGTTTGTTTGTTTGTTTGTTTATTTATTTGTAAAGCGCTCTTGACCCAGGGGTATATGTGCGCTTTGAGCATCAGGTTACAGGCAACAATAGGGATCAATAGTACAACAATAGTGTGGCATAAAAGGTTGACAAGAAGGCAGTTAGTGCATAGATAGTGAAAGGCAAACACAATAAGAAGCATTTGAACATTGGGTGTGCATACATACATGGTTAGTTATTTGTTGAGTAACCAGGTGATGACCTTAGTTCTGAAGGGTTGGAAGGTAGGTGTGGATTTGATATCCAGTGGAATGGTGTTCCAGAGTTGTGAGGACAGAACTGGGAAGCTGGATCCACCAGCTCTTTTGAGGGAGTATTTGGGCACCGTCAGTTGTAGTGTGTTAGATGATCTAGTGGTTCTAGTGTTCTGTCTTAATGTGAATTTGTTAGTGAGATAGGGCGCGGCTAAGTGGTTAAGAGCATTGTATGTAAGGCATATGGTTTTTAAATCTATTTTTTGTTGGATGGAGAGCCATTTACAAGCAATTCTTGTGGTGGAGATATGTTCTCTTCTGAGAAGATTTAGGGCTGCACGAAGTGCGTTATTTTGTAAGACTTGCAATTTATTGATTACTGTTTTATTGGCACCTACATAGAGGCTATTACAGTAGTCCAGTTTGGATTGAATGAGTGCTCTGGCTAAAGTAAGGCAGTTGTTGGGGGAGATCAATGGTCTGCAGGCCCTAATTAATTTACCAGTATGGCTTGTTGGACATTTTCTCCCATCATTTCCCCCCTAGCGCATCAGACCTGGATTTGGGGAATTCTGGGAAGCAGGGTTTGGTTGAGGATTGGACTGAGGCCTCATCATGTGCCTCAGAGTGTCCATCAGTTGCTGGTCCTGTCGCTCCAGCTGCAAGACTTTTTCTGGGCTGTAGGAAAGTCTCGAGTCGTAACCCTGATGCTCCCAAAAAGAGTAACTGTCCCTTCTCCCACAGTAGCTCGGGTACTGGACATTTCCCCCATAATTTTCCCACCTGAATCTCCCTTCTCCTGGGTTCAGACTTCTACTTTGCCAGAAAAGGGGTGAGAGGAGGTGTATACTGGAAGTTCTGGTCCAGTGGGTATCTGGGAAAAAAGTTCAGGTTTGTAGGAGGAGTGATACTTCTCTCATAAGGGAGCTATGGAGGGAAGTTTCCTGGGGCAGTACTTACCTGGTTGGATCTACCCTCCAGGGCTGTGGGAGTGGATACATGCCCCTGGATTGGTTTGTTACCCTTATACCTTGGGCTTACATAGGCAGCAGTGTCAGAGGGATCATTGTCCTGGACCCCTGACTGACTACCATTCGAGTAGGATGGAGCAGGGCATCCATTCTGCCTCCCATTTTGCTTGTTGGCAGGAGTAGTATTTTTAGGCTACACCCATCTCCAGGACCAAAGAGAGGTAGTTCACACCTCTGCATCCTTTGCAGCAGCAGGGTTGTTAGATGTTTTTGGGGTTTTGCAGGTGTTTCTACTCTCAGTGGAATTCTGGACTTCATAGACCCTGGTGGCTTGTCCAACTAACCAATCCAGGGTCCTGTGCTCATGAAAATCATGCACCAATCCAGGCATAATGTATTTGGGGAGAGCATGAAAATAAGTAGTCACAAACACCTTACTGTGGGTATCACTGCCGGGAAGTCTGTACAAATGCACGCTTTAACTCCAGCTAAAACTCCCCAGGCACCTGATACTCCCCATATTGCAAATTATATGCAGCCTAATGGGCCTCTGGTGGGTTTCTGTTTGTGGAGACATTTTTCAAAATGGCCTCCTTATAGGTGGATCATTTATAATGTTCCTGGTCCTTGAGTCCTGCAATGAAACTGTGCGAATGCTATACAAATCACATAATTTCAGATCTAGAATTATGCTATCATCTGCTCATAAGGTTCCAAGTGCACCAAATATTTGGCATTCTTATGGTATGGGGTCAGGAAGCTCTTTCTGGCCTTGATCTGTCTTATTGGGTCTTTAACAAAGCCCTTTCCCTGTTTTGCTGTATTTTTCTTCCTCTGTATTGAGTCCATTCATTTTTTCACTCCATGCTGCTATTAAGACACCATTCCCTGTCCTCCTGGTGCTCCCTATCTCCATAAGATTAGGAATATCTACAAGACTCATATGATCTTGACTCCTCTCGCCTAGACTGCAGTGAATTCTCAGATCATTTTCACTGTGGTCACTTTTAAACCCAGGATAAAACACAGTTTCTTCATCTCTCCTTCCAGGGCGTCTAGGGAAATCCCCCTTCCCGTGAATTTATGAAGGATTTTAGTATGCCCTTCCTAGGCCGAAGCTCTGGCTTTTCTTCTCCAGCAAAACCGGCTAGTTGGTCTCTTTGTAGTCTCATAGTCAGCCAATCTAACATCCTGATTTTCTCATCATTGTAGTTATCATGTTCTGAAGTACTCACAATATTCTTTTAGACTCCCAGGACATGACGGTCCGGCCCCCTTCCCTTCTGTGTGGTAGAGATGAATACTCATCAATATCAGACAAGGACTGGTCTTTTGGATCAGTTTGGCTAAGCCTGGATAAGTTCAGCTGCCTCATGGTCCCCTGTCCTTTTTCAGTGGCATGCATGAGGTCAGTTCATTTGTGCATGGGAAATGATCGATATCTGGCCTGGTGTTCCTAATGGGAGGGGCATCTCTCCTTGATCAGAAGGCCCTACCCCATACCCTGATTGGTCAGGGTGCCTCAAAGCCTGTTTATATTTTTTGATGTAATTGATCAAACTCTCACACTGACTTCTCTCTGTCCTTATCTCCTATTAGTATTCAGAGAGCTAGCTTTTTGAAACTGACACCATGGCCTGACTAGTCTATTGCACCCTGCTGTGCGCCACCAATCGTCTCTTCGTTTGCTGTAATTCCTCCTGAAATGCTAAATTTTCTTTCTGGGAGTCCAGTATTATGCATGCACATTCTTGGCGTTTGTCTTTCAAGAAACTAATCTCTTCCTGTAAGGTGCCACTACTGTCAGTTTCTGCTTGCTTTAAACTCTCCACAAGCTCCATATTTTCCACTCTAATTCAGTTCAGTTCCTGGGAGCTTGATGGTTCTTTTTCTGCATGATGGTCTTTGACTAGCTGTGAATTCTGTTGATTCAGAACATTTGCATGCTGATGCATTTCATCAAACTCTTGTTAGGAGTCCCTTTGTTTTATGATGAAATCCATAATGTCAACCAACAATGTCCTATTGTGAACAGGCAGATCATTCAATTGGCTTTGAAGGTGACTTACAGTTGCTATATTCTCTGTGCATGTATCATGCAGTGCAGACAACTCTATTTCTCTCTCTGCACTAGGTTGCTGCTGTGCTTTCAGCTCATTCTGAATTAGCTCAGTGAGGTCAGTCTGATTCATCATATCAGCCACTTTATATTGCAATCTCTCTTCAAGAAATTGCACCTGAAAATATAAATGTGAGTTGAACAATTTGAATCTGCTCATCCTGAATATTTTGGGTCATGTAAAATGATGTTATTGCTTGAGGCAATGTCCCACCTTCAAGCCAAATGTCAGTGCTCACTGAGGTAACATCCTCAACCATTCTGGTTATCCATCTCCGAGATTCACCCTCACTCCATTCTCCACGAATGAAAAGCTTAGCCAGTAGATGTTTCCTTGCATCATTCACTTCTACAGTACTCATTTCTAAAATTACCTTTTCCAATTTTGTAACACTTTCTTTGAGCAGGGGCAAATTCACCATGTTCCTTCTTGATTTCCACACTATCTCCCTCAATGCAGTTACACCACAATGAATATCCTGTCACCAATGCACTTGTCATGAGTCAAAAATAATAAGCTAGATCCCACACACGCCCCCAATTTGTAACAATATATTGAGATACCACCCTTAACCGGGGGAGTCCCCTCCATCAATGTTCCCCACAATAATTTGTTTACATTTTTAGTGCAAGCCCTATTGATGACTCATATAGAGCCACGTAAATCATCCTCCCTGTGCCAACAGTGAGCCAAGAATCAGGCCAGGGTATAGAAAGAATATATATTTATTTAAATTATAAGCTCAATTAATAATTACTTTAACCGATTGCAGGCACTTCCTTCTCTGTGACAGACAACAAAACTTAAATTACAAAACAGGTGTATAATACTTGATAATGTTTAGAGTGAAAACAAAGCAAAGTTTTAACAAGAGAACACTTTAAACATTGTACATGCAGTACTTTGTTTAATTTCCTGCACAATTTAAAGTGCTTGCAGTTTTGGAAACACTGACTTAGACAAATGCATGTGGCAAATCACACTCGGGTTCCTTTTCACCACCAAGCAATCTAAAATGTATCTGCTAGCAGCTTCACTTGCTCATTCTCAGGAGAGAGTGCATATTGTTCACTGGAAATTACACTAGTTTCACTTTGCAAGGCACCTCTCCCCCAGCACCAAAAACCCATGCATCAGTGACATGCATCACAACTCTGTTTAAAGGCCAGGTTTAGGGAGTGGTTACAGTTTATGAATTTTGTTTGGGGCCAAGGGCACCCCTCTGTTTAAATGCAATGTTTAAGGAGTGGTGACAATTGGGATTTTCGTGTTGTGATAAGTAGTTTTGGGGAGGGGGTATCAGTTTAGTATTCATTTTAGGGACAAGGACCTTTTTGTTTTAAAGGCAAGGTGTGGGAATGGTGACAATTAAAAATTTCATTTTCTGTGGCTAGGACACCCCAATTACATTATGTTACTATACCTTTATACCCGCTAGGAGAGAGGGTGGACGTTTCAAACTCTTCCAAGCTCTTCCCTGCGTCACACTTTCTGGGAGTTAATTAAATTAATAGACAGTCAAATATGCTAAGGGTCTACACAACTTTCCCCCCCACCCACTATGAAGGGAAGTTATTAAGGCAGGCAGATTACCAACACACTTGGTTTCAAATGGATTAGTTCTACATACATGGGAGCTCTGTTTTGGGGTGATTGGGGAAGACAGCCAGGTTCCTCGTTGGACAGCTCAAGCTCCAGTTACTTCAGTCAGAGATTGTCACCTGTTATCCTCCCTGATAGGGCACTCCTTAATGATCATGGCCTAGTCAGCTGTTGGCTTCCCCCAGTGTCCCTCTCCCAGGCAAAGTTTAAGGTCTCTCAATGTTAAGGCCTCTCCACCCAAAATGTCAGGCAGCTAACTCGGCATACCACAGGTGGCTTATGGGCAAGTCCTCGAAGATGTTTAGCAGCTCTCCCTCAAAGTTGGTATTTATTTTAGGCAGCTTTTCTCCTTGTCTGCCCTCCCTCTGCATGAAGCAAGTGCTTTTTAATGTATAAGCCATACCTTCAATTATTACAATTAGGAGGTGCCAAATTATTGGTGCTAACTTTCCCATTGGATGGTCATTCTCTCTTCCTCCTCCTAAAAGTCAACCCCCCCACCTCCCAACCTGTGGATAGGCTAGGGGAGTACTGTGATTGAAATGAAGTGAAGAGGTACACACCTTCTATCAATTACATTTGTTTAACATGACAGCTTTATTCCTCAAAAAGGCCCTACATGGCAAATTTGAATAACTTACTGATAAATGCCATAGGGGCTTGAATGGTAAAGGGGATGTACCGGGTCCGGGTTCCTTGAATGAGGAATTACCGGCCCTCCAAGGTTAGAGTTGCCCAGTAATTCCTCATTTAAGGAACCCAGACCCAGTACCCGGTAAGGGGGTAGCCATGCCGCTATTAACAGCATGATTACCGCCTACCGTGTAATGACCCCCACTGTTCCTTGTGTCATCTTCAGCAAGACACATCATTTCAGGATACACTGTTCACTTTGTCATTCCTTTGTGTGCTGGGGCTATCAATAAACCTCACACATGAGTTCTTTTAATGTTCATAATGGGATTCTCAAATACAGAAATAACTCAGGATCTAAAGGTCGTAGAAACAATTAAAATATACTGATCTCCTTCTGTGTGCCATCTGCTGCTTCATATGAATGTGCCTGCCTGCAGTGATCCAGGGAGACTGGGAGCTTGTGCTCTACTCACCCTTGCTCCGGCCACTCGTGGCTTGATCTGGCTTGATTGGGCTTGATCTTGTCCCTTCTGTTGGGCCTCCCATATCCATTGCTTGCCAGCGGTATCTCAAAGCAGATCAGGGAAGTCATGAGTGGGCCTGCCTCATGATTGCTAGCCTCCCCCCTGCCATAGAGCCCATAACGATAAGAACCGGCTCCTGGGCAAAGCCTCAGTGAAGTCAGGCAAATTCCCTTCAACACTGCATGCAGCTGTCTGCATATGGGGGCTACTTCTAATCCTCTTACTGTCATGCCATATTAACCACTGCCATGTATCTCTCCTGCAGCATATACTTTGCCCCATGGTTTCCACCTACCCTACTTAACCCTCTTCATGTGCCACTAGTCTCTTCAATCACTGGTTGTATCTCTGCTATAATCCTAGTGCTTGCTTTTCCACTTTCTAGTCTGCTGTCTGCCATTCTCCTCATCTGACCTGTTCTAATGTCTTCCTCTAGTCCATCCTGACAATCGAAATGTCTCTAATCTCCTCTACCCCCTTGCTCAAAACTCACTTGTCCTGTCAATCTCACATTTTTTCAGGTCAATTTACAGTTTCTTTGCATCACTGTGACCTGGATTTCTCCTTTAATTCGCTCATATTTGGTACTCTGTCCACCTCACCTTGCTCTTTCCTACATACCACCCACCCTGAGTCGAGGGGCAGGAGTTGGTATTCTCTATCATTCTTCCTTTACTACTACCCCAACTCTTCCTACTCTTATATTTTTTTTTCTTCATTCAAGTGTCTCTATAATCTTTTCTGAAGCCCCATCATTTGGCTTTCATTTTGATCTACCACTCTCCTGGTCCCATCAGGTCCTTCTGTAATGACTGTGACAATCTTTTCTCTTCTCTTCTCCCTTCCTTTACCCCTTTAATCCTCCTGGGCAACTCGTTCTTCTGTTTCTTTGATTCCTATTCTCTCCCTTATTCATAATCCCCTTACCACACCCCTGGCTCTCATCTTGACCTTATTTTCTCTTCTCCTTAATCCACTTCCTATAGCTCTGCTCTTCCTGTATATTCTTCAGAGAACCATCTTCTCATCTTTTCGATTATTCCTTCTTCTAAACAGCCCCTGTCTCTTCCCTCCCCATCCATCCTCACACCTACTATCACTGTGATCTACAATCTTTCAATAATTCCTCCTTCATTTCTTCCTGTACTTCCCTTCAACCATCCCATACTGCCTTTGCATCTCTGTCCACTTACGATGATGCCTACACTCTTTCTCTGGCCTTATCCTCTATCCTTGACTCGCTTTACCCTGCCTTTCCTTTCTCTCCCACTCGTAAAACCCCCTCAACCATGGCTCACATCCCAGCTTCACTCTCTGCAGTGTACCATTTGCAGTGCTGAGAGTCACTGGAGTAAGTCCCATTCCGACTCTGAGTCCTCTATTCTGTTAGTCAATCACTCTTCATCTGATGCTGCTCTTCTCTATGTTAAGAAATCATATTATTCCAATCCTCTCAATTCCTTTTCTTCCCACCTCCTGTTTTAAACATTTAGTCTTATTGTTTATCTGCAATCTCCTGATCCTTTGCTTGCCTCTTCCCTCTCGACCACTGACCTGGCCTCATACATTTCCTCTAAGTTTACCCTTGTGCACTCTGCTATTACTCCATCTTCTGCCTCTGTCTCTTTTAGCCACTCTCATTCTGCTTGTATGTCCTCGTTTCATCCACTGTCCAACTCTGACACTGTCCTTCTTCTGTTTGGAGCCCATCCTACTTCAGCCCCTTCTGATCAAATCCCTTCCTCTGTACTGCGGGTTGCCTCAGAACTCACCAATAAAAATTACAAAGTTAATCCAAAAAGGAGTGTACACCAAGCAAGAAATAAGGCAATTTATTCTGGGCCCAGACACAGCTGGGAAATCAAAATTCACACAGAATGCGGAACAGAACTGCATGGAAGGCTCTGTCAGAAATACGCACCCAAGACAAGAACTTTTATAATCATGCAAACTAATTAGCGTCAAACCACATTGCAACATTAGGTTAGTCCTCCATGTGAGGGTAAGTGGTAGAGCTACGTTATTCCCTTATAGTGGGACATACATTATCCTGAAATGATAGTGTCCGGCAAACCTTGCCACCACACCACCCTTGACCACCTCTGTGATGTCACAGTCCAACCCCCAATTCCCACATCATAGTGCCAAAACATTGAGACGTTTGAGATGGCCAGCAGATCTTTATTCATCTGCCACAGGTCAACTTCATCCATTTCTCATAGAGATACAACCGATCCTGACACTGGAGGAGCCTTGAACCATTGACAGGTTACCGTTTTAATGTTGCATTTTAGGAACTCTTCAAACCTCTTCCAAGGCTCACATGTGCTAGGGGCAATTTGAAACTACAGTGGGACATTTTGAAACTGTCACTATACCAGTTTCATAAACTAATATGCCGAATTATAAAATGAGTGTGCATTCACTACCTTTCTCAAGCAATCATGAGCTTCACTTCCTGACCTCAAAAGTATCAAACATGTAATTTACAATGTGCTGCCAGCCTCTTTGGCTATGAAGCAAGTTAATAAAATGTGAATTAATTTCTAGTGAAAAGCATGCTCTAAGGCTTGTTTTCAGTGCCTCAGTCTAATGTTAAGCCCCGTATACTTACCTGTAACCCAACTTTATCACCTATATTTTATTTGCTTGACACACAATTATTTAGGGCATTCCCCAGCCTAGTGCATAGAACTGTGTTGCTAGCAACAAATCCCTCTCCCATCTTAGTAGGCTAATCCTGCAGCTGGTAAGTTTGCACCATTTTACCGCGCTGAACCTGCATTTTTACCACATTATTCCCCCCTTTTATTGATCCACCAATAACTAATTATTTTCCTTTTCCCAGTCCCCACTCTGATTCTTTCTGTTTAGGGATCCATACTCTGTTTAGTCTGCTCATGTCACCTCCTTCTTCTTCCCAGTCTTCCAATGATCCCTATATCAGCACACAACCCTACCCATTCGTATCGCATGGAATCCAATAGTCATTATAGTTCTCTATATCTAACCCAGTCAACTTCATCATCAACCTTTCACCCTTGGTTAGTTTCTTAATGGGTTTATTTTTATTATTTACCCCATCAACATTCAGGGGAAGCATAAATGTTCCTCTCACTTTGTTAGTATAGAGTCTCAAAATAGTTTAGCCAATGTAGAAGGTGATGAGCATGAGAACCAGCATGGAGACAGTCACTTTAAATACTCCTGAGAGCCAAGTGGGCACCCAGACGAAAAGAGTGTCCAACCAATTGTTAAACTGCACTCCAATAACTTCATGCGTCATCTTCTCATGGAATGTCTGTGTTTCATTGATAGCTGCTCTCAATGTTTCATTTGATGCTGCTCTGTCAGGCACAGCAGCTGCTCCCTATCTTGGTGAAAATTCCTCCCTCTATGGAAGTGAGAAGGTCAAACTCGTATCTATTCTGGAGTGCCACAAACCTAGTTTCCTCAGCTCTTCCTTCACTGCGTTTAGGCCCTTGCTGTTGAACTGGCCAGTCGCAGTAACTCATACTTGTTGTAGCCACTTGGCATTAGTTGCAGTTGGCACACCTGAAAGCAGTAAAGACATGAAAAAAGTGCTTGCCTGTGAGAACTGTCTAAACTCTTCTCGGACCAATACATATTTGCTCTCATTTTCCTGTTTAGCACTCTTCTAATTGATTGCAGTTTTTCCTTCAGCACGATTGACTGCTCCTTTAACGAAATACCATGTCCGTATTCTTGGATTTGCCTGTTGGAATATATAGGCGAATTTTGTGAGGTACATATGAAACTCCTCCTCCAAGATGTTAGAAGAAGAGTTAGCATCAGAAATGGTATGTGCCTGAGGGATAGGCAAATGCATTCTCATTAGGAATGGGTTGATCGTCTCCTCCAGGTGAATTTTGCAATGTAAAGAGAGCAAGCGGTAAGCAGTAAGCAGTACAACCATGTCTTACCAAGTGTCAGTGTTCGCTTAGCCAAGCACTGTTTTAGTAAGCCATTCATTCTCTCAGCCACACCATTGGCCTGTGGCTGTGGGTGATTAATGGTACATAGCTTGTACTGTTTTCCCAGAAGGGCAGTTATTTCCCCAATCAAATAATGTGCAAAATGCTGACCATTGTCAGAGCGAATTTCATCTGGGATCCCACGCCTCAGAATTACTTCCCTCACTAAAAGTGTTGCAGCTGAGCAGGCATCATTACGGGCACAGGGACCAGCCTCAAGCCAACGTGAAACGAGATATACAACACATTTCTATAAGAGGTACATCTATCTTGCAGTGTATACGCAAGTCCCGGAAGGGCCCTTCCAGTCGTGGTAATGTTCCTTGTATCACTCTCAAAGTGTGACGAGAGACATTTTTGGGACAAATTATGCAATTGTTCATAAATTCAGACACACATTCATGTCAATTTGGCACAAACTAATCGTCACTTATCCCTGCAGCCACATGTTCTTTCGATATGTGGGCAAGGTAGTGAAGCTGTTCCACGGCCACATTCAACAACGTTCTTGGCATTACCACCTTGCCCTTTCTGTCTTGTCACCAATCAAATTCCTTTTCTTCCAAAGCTCTTTTTCATCATTTGGTGCTTCTTCCTTTAATTCTATTTTTTGTACTATCAGTGTTGCATTGAAGCCCTCTGGCAGTTGTAAGGAAGGCATGATATCAAAGCAAGACAGACACAAGTGATCACAGTTCACGGGTGTTTATTAAACTGTCAGAATGGGTGAGATAAATGCCTAATCTAAACCTAAATCTAAGATGGGAGCATGCTACGACCATCAAATAATATTAATACAATCCTAGTGGAGTCTAGCCAAATAAAAAGAGACTATACTAAGAAAACCTATTTCCAATCCTTATCGCTATGCTACAAAAGAGTGTGGGATAATGTTCACAAGAAAAGAAATAAGTGTTCACAAAATAATAAGTCAGGAAGTTATGACCAGGGTCTCTCTTCCCCCACTTTATTAGCACAGGACAAGGCTGGAATCTTGAGCACAGCACACTCCTGGGCTTCTCTAGCATGAGCTTACAGTTCCTTTTCTCTGTATCAGGGCCCTCTATAACCAAGTCTCTTTCCTGCAAAGTCTCTTGTTTCAGTGGGCCTGATATGCCATGAAACACAAAAAAGTTCCTTCTATTTACCTTCACATGGGGTGATTATTCTTCACCCTAGGATCCCCCTCTGCCGGGCTCCGAACCTTCTTTCAGTGTCAGCCTCTCGAAGCAATTTGTAATGGTTTATTGAGAAGCCACCCTCAACACGGGGAGTTCCTTCCCTCCCCACTTAAGAGGTTATGCAACAAACTGTTTAACAAAATTCTTTTTTTAGCCCTATCTCAGACACATATCATGCCCCTTTGATCCCTCTCCCCTGAGCTAACAACGAGCCAAGAACCAGGCCGGTGTACTGGAAATATACTGGTATTTATTTAAATTAAAAGTAATATAAATTAGCACGAACTGGTCAAAACACTGCTTTATCCGTGCCACAACACAATCGACTTCTCTCAGCATAATCAACTCACAAAACTGAGTTAAAAAGACCACCACCCCAATTCTTCCATTTCTGTAAATTTCACTTCACAAAATAAATACACTGATCAATAAAGAAGGCACTTATATAATGTTGTGTTATTTTGATTTTTCTGCAGGCTTAAAAGGCTAGCAGTAGGATTTCAAGATTGGTTCAAATACATATGGCAATTATGATTTTGCCCAAACTTTTGGTTTAAAATAACCACAAGGTGATTTAGCGCTTTGATTTTCAGAACCTCCTTGCTTTGGTCTATGTTGGGAAGTCAGACAGAAAAATTGGAATGATTTGGGGAATTATGGATTTCAGACCCCCCCTTACTGAAAGGTCTGTTTTGGGGAAGCTGGATAAAGAGGTTGGATTGATTTAAGAACATAAACACCCCTTCAATATTCTGACGTCATGGGGTCAGGAGCAGTGCACATTGAGATAAAGGAAGGAGCACTGCTGCCACGAGTGAACCAATGCCCACTCTCAGGAGAAGCAGATGATGGTATAAATGAGACACTGTATGCCTTATGGCAGCAAGGTATCATTCAGAAATCTACATCAACATGCAATAAAGCAAATTTTCTGATTAAAAAATCAAAGGGTGGGGTGTGAAGATTCATACAGGATATCGCCATCTTAACCACATCATCGAAGCAGAATTTCCCCTAGTTCCAAATCCAGCAAAATATTTCTGCAGGATCCCAGCAGCGGCATGCGACTTCACAGTAGTGGATTTGAAGAATGTTTTCTTTTCCGTTGACCTGCATCCAGACTCCATGTATCTCACTGTGTTCACGTATTGCGGGATAAGATTCAAACACATGAGCATGCCCCAGGGGTACTATGATGGCCCTTGACCGAACATTGGAGGACACTGTGATGGAGAGGGAGAGCTGTGGAGGATTTGCCAGCCCAAGAAACAGAGTAAGAACGATTAAACAAGTAGGACTAGAACCAGTTTAGAATAGCCCCCGAACACCAAGAGAGGAGAGGGAGGAACATGGATGAGATTGGTCAACAGAATCGAAGGTAGTTGACAAGTCAAGAAGGATCAAGAGGGAAACGTGTTTCACTTAGCAGGCAGAAAGGAGTGAGTCACAGACAGAAAGTCAGGTTTTCTCTGTGGAATGGCAAGGGCAGAAACCAGAATGAAAACAGGGATGATGGGGTTAGAGGTAATAAAGGAAGCAACTTTAGAATAGACAAGACATTCCAGAAGTTTAGAAAGATAAGGGAGAAGTGATATAGGACAGAAATCTGAGGTGACAGTAGGGTCAAGTGAAGGTTTTTCAAGGGTAGGGCGAAAAGTGGCATGATTAACTGAGGAAGGAAGATATGAAGTTAAAAGAGAGACATTTAATATAGCAGTAAGATAAGCAATAGAGGAGGATCAATGTTAGAAATGAGAGAGGTGTGGTAAAAATGCAGGTTCAGCGCAGGAGGATTTGGAAAAAGTTCCAAAGAATTTATGGACCAAAGGACCCCATGACATCTCCCTCTACACCTTCCCTCTTTCTTCTATAATTTCATATTTTGGTCTGTCTCACCACCTCTATGCTGATGACTCTCAGCATTTTCAATCCATTACTGCCTTTTCTTCCCCCATTCACACTACCTTGACCTCATGGCCATCTAATCATAGATGGATGATCCTTAATCCTTCTAAGACTGAGGTTCTTTTCTTCCCTGCTTTAATCATCCCTCCTCTACTGTCTCCTGCTTCTGTTTCCTTCCATCCTTCCTTGCTTCCTATTTCCCTATCTGCCCATAATCTCAGCATCCACCTAGATTTCTCTCTTTCTTTTACTGTGCACATCTCATTTCTTTCTTGCTTTTGCAGTGTTCATCTTTTTAAGATCATAAGGCCCAAACTTTTCTCACATTTCATGCTTCCAGGGGGCTTATTTCATCTCTTATCTTTTCTCGTCTCTGTAAAGACCGGAGGGGGGGTCTGTACTTTCGCTCTCTATATGGTAGAGGGGAGGCCCAGAGACCCCTGCCAAGATTCTCTATTACGGTAGCAATGGATGAGCAATCAAGGCCTAGCTTCTCGGGAGGTGATGCGAGCTGGTTCTTAAGTACAGTGTAGTCCCCAAGCACCCACAAAGGAATGTCCACACACTGTATCGGGTACAACACAGTCTTTATATTATTAATGTTCAAAGGTATATACAATATCACGATAACTCACTTTGTACTCCGAAAATCAGCAATGGCAAATATATACAGTTTCTAAAGTGGTACCACTAACATTGTTAGATCTCATTAAAGTGCATACGGTCAGAATGACACACAGATCAGAATAAAGAGGAAACCAGCAGTAGAGAGAGGAAGGAAAGCAAGATGGTTGAACAATAAGCAGAATACTGGCCCCTACCACTAGACACAGTTCTGTGTGGAGATCCCACCACCTGGGCAACCTGTAGAAGAAAGATACAAGCCCAGTCCATAGATTGTTCCCACTAGACTTTCCAATAGTTCTGCAACCCCAAAGTACCTTGGCGTTGTAGCGTTCCACGTCGGGGAATCGTCGGCCCTTCTTGAGTGTCCTCCCTTTCAGGCAGGAGTCACGGGCCGTCGAACGTCTGACGGAGAACAGGTCGAGCTATGACAGTGAAGTGGCCGTGTCGTTCCTAGCAGTGCTCGTTGACGAGGAAGTGTAAACGTCCTGCAAGGAAGAGGCCTGCGCGGCACCTCAGTGTCGATAGTTCTGGACTGCAAAGAGTTGAAGAACTGTGGCCCAACAAGGGCATCGAGTCGTCGGCGTCTCTGTGGTCTTTGGGTGGCGGGTAACCCATCGGTGGATGCTCCTCAGCAGCTCCACGGTCAGGCCTTCTCCATCACGATACAGCGGCAACGATGCGGACGAGAGGGTCCTTGGATCAATGAAGTTCTTAGGCAACGGGAGCACGGCGGCTCCAGTCGGCGACGGCGGTCGTCGACAGTGGCGACAACAGTCCGGGCGCTTCTCCTTGGAATTCCGCAGAAATCCCCGTATCGGGTCGGCAGCCTGTCGAAGGTCTGTCTACCAGGGTGTTTAGGCAAAGATCCACTGTGCACGATGGTCCCTCGTAGCTCGGGAAGAGGGCACATTACCAGGTCCTCTCTGGGTCAGTTCTTGAAGCACAGCAGCTTTCAGATTGCGAAGGAGAGCAACAGCAATTCTTCTCGTCCAGCAGGGCTTCAAGGTCAAGCGTCAGTTTCACTCCAGTTACTCTTCGTAGTTTGGACTTCAGCTCTGAACACTTCTGAACACGATTCCTAGCAGTGAGAGGTCCCCAGATATAATGTTGATCTCCCATTCATTCCGCTGGGTCACACTGAAGCATCCAATCACTACGAAGGGCATTCATGCAGCAGGCAACCAATCAGGCACAAAACAGTAAAGGACAAGGATACGGAGGCCCTGCCCCTCCGATGCATTTCCAGCATCACAGTTGCCCCCCCCAGACTGAGGTTAGGGTGTCTAATCTCCCACAAGATCGACACCCTCATCCAGACGGTCAACATACCTTCTGGAAAGGCCATCGGCATTATCGTAACCCTTCCCTGGTCTGTGCTCAATGGTAAAGTCTAGTCCTTGCATACTAATGGACCACCTGAGCAGTTTCGGGTTTTCAGCCTTCATCTGCATAAGCCACTTCAGGGGCTTATGATCGGTTTGGACCTTGAAGGTAGACCCGGTAAGGTAGGGTCTAAAATGCCTAAGGCTCAAAACAATACTAAAACATTCCTTTTCAACAGTAGCCCCCCTATGTTCCCTACCCTAAGTTGTCTACTGATGAATATGATCGGATGTTCTCTTCCTTTGTCATCTAACTGGGACAAGACAGCTCCAATTCCGGTGTCGCAGGTGTCCGTTTGAACGATAAAGGGCTTGCTGTAATCAGGCACACACAGCACGGGTGCCCTACACAGAGTTCCTTTCAAGCCATCAAAGGCCCTCTGACAGTCTTCAGTCCAATTAACATTCCTAGGTTGTTTGGGCGAAGTCAACGCTGTCAGGGGTGCAGCTATGGTTCCATAGTCTGCCATGAAATTGCGATAATACCCAGTGAGCCCCAAAAAGGCTCTCACTTGGGTTTGAGTAGTGGGAGTCTCCCAGTCATGTACATCCTGTACTTTACTGGGGAGAGGTTGGATTTGACCCCCTCCTACCTCATGACCAAGATCTGTGACTTTCCCCTGAGCTATCTGGCACTTGGTGGCCTTGATAGTGAGGTTAGCCCTTTTTAACACCTGCAACACTTTATCCAGATGAGTCAAATGCTCTTCCCAGGTGGAACTGTAGACAGCAATGTCATCTAAGTAAGCCACACAAAAGGTTTCCAGCCCACTGAGTGCATGGTTGACTAATCTCTGGAAAGTGGCTGGGCGTTCTTCAACCCGAAAGGCATGACTCTAAACTGGTAGAGTCCCTCTGGTGTTGAGAATGCCGTCTTTTCCTTGGCATGGTCCGTCAGAGCTATTTGCCAATAGCCTGAGGTTAGGTCAAAGGTGCTCACAAATTTGGCAGCACCTATGGTGTCCACAAGCTCATCAGCCCGGGGCATTCGGTGCGCGTCAGTTTTGGGGCATTGTCTCCTCGGTAGTCCACACAGAACCTCCAATCCTTGTTACCTGCCTGGGAACTTGCCTTGGGGACAAGGACCACAGGATTGGACCAGGGACTGGTTGAGGATTCAATAACACCCAGATCCAACATCTTGGTGACCTCAGCCTGGATGTGGTTCTTGACAGTATCTGACATACGGTAGCACCTGCTTTTGACAGGCACACTGTCACCAGTGTCAATCTCATGCCTACACCACGTGTAAGGCCTGGTGTCAGCGAGAACAGAGAGGCGTGCTGCCGGAGCACAGTCCTGCAGGCCTTCTGCTGCTCTGTCGTCAGATCGGGAGAGAGATTTACTCCCTCCACTGAGCCATCCTGAGGGTTGCTATGCAGCAAATCAGGAAGGGGCTCACTCTCATCCTCTTCTTGCTCGGAAGCTAGTAAGAGACATGAGACTTTGGCTTGCTGGTGGGAAGGCTTGAGCCTATTAACATGGAATACCTAGGGGGCTACCCCCGAGGCTCCCATGTCAACCAGATAATTGACCTCGTCCATCTTGGAGATTATCCTGAAGGGTCCAGTCCACTTTTATGGCAAAGCCCGAGGCTTGGTAGGCTCCAACACGAGGACCTCCTGTCCCGGAGTCCAGTCCACCTGCAATGCTTTAAGGTCATGCCAGTACTTATTCAATTTCTGGCTGGCCTTAAGATTCGCTGTTGCTTGACCCATCATCTGTGTCATCCTCCATGTGAGGCCTAACACATAGTACCCCACTTGCTTGGCGGGACCTAGAGGGGTGGCCTCCCAACCTTCTCTGATTAAGGCAAGGGGCCCCCTCACAGGATGTCCAAAGAGTAACTCAAAGGGGCTGAAACCAACACCCTCTTCAGGTACCTCTCGGTAGGCAAACAGCAGGCATGGCAGGAGAAGATCCCACTTCTTCCTTAGGGGCTCTTCCAAAGCACCTAGCATGCCTTTGAGAGTTGTATTAAATCTCTCAACCAGACCATTGGTCTGGGGGTGGTAAGAGGTGGAGAACTTATAGGTTACCCCGCACTCTTTCCACATTGTTTTCATGCAACTCGACCTGAAGTTGGATCCTCTATCAGAGACAACCTCCTTAGGGAATCCAACACGGGTGAACATGCCCAAGAGAGCCCTGGCAACCACCTTGGCTGTAAACGTCCGAAGTTGTATAGCCTCAGGGTACCTGGTGGCATGATCTACCAAGACTAGGATGAACCGATGTCCACCCGACGTGGGAGGGTCAAGGGGGCTGACGATGTCGATGCCCACCCTCTCAAACGGTGTGCCCACCACCAGCAATGGTTGCAGTGGGGCAATGACTCTGCCTCCAGTCTTGCCAGACAACTGACAAGTTGGGCAGGTCCTGCAGTGGGACTCCACTTCTACTCCCATCCGTGGCCAGTAGAAATGGGCAGAGAGCCTCTGCTTAGTCTTCTTGGTACGAAGATGACCAGCCAAGGGCACCTCATGTGCCAACTGCAGCAGGAAGGGCCTGTAAACCTGGGGTACCACCAACCTCTTGAGGGCCACAGGTTCAGGCTTAGTGGGCTCACTAACAAGGAGCTCACCCTCCCAATAAATCCGAAATGTCCTAGGCACTTCTCCTTGTGCCTGGGACAGGGTCTGTTTTCTCAGACCCTCGAAAGAGTGGCACTCTCTCTGACCCTTACAGAAGTCCGCCCGGGAGGGTCCCCTTCAGCCAACAAGGATTGAAGGTCGGGATGATCCTCTGGGTTAAGAGCCTCTCCCACAGGAAAGTCTTCTGGCTTGTCTCCCACAGGAGTTGAGACGGGATTTACCACTGGACCCAGCCTGTCCGGAGCATGGATCCCAATGGGCGCTGTCGGAACAGTGGGAAGAGCAGGGGCTCTCTCCACAGAGGTGGCCTTCTTACTCCTCCGTTTCTTTTGTGCTTTGGGTTTCCCCGTCAGCAAGGGTGCCAGGCTCACAGCCGGACCCTGTGTGACCTGCGATCGGGTGACCGCCACAGCAGCATAGGGTAGACCGTCCGTGAGCATCCCCAACTCGACCAAATCGTTTCCCAACAAAATGTTTGCAGGCACGTTGTCCTGAACCAGGACCGGAAGCTTTGCTGTCTTGTCTCCAATCGTAATGTTGACTAAGGCTACAGGCGATAATTTGGGAGGCCCAACAGCTAACCTGGTGGTTCGCAGAGGGGCACCTACATAGTCCTCTGGTTTGAGCAGGGTCCTGTCCACCACTGTCATGCTTGCCCCAGTGTCTCTCAAACCAGTAGAAGGCTGGCCATTTACAAGGACACTTCTAAAAAACCTATGAGTGTTTTGTGGGATAGTAGCCAGTACTTCGGCGTACTGATCCCAGGCCCCAAGGGACACTAAGGAAATCTCTACGGGAGCACCAAAGGTGATCCCAGTAGAGGAGGGGAGGACAGTGGCCTCCACCTCAGATACGGAGTAGGGGTAGGTCAGGCTGGCAGCCTGGACTCCAAGTGCCTTGCCCTTACACTTGGGGTCACCCCTTCGGTGGTCCAGAGCCCCAAAATCCCAACAAATGCCAGGAGTGCGGGGTACGGTACTGGGGCCACTGGGACCCTACTTTGCAGCAGGCGGACCACTACTCTTACTCCCACCCACAACAGACTTATCCCCACTTGGTTTTCGGGTCTTCAGAGAGGAAGGTTTTGGTTTACCCGACTGTGATTGCTTTTGGAACTCATCAGCTTTCTGAGAGGCCGCCTTTTCTTTGTCCTTGTCCTTCCCACTGGAGTCCTTAGGGGACACCCGGTGGGAGACCCACTTGTCAGCCAGCCTAGCCAGCTTAAAGGGGTCCAAAATGTTCTGGTCAGCAACATACTGACGCAGCTCTGGTGAACAGGCTTCCGAAAAATGCTCAAAAAACAAGAGTTGAGACAATTCAACAAACGTTTTCACTTTGTAACCATCAATCCACCCCATCATGTTCATGTGCGCAGCACTCAACCAGTCAATCCAAGACACATTCTCTTGTTTCTTAAAATCCCTGAACAGTTTAAGATATTGGGTCGGCGTTTTGCCAAACTTGGCGATTAAGGCAGACTTCATGCCCTCATACTGACCCCTTTCTTCCACACTCAGTTTCAAAATACAGTCATATTCAGTTTGAGGCACTCTGCTTAACAAACACTTAGCCCAATCTCTCTTATCAACATCATGAATTGCACAAGCCATTTCAAACGCTTCAATCCATTGGAGGATATCAGAACCCTCCGCATACACACCAAACAAATCTTTCATAAACTTGATTACTGGGGACCTGACACTCTCAACTGGTTTCGCTGAAGTCTCCACTCAAGGTTTCTCTAACTGGATTCACTGACATTCAGTGTCCTTGTCTTTGAGTTGAAGATCCCTATTCTTGAGTTCCACTTGCTGTGCCAACTCCTCTTTCTAAAGCTCAGCATCAATTTCCAACTTGCGATATTCAAAGGCCAACTTCATCCTTAATAACTCAAGTTCCAAGGAACTGCTGGGGTTTGGAACAGAGGCAGCAGGAATGGTGGCATTCCCAGAATCCGATTCGGTGACAACCCCTGTGGTAGAGTCCTCATTGGTTGCATCCCCCCCTTCAAGAGTTTCACAATCGATCTGGTCATCCACCAGGGCAGCTATCAGCTCAGCCCTAGACTTATCCACACATTCTAATTCCCTGGCTTCACAAGCACTCTGGAGAGCATCTAAACTCATCCGAATCAATTTACCATTCGCAATAGATTCCATTGCTTGTAATGCAGCTATCTTGTACACAACTAAACCTTAATTTAACAAAGTGCAGATATCCTTTGTAAGTGGCACGGTTATACACTGAGTCTTAAAACCATAAGCATTCCACCGCTGCCACCAGCTGTAAAGACCGGAGGGGGGGGTCTGTATTTCCGCTCTCTATATGGTAGAGGGGAGGCCCAGAGACCCCTGCCAAGATTCTCTATTACGGTAGCAATGGATGAGCAATCAAGTCCTAGCTTCTCGGGAGGTGATGCGAGCTGGTTCTTAAGTACAGTGTTGTCCCCAAGCACCCATGAAGGAATGTCCACACAGTCTTTATATAATTAATGTTCAAAGGTATATACAATATCACAATAACTCACTTTGTACTCCAAAAATCAGTAATGGTAAATATATACAGTTTCTAAAGTGGTACCACTAACGTTATTAGATCTCATTAAAGTGCATACGGTCAGAATGACACACAGATCAGAATAAAGAGGAAACCAGCAGTAGAGAGAGGAAGGAAAGCAAGATGGTTGAACAATTAGCAGAATACTGGCCCGTACCACTAGACACAGTTCTGTGTGGAGATCCCCCCCATCTGGGCAACCTGTAGAAGAAAGATACAAGCCCAATCCATATATTGTTCCCACTAGACTTTCCAAAAGTTCTGCAACCCCAATGTACCTTGGCGTTGTAGCTTTCCACGTCGGGGAATCGACGGCCCTTCTTGAGTGTCCTCCCTTTCAGGCAGGAGTCACGGGTCGTCGAACGTCTGACGGAGAACAGGTCAAGCTTCGACGGTGAAGTGGCCGCGTCGTTCCTAGTGGTGCTCATTGCGGGGAAGCGTAAATGTCCTGTAAGGAAGAGGCGTGCGGGGCACCTCGGTGTGGATAGTTCTGGACCGCAAAGAGTTGAAGAACTGTGGCCCAGCAAGGGCATCGAGTCGTCGGCGTCTCTGTGGTCTTTGGGTGGTGGGAAACCCACTGGTGGATGCTCCTCAGCGCGTCGATGGTCAGGCCTTCTCCAGCAGGATACAGCGGCGACAATGCTGACGGGAGCGTCCTTGGATCATTGAAGTTCTTAGGCAACGGGAGCACGGCGGCTCCAGTCGGCGACAGCAGTCGTCGACAGTGGCGGACAACAGTCCGGGCGCTTCTCCTTGGAGTTCCGCATCAATCTCCATATCTGGTCGGCAGCCTGTCGAAGGTCTGTCTACCAGGGAGCTTAGGCAAAGATCCGCTATGCACGATGGTCCCTCATAGCTCGGGAAGAGGGCGCCTTACCAGGTCCTCTCTGGGTCAGTTCTTGAAGCACAGCAGCTTTCAGATTGCGAAGGAGAGCAACAGCAATTCTTCTCATCCAGCAGGGCCTCAAGGTCAAGCATCAGTTTCACTCCAGTTACTCTTCGTAGTTTGGACTTCAGCTCTGAACACTTCTGAACACGATTCCTAGCAGTGAGAGGTCCCCAGATGTACTGTTGATCTCCCATTCATTCCGCTGGGTCACACTGAAGCATCCAATCACTACGAAGGGCATTCATGCAGCAGGCAACCAATCAGGCACACAGTGCATTCAGGCCATTCACTTCCCTCCAGACACTCACAACAAGTTATGTGTATTGGGACAAGTACCGAGCCATTCAACACTTCATACTGCATTCATAGCGGTTTCGGGCAGTGCTGTCTCAGTCATTGTGTCAACCACCAGATACTAGACACCCACAACATAGAATGCGTATTCGTCACACACTCCATTCACCCAGGTCCCACCCACAGGCGTACCCACAGCATACGGTCATTGGGAAGGCTCCAGCCAGTCTGGTCAGCACTTCCCCACACTACCATATATGGAACTTCCACCCAACAGCCAGTCAGGGGGAAGGGACAGAGTCAGGGCTTCCCGGGACTTCGGGAAGATCAAGGTAACAGTCGATGGAAGGCAAGAGGCCATGGGGGCCATTTTGTCTCCATCAGGAATATACCGATTCCAATGACAGGGCCTGGGCATCCCAAAATGGAGGATGCTCAGGGCACCAGTCATTTCAGCACAGAGCTGCCACCATCCCATACCCTGCTCTGTGGGCCACCCACAGGTGCCCAAAAACATACACTAGGGGCACAGGGTTGCACCCCTACCCATGGGTGCCATAAAGGTACCCCATGGGTCTGTTTGCCAAACCAAGAGAGAGAGCTGCACCGCCAGGAGTCCCACATGAACTTCTGCGCGGAAAACCTAACAGAACACGATGAAAACAGTAAAGAACAAGGATACGGAGACCCTGTCCCTCCGATTCATTTCCAGCATCACAGTCTCTAATTCTGCTCTTGTCTATTCTTGTACTTCCTTTCTCGTGGCTAAGCCCCTTCAAGTCCATATTTAACTCTTCTATCCACGTTCACTTTTTGCTTTCCCCTCGTGTGTCCATTTCTTCAGCTCTCTCTTCTCTTCGATGGCAACCTTTTCATTCACATCTCAAGTGCAATTTGCTCTTTCTTGTTTTTAAGTCTCTTCACAATCTCACCCCTTTATCTCTCTTCCATACTCTGATTTTATTCT
Organism: Ambystoma mexicanum; assembly: GCF_040938575.1. Lineage (NCBI taxonomy): Eukaryota > Metazoa > Chordata > Amphibia > Caudata > Ambystomatidae > Ambystoma > Ambystoma mexicanum. The sequence continues at coordinate 363,175,660 of NC_090922.1, forward strand.
CCCTCTTGTGCTCTCTGTTCCTAATCTCAATGCCTTTATCAGTTCCCTGACCAAATTGTGCACAATCCTGCTTTCATCCCTTTTCTCTCCTGGCACCACTTCATTGGAACCTGCTCCCACTCTTTCTCTACTATTTTTCCTCCTATCCTCTTTTTCGCTCTGTCCTTAAGAACCACCTACTCTCCTCTTAACATTTGCACTATCATTTCATTTTAACTCTTGTAAACTTTTCCTTTGTTAAGCACTTCAGCGTAAATCACTCTATAAATACAAATAAAATACTAATACATAATATTGGCTCAACGGGAATGATCAGCGGAATTTAAAAATATATCATTAATCAAAGTTTGACTAAAATGTCTGCCATAAAAAGATAACATGTTATAACCCTGACGTTTTAAAGTTACAGTCCAGAGTGGACACATTCATTTCACTATACAAGAGACACACTTCATTAGATAATGTATAAACCTGTGAGGCAATTAAAGAGAAAGTAGATTTATGGAAGGTAGAATTATTTAATTTCAGTATAAAACCATATTACATATTGACAGGGGTATTGTCAGCCCACGAATGACCATCATACTATTCAGGACAGAAGATGTTCTTTAGAAGTGACATCAATGCAAAATGTTGGCAGTCCAAATTATCCACCAATGAGATCCTAAATAGGCGTAACAGCTTTGGAAGGTGCAGTTTGCATTTTATATACAGCCCAAAGCATAAGATTTTTGGACAAACAAAACTAACTAGATTGATTGTGGTGGGAGAGAGCAGATTGGATTGAATCCAATTCTTTATCCAGTGGGACAGATTGCAGATAGGATCCCAGAGCAGGACATAGTGCCCAGAATGAGAATGAATTGAGTGTCATATAATGGGCCATGTGCCCAAAGAGGGAGAACGTTGCTTGGTGCCAGCTAGTGGTCCCTTCCTGCCTACCTGCCGTCCGAATTTGAAAGAGAAATAACCAAAGTGAGTATTGATGCTTTAAGGAATTGGACCTATTTCCCATAGAATTGAATTTAATCCATATCTCTTTTTATAGCATTAAAAATAAGTTTGGGTACCATCATAAAAAATGTAAAGCACTTGTAATCAGCATGTATTCCCAAGCGTACGTGCTTTGGGGAAGTAGAACAAGTAATATAGAATCAGTTGTTGTGAACCTCATAGATGATGTATTCCTACACTCTGTGGTATCCGATTTGAATGGGTCTAACAGATTGAAAGTAAGAAAGAACCCTGTGGATCTGACACGGCTCTGACACGGCTCAACTGAATTTGAAGAGATTCATAAAACAAAAATTGTATTGGAAAACCAGATTGCTTCTTGTTCCAGAGAGTGGGAGTGGGATTGTTTTCTGTAGGTCTATGAGATCAATATTTCCCAGGGTTTAGACACAACCCCAAAAAAATCAGGTCTCCCCCAATTTAATGAAAGATGTATTCGACACACCCACAAAATACCATATCTGCTGTTATTTTAATTTGGATTTTGGTGGGGTTGAGTTATGGAAAAGGACGATGCAATTTTAGGGTTTGGTCCCTGAATGAGGAGATCATCAGAGAGTCTTGGGCTGGGGGACATGAAAAGGAGGAGATGGAAGGAAAGGAGGTGGAAGATGTGGAGGTAGAAATAGGCAGGAGGAGTCTTTCCATTGTCTGTTGTGGCTTGGCAGGCTGAAGAATGAAGGTCTGGAGGGTTGCCAAGAGCAATGTCAAAGGTTACGTTTAATTCTAATCTTTCCAGCCATCACCTCTTTTGTTTTGGTTAAGTCACCCCGAGTGGGACAGGTATGCCCAGACATAGGACCCAAGCTACAAATCTTTGGTGACACCTAATGAGTCCAAAACATGTCTGGGGTTTCTTGTGGTCGTGTGTAGAAGGGATGTAACCAAGATGTTTAGGCTGGACTGCCCCCTTTAGGGTGGGACCTAGTCTGATTTACATATGGCCTTTTCCCTTTCTTTAACGGATTAGCAGGTTGAAGAACGGTGGCCTGGAGGATTGCTCAGAGTTTTGTCAGAGGTTAAGAATAATTCTAAACCTTCCAGCCAACACCTTTTTTGTTTTGTCGTACCACAATGTGAATTACAAGTGCAAAGCATGTAATATGCATGATTTGCCAATTTACCGGGAAGCATGGATATTAGACCCCTTGCAACTAGCAATGAAGCACAGCTGTAGGTATTGAGAGTTTATCCAGAGTGCCACCACCTCCTCTACCTTCTCTGAGATGCCAACTTTACTGTGACTTCTGCCTTCATATACTTGTGTACACAAAGTGTATATGTGCCCAACTGCTTGAACCTGCTGCCTCCAAGGGTTACTTCAAGATTGGAACCACTGTCGTCTGTCAGGAAATAAAAAGGCCAGCCAGTGTGTGGTACAGCCATGTAGTCAACGTTCTGCCCGCCAGTCTACCTACCCATGGTGAAGTGCACTTTCTGGTCCTAGGAATGATCTAGCGTCTGCCTCACTCATCAGACATCCCTGGTTCAGTTTTGCATGAAGTGTAAAGTGGACAGGTAATGCCAGCATAGTCATTAATTGTACACCTTAAACCTACATAAACAGTGTTTTTGGCAATATAATACAGTAATAAGTTCAAATAGAACATTACTGCCAGGTTCGAAGTTCGAAGTTGAGCACGTTCACTCTGTCATGCAACATATGATTGTGACCTGTGAATTGTTTTTTTCGATGCTCAAATTGACTCCATCTCACTGACCCGGAGCAAAATTGTTTCACTGCAAAAAATTTAGCTGGGCTTCAGCCTTCAGACCAATGTTGACACTGTAGAAATATGTTCTGATTCGACAATATGGGTTGGGGGTGGTATGGCGATTGGCTGCTGGTAGAGGGGCTGACATTGAGACTATTCCAAACGTATGCATGGTGTGCACATATACATCCTTATGGAAGGGCAAAAGGGGCACTTGCCCCAGGCCACCAACTGGGAGGGGAGCCCCACAAGGCTGCCTGATCTAAATAAGTCAGTTTCCATTGTTCACCAAACATATATGGCACACATCTGTTGTTGACAGTTACATTCTGCTCTGATTAATTCATCCTGTAATGCTTTTTGTGTTCATTGTGGTATACATAGTTTGTGCATTCCGTATGGCACCACTCCTGTAGCATTCTGACTTTTCTGTGGGGATCGTATTGATCATGTGCAATAGACAATGCTGAAATGCATGGTGATACAATCTGTTGCTGGGATGGTTCAGAAGATAGCCCAGTATGTTAAGCACTGCTTGCAGAGATCTGTGTTCATATGTAATATTACAAAACCGAGTTCCAGCAAGGCAAATTCAGCCTTTCCTAGTTCTGAGGTTGATAACATGCATGTATATGTGCTTTGTTTTGTAGCACATCAGGTGTTAATTTCAGCAATATAATTGCTCCAGATAGTAACAGCTAGTCAAATTCAAGACCGTGCTACCAAGGCTTCCCTCTCGGATTCTGGCTTTTCCAGCAGACAATTCAGTGATCCTGGACAAATCATCTTATATCACTGACTGTACTCTGCTGTGTTCTGTGAAAAGGTTTATGTTTACACATGTTGACGGCATTGTTTAACCCATCACCTGATCTTTCTTTTTAAATATGCCATTTGATTGTAAGGGGTTCTAGACAGAAGAACGTGGACCAGATATTGAAGGCCTATGGCAGGCCTATTTTAAGGTCTGCTTATTTGACACACAAGAACGTTTGCTTTTTTAAATAATTCAAAGGTTTATCTGCATGTTTATAAATAAACATTTCACAAGCCTTTTTTGGGGCACATTTAAAGAGCTGTAAAATACAAAAGAGAATACCAGACCCACTATTTTGATATCACATCAGTTAGAATTCTGGTACTTATATACTTCCCTTGACGATGGAGACAATGAAGCTAGAAGCATCCACACTTAGCATAATATGCATCCATAACTTTAAAAATTGTCTTTTTGGGTTATGTGAGTTGTGTACCTTCCAAGTCAGTTCTATAACATTGGATTTGTTTTTTTCATGATAAGAACTGGGTAATAACTGGAAAATAAAGTTGTAACGTGCATAATTTGCGGGTTCAAATCCCAGCGTCACTTCTTAACCAATGTGTGATCCCAAACTCATTTAATCTCATATTGCCTATCCTGCCAAAATAAATAGTCCATAAACCTTTCAAAAGTGTCACCTCAGAGTGATTGTGTTCTCAGGGTATTTTCTTCAAAATAGCCTCACTCATGTTTTCACTGGCTTTCCCTAAAACAATAGTGAGCATTTATATTTTGGACACCACAACAACTTGCCTTGCTTTGCTCTCTAATGGAAACACTACTTGAAAACCATGCCCCTCTTCTAATCTCAGCCTGCCTGGATACGGACACCTTCATGGAGCTTCCAATCTTCACTGACTATTTATGCTAGGGGATGTGTAGCTTTCTCGTTGTTTCTAATTGGTTTCCTGTGTCCATGCTTGAACACTTTTGCATTCTTTGAGGCAGCAAATCGAAGTCATATGTCTATTCTGGATTATGTGCACATTTTTCATATGATCTGTGTCCGGCATTTAAACTATGGCCCGTGTACCTTCCCAGTGGCTGCTATTTATGAAAAGTGCCCTGCATGTATGAGAGAACACAAGTACTCTTGCCATAGACGCTAATGTCGGCCTTGAACCGCTTCTTGTTTATCATTCTTATTACAGCAAGAATTAATAGAATAAAGTGACTGGAAGGGAGTAGCCATGCATATCAAGCTATGGGTGGTGATTGCGGCGAGAGGGGCACAACCAGATAATCAGATCCCTGAATCCCTTTGGTTTGGTGGAGTGGTCCCAAGGGCGTCCGTGCCCAGAGCCCCAAAAGTGTTTAAGATGGCCCAGGGTGTGCATCATGTGGAACTGCATACATGCTTCCCCCTTGCAGACACATTTCCTGCGTAACGTGCAGGAAGTGAGATGTTTATCATCTTTGTCACTACTGAAATACATTCACATTTTGTATTTTGATGCAGGATAACATTTCTTATTATGTTCATCTGAGCAAGAAGCCATGGTGGTGGCGTTGGTACTATTGTTTCCACATACTGATCGTTTTTTAGACCGTGCATCCTTTAATTAGAAAGACACTATACACAGTAGTGAGGTTCATGGACACGTTCTTTTGACTCTTGTGAACCTTTCCCATCTTTCCTGGCATAGTTGCAATCGCACACCTGCCAGCAACAGCAGAACACCAGGTAAAATATGAGAACAGAAACAGGCTCTTACTGCCCTCTGGGAGGCTGATAAAGAAAACAAGGCACATATTACTGCAACCTTCAGCAGGGGTCAAGTGGGGGACTCATTAAAATACCAAATGAATGTGGCATCACCAAAAAAAAGCATATCAAGATGCCCTCTGAAAAAGGTGGGGGGACTCCATCCACCCGCCTGTAACCTCGACTTGAGCCCTGACCTTCAGTTTCCAAAAATAAACAATTAAAAGTATGGGCAAACAGCATCCATAATGTGGATAGGAAGAACTAAAAAAATCTATAACCCTGCGGGCACTCCGATTGTGGCAGTGTCCCAGCATGCACAAACGCCCTCACAGTCCAGGGAGAGAGAGAGAGAGAACACTTCCAGACAGGACAGAGAAAGATCCAGAAAACGGTTTCATGGTAGGGTGAGGGGGGGGCTAATGCCAGAGCCAGCTAAGGACCAATGCAAGGCCAAAACAGGGAACAACTAAGCAATAAGCAGGTGTGGTGTAGGCCATGAGTAAGCGGTCCAGAGCGAGAAAAGAGCTGGAGGCAGAATGGAGCCTACACCGGCAGAGGGAATGGAGAGCAGACATAGGGAATGCAGAAATCTGCAAGACACTAACTGTAATACCTGAAGGGGGAAACAAAGTCCATAACACAACCAAGTTGATGATGAGCAAAACAATGAGCAGATTATGAGGACGGCGATTTTGGCAGTGGAAGGACAGCCTGATAACAAAGGCAGTATGGCATGCCTGTGGGCATGTTACAAGGAGCAATTGCAAGGAGCAGTTGCAACGGCAGGAAGGAAGCAGACCAGGCAGTGGGCAGTAGAGCTCCAGAGGTCACCACAAGACAGGTCACAGGTGACTCTTTCAGGAGCAGTGAGTTGGAAACCTAAACGTGGGATAATAGAAGGTGCAACCTATCAAAACCTGCCCGGCTACTGGCAGTTCTTATCAATGGCAACGCTTTGTACAAATGTCGCAATACTTGCAGATACTGCCTCAGGTGTCAGTCCTGTGAATGGCACCAGAAGAACGGGATGCTGCAGGGGATTATACCGTGTCTGCGGGGATGCCTCTCTTGTGGATTCTGACAGTGACATTGGGCCTCATTACAACCCAGGCTCTAAGCGGCGCCATAAAAGGTGTCGGCGGCGTTAAACCCTTAACGCCTGATTACGAGGTCCCTTTGCGGGTTGCACTTTAACGCCGGCTTTTTGCAGACGTTAAAAAACCAACCCGCAAAGTGACCTAGGAGCTGAATGCGGCACCGTAATTTACGGTTCCGTAATTAGCGCCTTCCCCATTCCCATTGAGCCCTATGGGCCAAAAATGGGAATGGGGAAGGGCCCATGGTGAATGGGGAATTACCGCCCCGCCAACCTTGGAATGGGGCGCTAATTCCGCCATTCACCATGGCGGACCCCGGCATGGACCATGGTGTTAATAGCACCATGGTTTAACGCCGGGGTCATAATGAGGCCCAATTATCTTTCTCTCTGGCTTCTGCAGATGTGGAATTGCTCTCTTCCACCTTGGAAGTGGTTTCCAAAAGCACGTTTAACGGCCTGAACTCAGATGGGCTTTACCTTTATCGAGCTGCTCCTCCTCCTCCTCATTTTCCCCCTCCTCCTCCACTTTATGTTATTGATATGGGTGGTGGTGAACTTCCCGAATCGTGCTCCTCTAGACTGTGTGTTATTTCCAGTATTTATCCTGGCTCCTCTACACAGCAGGCGCCAATAAAAAAAAAAAAAGTAAATTCAACTGAGTTGACCGAGACTACTAACACGTGCATGTCCTAGACCACTCAACTGAATTTTGTAAGGTGAAGAAAGCTGGGCAATCCCCCATGTCCTTAATTTATGACACCTCTAGCGTTAAACAATTGTTAATCCTGCCTACCATGTATGATATGTATGATATGATAGTTTATTTATATAGCGCTTATACACAATGTGTTTCAAAGCACTTCAAGGCATGGGAGGGAACAAAGGAAAATACAATGACATTCTTACAGGCCATGAACAGTAAGGATGTGAAATTAACTATCGGGACTCGGCCTGACGACATTTCAGGTAGTGCAAGAGCTAAGACATAGATAAGGAAGGGAGGAGGAGAATGGGAAGGAAATGGAAACAGACAGGTGACTACCGTACTAGGCCTGACGACATTTCTGAAAGAGCCGGAGAAAAAAAAAAGGTGAGGGAAAGGGGTGCAGAAAGGGAAGGGAGGACAAAACAAGCGACTATCGCACTAAGCTTGACAACATTTCAAATAGTGCTGGGGGGGGGGGGCAGTAAGGGGATGGGGGAGCGACAGACAAGGTTGCTATCATACTAGGACCAGGGACAATTCTGATAGAGTAAGTGCGTAGAAGAAAGCAAGGGGAGGAGATGGGAAAATGGAGAGGGGAGGAGAGAACAGAGAGTAAGCAGTCAAAAAGAGTGGAGAAGCAAGAGGGGAGAGCGAGGCAGAGTATGTGCATGGCAGAGTATATTAACATGGTCCCTATTTTTTTCACCTCATTTTTGCAGGTGCAAAAACGGGGAGTCAAAAGCTATTCCCTAATCTACATCCACATGAGGATTCAGTGTGGGCAGAGAGGGATGCAGACTTGCAGCACCTAGCTATTGGGGAGATGAGCATGAACTCTCCAGGCTGCCCCCAGCTGCGTTCTAGAAGCCACTTGAATGCAAGTCTCCTTACTTACTGCACTGAATGTAGTCTCCTGCCTGCCACCAAACCTTTCCAGGACTTAGTTTTACTACCGAAACACTGACATTCTTAGGCACCTGAGAAACAGGGTGAAAACTCCAGATGCCAAAAGCATCTAGCCGGCTGTCTTTCCTATCATGTGGATACTTTATAAATACGGATGCTCTATCAAGTATCTCCATTTTGACTGTCACTGGAACAAAAGGCTCCCTACAACTGCACACCAGCTGGCATAGTATGAGAGGCAAACCATTTTGTAAAATGTCAGTCCCCGGTCAACCCCATTTGACCCGGAACTCAAACATGGTATTTCTCGCATGGTAGCACACAGCACACTGCCATTGTGCCAGAAGGCCTAAAATAGACTCTCTTAAACAGTACCAAATGTGCTGTATGCTTTAATGTTTGAAACACGCCTCTGCTTCTTCACAGAATGCCGCATTTCACTTACTTTCATTGCCAGAGATTATTATCTGCTTTCGTGTACTGTAAGAACAAAAGAACATGGCAATACTAAACAATGGCTGCGGCTGGTTCGCACACCTAAATTGGATTATTTGCAGCAGTCCAGTGCACCCGATGTTTATCGGTAACCACGAGACAGCCATGCAGAGGGAAAACCTTAATTCTGTCTCAGACAGCTTCTTATTGCTATTGATAGTTAGCATCAGTGTCCAGTCTGAGAAATGAAACTGCTGCAGGCCACTCCAGTCAAGACACCGGATTGATCTACGGCGTTCTCGGCCTCCCTGGAGCAAGAGAAGAAAAACACAGAGAGCACAAGCCCGCCATATCAGGAGCAGTGCTGTGGCGCAGGCCTCACAATCATTCAAAATGAGGACGCCGTATGCTGCTATGCAAATAGATATTCAGGGCTTTAGACAGTTATAAATCATACATACAGCTTTGATAAGCATATATGTACATTTGCATTAAGCACATTAATTTAACATGTCCTAGGCCGACATCAATATGGCGAGTGAGTGGTTCATCCATCCAGGCAGCAGGCGGACACATTCAGGGAAATGCACAATCATGTTTCCGCCTAACATGCAGATTCGGTAATGCAATATCCATCGAGTGCAGACTGGCTTAAGAAGGTCTTATTTAGTCTATTCAAAACAGCATATTTACATCGAATTTACTATGATCTTTTTAATTGTGTGCTTTTAAACCTGGATTGTATCAGCTAAGAAACGATATCAACAGTTCTCTGTGTTTGTGCACAGAAAATACCCAGTTTCCTTTACCTTCTTGGTTTTATTATCTGCTACTTTGCTGCACTTCCCACTGTACAAACTATTTCAAGTAACAGAGGTTTCATATTAAAACATCATTTTGAGGTTTTCCTTCCAATCGTTGAGCGCTTTGAAACACTTGCCTTGCGCATAGGCGCTTTATAAATAAACAATACCATACCATAGCTCTAGTTATTGATATAACCCCAGCGAAGTTCATTTTGCCCACTTACAATGGGGCTAGATTTCAGCAATAAAACCTGCGGCCATAGGGTGGATGGGTCAATAACAGCCCAAGTTAACGCTGGCCCTGGGTGCTTCTACAGGCTGTTCCAGTACGCCACCACGGGCGTTATTGATATTAACTCCCTGGGGCTGAGCTTTGAGATGCTAAGAGGGTTTTAGAGAGAAAAACATGAAAACATTGGCAAGTGGTCCCAGTTGAGGCAGTTAAGGGAATGGAAGACGTCTTCAGGCAGAGTCTAGCTTTTATTTCTATGATGCCCTGGAGAAGAACATGGAGCAGAGAAAGAGAGGAGATAAATGAGGGTGTGAACAGGTGAGTGATGGGAAAGGTGGCAGGGATTTAGTGGGGAAGGACGCCGGCTCACTGGAGTCCAAGGAATTGCCAGACTCAGAAAGGAAGGAGTGGCCCCAGGATAGAACATAGGCTTGCACATGAGATTTAGGGCCAAATTCACAGAGCGTTTTCCAATGGGGTTCTGCCATTAAAAAGCGTGTCTGTGAATTAGGCCCTAAGCCTGCGTTCCTTTGGATGTTTATAGAGCCAACACAGTAGTACATGCCACCCTCTGCTGGTGGCTGTTGCCTCATAGTAGCACTGCAGCAATTAATTGAAGCTAAAACAAAAGCATTCTTCAGTGGACATCGCATGACTGAAGTGTCTGCTCCAGTATTGAGACTTGGGGGAGGATAGAGGGAGGATAGAAGTAAGTTTAGCATGTCATTGATCATGAACCTCTTTTTGACACCCAGATACACATCACTTCAGTGGATAGAAAACCCATGTCAAAGAAATAGGCTGGGACTGCCTGGACCTGGACAATAAAGCAAGCCCTTTTAGTGCCTGTCCTTCCGACCGTGCCTGGAAAACTAGACTGGGCATCTGTCTTTACTAGGGGTGCACTGAAACGTAGTTTTAAGTATTTGGCAGAATACTGAATAGTTGGTAAAGTATTCAGCCGAATATGGAGCTGAATAGTTGCCTTTTTAGCAAAGTTATGTAGACAAGAAAAACACTACGTAATTTAAAAATACACATTAAAATCCATTCTAATGGAGTGGATTGACGCCGATCTTGACCTTCTGCGACCTAAAATTAATTTTACGAGAGTTCACTTATCATTGTAGATGTCGCATTTGGCAAGAGAGATAGAGGTACACCCTCCAACCTCTATACTGGAAACAGGTAATGAAAACTCTCTTTCGTACAAATGCGCCAAACTGGTGTAATGATATCTCAAAAGTTAAGATTTATTGGTGAGCGCCCTTCATGGTAACACGTGTTTCGGCGACATAACATAGTGCCTTTCTCAAACCAGGGCTGTTAAATATGGTTGCACGTTGGATAATGGAATGCATAAAGTGCACAAATCAACATATAACATTAAATAATAAAGATTGACCATTATTTGTCATGATTTGCCAACAAAAATATCATGTATGTCACACATTGATCAATAGACAGAAAGCATAAGGGATGGGCTTAGGGGAGGATATGTGGGGTAAAAAGAGTATGCATAGAGAGAAAACGAGAAACAGAAAAAAATAGAAACAACATAATCAATTAGGATCATCATTTTGTACGTTAATTAGTCATATATTACATTATGCGCTTTTGTTTTTGAACTAGTACCAATTTTTGTCGTAGGTTTTACCCGAACTGAGTTTAATAATGTCACGAACACCTGATATTCATGTGTTCTTACTTTCAAATTATTGTATGCGAATTAAGCAGAATATTGTCTACATTGCTCCAAACTTATTATATTTGTGTTGTACATTGCACTATGAACCACTAGTAAGTACTTGAAATTGATATGGGCTCGAAATAAATCCCCCTTCCTTCCTTCCCTTCCTTTTTTCCAACACCATTTTGACATAGCTTGTACCAATGTTACTTGTAAGAATGATGCACCTTGATTTTAACTTTCGTCTGTTCCTGATATTTTAAATGGGTTAAATCCCTGAAATGAAATGAGTCTGGTTATTCTCCTTATTGAATTATCATGTCTTTGGCTATAGGCTGATGTTGCCTGTTGATTGAAACTGAATTTCTTAAAAATACTTATAGATGCATAGTTATTCTGCACTGAATATGCTGCTGATATCACTCTACTCATTGAAAAAAGCACCCGATACTACAAAGACACTGTTATTTGTTTAAGAAGCATAGGTGTCATACATTGCGTGATGCCATTTCATCGTAGACTGCATAGAACACTAATTAGCATTTTTATGCATTATCTTATCCTCGAAAATAATTATGATTGCATGGTTGTTCCGCACTACATATGCCACAGAAATTGGTCTACTCTACAAAAAACGCACCCGATACTACACAGACACTATTATTTAATTGTAGCATAAGTGTCACACATTATGTAATACCATATCGTCGTATGCTACATAAATCGTTAGTTAGCATCTTATATGTCATGCACGTGTGATGTACACACGCCAACTATTGCTGCCGAATGCCGCAATATGATCGCGTGCGCTCGGATTCAGTAAATGACCTTCAATTTACCAGATCGTCCCGGACGTCCGAAGGGCACCGATCAACCCGCATTCTGGCTTTGTTTGTACTTTTATACAAACTCGGCATTCGTGTTGATGGCGGGAGTCTTGGCAACAAAGGTAGTCCTTCCTTGATTGCCATGACCCCGTTGGCCATCTTTTGGGCAATTTAGTGTGCACTAACATGGTGAAACGTATTTTCAATACAGCACTGTTGTTTAATGTTACGCTTTTACGGTGTGCACATACGGATTACACTGGCAATATATCTCATATTACTAATATTCATTTTTCATTTCTCAGTAGAATGGCACTGCGTTATTTCTGATGATTTTAGCCTTGCAATATTATAAATGTATTAATACTTGTGACCTGATCGTCAGAATGTGCATAATTATAAATACAATAAGTTATACACGGGCGGGATACCAGTTAGCATTGCATTTTGCATGGAATGCTTTCAGATAGGTACTGAGTAAAGAGGTTTCATGTGTCACCTCTCATATTTTGATAGTTTCTCTTAGAACAAAAGTGGATGATTGCCTATATCAACCTAATTAATGGGTCAGTCATTTTTGTGCAAATTAAGTAAACTTATGTCAATGCATTGGGAAATTTTGTCCATTGCCACTTTGCACCTTATCGCAATCTAGTATGCAAAATATACATTAAATCATATTTTTAATTAAAATTATAGAAAGCAATACATTTCACTGTCCGTGTTCAAACCAAATTTCAAAGTCTGAAAATGACAAATAAGTCTGGCTTCTGATTGTCTCAGTGCTAGCTCAAGGTTTTCTCCTCGGATGCCGAGTTTCTCCTGTTTCAAACCAATGAACCTGATCCCTTTTTTGTCACACATTTGGTGTTCTGGTTGCCAATGTGCGGCTGGTGGTAAGTTCTGATTTTGACTTCCAATACCTGCCAAATGTTCGCAAATTCTTATTCGAAGTTGACGGATCGTACTTCCGATATATATTTTGTGACAGATGCATATGATGGCATATACTAAATGTTTAGTTTGGCAATTGATATTCTGTTTAATCTTCAAATTACTTTCATGATCATCCTGACATTTTTTTGCCGGTGCGTGTGCATAAGGACAATGGAACATGTCCCACATTTTCTGAACCCAAATCTATCCGGGGTGAGCCAGTTGGGTGGCTGGCTGGCTGTTGCTGATGCTCGGGAGCAGAGAGAGGCTGACAATGTTCCTCAATGTTTTCGCTCTGGTAAATACAATTTGAGGTTTCCTCTGTGTGAAAGACGTTAGATCCGGATCCAATTGTAATAAGTGCCAATTCCGATTCAGTATTTGCCTGATCTTGGAGTGGTCATTTGAGTATGTTGTAATGAATCTCATGTTTTCCGATTGACTTTTGTGGTCTGTTTTTGGCACAAGGTTTCCGACTGTTTTAACGTTGAAGCTTTGTCTTGTGCTTTTATGATATGCCTGATGGTATAGCCTCTTTGCTTGAATCTTGTGGATAATAACTCGCATTCTCTTTGAAACTGTGACTGTTCTTTGCAATTATGTCTTGCACGTATAAACTCCCCTGCCGGAATGTTGTCCTTGACCCTTTGTAAGTGACAACTAGTTGCACATAATGTTGAATTTACTTCAGTAGGTTTACGAAATGTTTTAGTATATATTTGGTTGTCGTTTATGTGCATAGTAAGATCTAAGAACTTGATAGATGTAGCATCTATTTCTGATGTGAACTGTATTCCATATTTGTTGGTGTTGATGCATTCTATGAATTGTTCTAATATCTGCTTCTCTCCTCTCCAGATCAGGAGAATATCATCAATATAGCGAGCCCATACAATTACATGCTCGCTACATAGGCTGTCATTGGAGACTACGTCATCCTCTAGCATCCCCATGAATAAATTGGCTAATCCCGGTGCATATTTTGTACCCATTGCCACTCCCTATCGTTGGTGATAGTAGTCTCCATTAAACATAAACACATTTAGTTCCAATGTTGCTTTCAACATTTCCTTTAACATATGAATTTGCTGAAAATGCGATGCGCTGGTATCTTTATACACATAGTCTATAGTTTGGATGGCTAAATGGTGTGGGATAGAGGTATAGAGAGCTCGGACATCAAGTGATGCAAGGGTGCTTTTTTCAATGAGTAGAATGATATCAGCAGCATATTCAGTGCAGAATAACTATGCATCTATACGTATTTTTAAGAAATTCAGTTTCAATCAACAGGCAACATCAGCCTATAGCCAAAGACATGATAATTCAATTAGGAAAATAACCAGACTCATTTCATTTCAGGGATTTAACCCATTTAAAATATCAGGAACATACGGAAAGTTAAAATCAAGGTGCATCATTCTTACAGGTAACATTGGTACAAGCTATGTCAAAATGGTGTTGGAAAAAAGGAAGGGAAGGAAGGAAGGGGGGTTTATTTCGAGCCCATATCAATTCCAAGTACTTACTAGTGGTTCATAGTGCAATGCAAAACACAAATATAATAAGTTTGGAGCAATGTAGACAATATTCTGCTTAATTTGCATACAATAATTTGAAAATAAGAACTGAATATCAGGTGTTCGTGACATTATTAAACTCAGTTCGGGGTAAAACCTACGACCAGAATTTGTACTAGTTCAAAAACAAAAGCGCATAATGTAATATATGACTAATTAACATACAAAATGATTATCCTAATTGATTGTGTTGTTTCTATTTTTTTCTATTTCTCGCTTTCTCTCTATGCATATTCTTTTTACCCCACACATCCTCCCCTATGCCCATCCCTTATGCTTTCTGTCTATTAATCAATGTGTGACATACATGATATTTTTGTTGGCAAATCCTGACAAATAATGGTCAATCGTTATTATTTAATGTTATATTTTGATTTGTGCACTTTATGAATTCCATTATCCAATGTGCAACCGTATTTAACAGCCCTGGTTTGAGAAAGGCACTATGTTATGTCACCAAAACACATGTTACCATGAAGGGCACTCACCAATAAATCTTAACTTTTGAGATATCATTACACCAGTTTGGCGCATTTGTGCGAAAGAGAGTTTTCATTGCCTAAAATCCATTCTATATTGCATTTAGTTTCTTTTTTGTCTATGCAAGATGTTTGTGCAAATCATGAAAGAAAAATATTATCCAAAAATACATTGTTCAATAACAGCACAGTTTGTATTTTTGTGCATTCATAGGTATCGCTTGTTGGACAGGACCCAAGTAACTAAGACTAGCCGAAAAGTATAGCATGAAAGTATGCAATCACGGTGAAGGGAGACTGCAATGTTTGTTTGTTTGTTTATTTATTTATATATTGCTCCAAACTCAGAGGTATCTGGGCACGTTACAAGTTGCTTACAATAATTTTTACAGAATAATTGTTTCAGTTGTAAGAATAAACAAGTTACATGACAAAGAATGCAAATACGAATTAACATGTTAAGTAAAAGATTTACAGCATATACAAAGCTATGGAGTCCACAGCAAGAGAGGTCTATGGGGTACAAATGGTAAGAAATAACAGTCATAGATCTCTAGTAAGGAGCTAGAATTTCGTTTAATTTCTGAAGCTTAAGAAAGATGGGTCTACTCTGAAATCTGTAGGGCTAGAGTACCACAATTGTGCGTCAAACAAAGGGAAACTACTTCCTCTTACCTTTTTAAGGTTATATCTAGGGACTTTAAGTGAATGTGAATACCTACACCTGGTTGGTCGTGTAGAAATATTTTTGATAAATTTATCAACCATGTATTTAGGCGCTGTAAGATATTTAGTCTTATTGGGGTAAATTTGGGATTTTGCGGTATTTTCTTACTGTAAAAATATTGGCAGTAATTTGGTGGAAAATTAGTCTTGCATTTAGATTGGGGTTGGCCTCATATTATTTTAGTGACCATACCTTGTTAGCTTATATTGGTGGTAATTTAGTGGTATTTCTTTTGTGGTATTTAGTGGTGGGCATGGTTTTCTTCCTTATACTATAACCCTATCATAAAACCAACTTTCCTTTCTATTAGAACACCTCCTAGTTGTCTGTAGAGAGCTCAAGACCTATGCATTTGATAGAAACCCAATGATTTTATTTAGAGCGCCACCTGTAGGTTGTGGCTGGTATCACTGGCTTATATACATCCAGTAATCTATATGTCACAAAAAATCACTGGCTTATTTACATCCAGTAATCTATGAATCAGATCCTTTCCCATCAGCATGCAAGAAAAGGGCATTCATCATACCGCACACAAACCTTCGCTTATCTGTTACTTTACTTGCGTTGATAAATTGGCAAATGCGCTACTGCACTAATATGAGTCTCCCCTTTAGATATTACCTATGTAAAAAAGTAATTCACAGATGCATGAATGACACAAACTCCCATTTGTTTTCATAGGAACTCATTATATTGAATTACATATACATGTCATCAAGTCTTACCATGGTTATTTACAGCAGCCTCTGGAATACAAAAAGAAAACAAAGCAGAACAACCAGGTCTATTTGAAAGGTATATTAATATTCCCACATTCAGAAATTGACAAAAATAAACATGCAGTGGTTTCATAACCTTTCTACACTGTAATAAACCTTAGCCAAACATACAGCGTTCAAATGATCCTCACTTGGCACAAATCTTACCGAGATTAGCACTTCTTTGAAGTTCTCAGCACGACCTTGCTCCACTCGCAAAGGTAGGCCCAGCCAGCGCGAAATGCCTCTGTAAATCTTGTGTGGGGAGCGCTCGCGAGATATCTCTCATAGCCAGCGCTCTAACCCTTTTGGAATTCTGTCAGCTTTCACAGCTCAGCCTGAACTAATTCCTCCCCGCAATTTTTGCCTTTAGCAAAACTCGGATCCTTCCCATTTTTTTACGTGGCATATCTGCCTATAATTCTCCCCAATCAGATTAACAAGAATGCATACTGTATCAACCCTCATTATTAGAACAATGAGGGCTTAAGGCCCCCCTGAATAAATGTTTCATTCTGTTTCCTGCTGCCTCTTTCCCTCTGCTCTCCACAAGCTAATACAGAATGGAAAATAATTGCCAGTGTGCATTTAAAATGCATTTCAGTAGTGTCACCAAAACATGTATTTTCACCTCATTTTTGCACATGAGACTACATTATAATGTTATGGAGGTTAGAATTAGTATTTAGCAATGTTAATTAAGTTAGTCAGTTAGTCAGTTATATGATTAATGTAGTTTCCATGTATAAGGCATACAAAAAATAATAGGTGCACTTCAATATTTGGCCTGGCAGAACTAAGCTTTTCTATGCGTGCATTTCATTCTCTGCAGTTTCAAGTTGGGCTTGGCTGTGTTGTCAAACCTGTACCTTACATGCCACCAACAACATATTTACATGTTATACTGGCAAGATAAATATATATATATATGCCATATTACTGCTGGCAATAAAATGCCACTACATTTTGCAATAAAATATATATACACCCTTACATACCCTCCTTTTCCGACAATTCCGGCTACCCAAATCCACAATTGGAGGAAACCCAAATTGCTCTTCTTTCTTTTTATCATATGAATCACAATTGAAATAATAGCAACTTAATACAATCAACATTGAACTATTTCATAATAAACCACTGCTCAATCATAATAGCAGTAAAACATATCCCAAATGGTTCATGAGTCCTCATACACATGTGCATATGTATGTATAACTTTTTTTTTACAAAGTGTTCGCCATCAACATTTGATGTATAATAACAAAACAATAAAATAAAATAAATAAAATAAACGACTAATATAATTAACTAAAACAACATTGTACCATAATAATTCAAACTGCTTCAGCCTCTTATGTCAATGTTTATCACCTTTGGTATTTTCATTTACATTTATCTCTATAATAAGGACCACACCTATTTTTTATTTCTATGATGTGGGATACTACGAAAACAGCCACTGCGTCTTCCCTTCCATGTCTTCAGGGCACTTAGGCTGTTTCTAATTGCTCAAGTCTCCTGATTTCATGTTTGGGATGACAGGGCTTGATTTGGTTAACATGAACAAATTGCTCTGTTAGCGTTTCACCCTCTGTCTTTAATATTTAGTAAACTACTGGAGACACCTTATCCACAATTTGAAACGGCCCTTGCCAGGCCGCAAGAAATGTAAAATTTGTATGTTTACCTTTTCCAAAATGAAATGCATATACTTGATCCCCCACGTTATACTCTTTCACAGAAGTCTTTCTATCATAATATGATTTTGCACTGTCTGCAGCTCTTTCCAAATTTCACTGCGCAAATGCAAATGCATGTTGTAAATGGTTTCTCAGTTCTTCTACAAATTTGTGAACTGTAGATGCACTTACAAGTGTCTGTTCATGTGTCCTGTATAATAAATGTTTTGGGAGTACCATCTTCCTACCTGTCAACACCTCATGAGGGCTGATACCTGTTGCTTTGGCAGGAGTCAATCTGATTGCCATCAAAATCAGGCGTAATCGTAAATCCCAGATGGAACCTGCCCCTGCTACAAACTTCTTTAATATCTACACAACAGACCTGTTGCAACATTCAATATTCCCATAAGAGGTGGGTCGGTACGCAATATGCAGTTTCCTTTTCACCCCCAGTATCTGCCACACTTTATTAAAGCGCTTGTAAAATGACTTCCTCTGTCTGACTCTATTCTTTGTGGTAACCCAAATCTTGAAAATATATGATTTACCAGTAATGTAGCTGCGGTTTGCACATTACAATCTGATGCAGGAATACACTCTATCCATTTCGACATCAAACAAACACGCTCAAAATATAACGTTTCCCCCTAATCGACCTTTTTACAGGCCCTACATAGTCAATTTGCAAATCTGACCATGGAAGGGTTAAGCCTCTTTTCATCAGTGGAGCGTTATACATTGGTGAAGCCGGTTTAAATTGGGCACATACTAGGCACCCCCTAGTATATAATTCCACATCTTGGGACATATGTGGGCAGTAAGCATAATCTTTCAGTATCTCTAAAGTCTTTTGTGAACCTCTGTGTCCTGCAGTTATTGCATCATGTGCATGGTGTAGCATTAGCCCTCTGAATGAAAGGGGTACCACCCACTGTATTTGTCCTGTTATGTATTCCCTGATCATAAGTCCATCCTGTAGTCTAATTCATTTTCTATTCTTTAATAATACCCTCAACTCCTCTTTTCCTGTACAATCGTTCTCAGTTAAAGGGTTTTGTTTGGGATCCATCAAATGATTATAATAGATCCCCAATATTGGATCATCTTTTTGCGTCTTAATCAAATCTTGATCTGGTGTGTCATAACTCCATTTCACTAATGGTTGTTCTACCTCTTTTGGAGCCTTAGAGCATGTAACTGCATCTCTCTGTATTTCACCAATTAAGGGGCTGATTCATGAAATTTGTGCGCCGAAAAACAGGGATTTGTGTGCCATTCTGCCCACAAATCCCTGTTTAACAAATGGGGATTTGCGGGCAGAATGGCGCACAAATCTCTGTTTTTCGGCGTACAAATTCGATGAATCAGCCCCTAAGTGTTCAATTGGTAGCAACTCTCCCATCACAGCCCCAATTTTGGCTAAATGATCTGCTTCATCATTTCCCTCCTTATCTTCTCCTGGAGTTTTTAAATGTCCACAAATGTTCTTCCAGTATACTGTTAAATCATTCTCTGACCCTAATTTGTCTTTAACCTGTATAATTGTTTCCATGTTTGAGGGGCTTTTTATTATATGTAAGCATGCCTCTTGTTTTCCAGCCAGGCAAATACTCTACAAAACTATTTCATGCATAATCAGAATCAGTCACCAGGACCATTTCACTGAATTTATTATCAACTGCAGTAGTAATTGCTTTATAAATGGCTGCCAATTCCGCTACCTGACTACTCCTAGCCCCAATTCTCATCCCTATAGTAGGAATGCCTTCACATTTCAACCAGACATTTCCTATTCCTGATACCAATTGTTTATTTTTGTCATTTTCA
Source organism: Ambystoma mexicanum (assembly GCF_040938575.1). Lineage (NCBI taxonomy): Eukaryota > Metazoa > Chordata > Amphibia > Caudata > Ambystomatidae > Ambystoma > Ambystoma mexicanum. The sequence goes on from NC_090922.1 coordinate 363,195,613, forward strand.
ATATAAAAAGCATAGCCGTCAATATATACAGTTGGTAAATTCCTGCATGTCTTTTCATCAAAAGCTTTGTGTGGTGATTGTTCAAACTCCTGCAAACTAGATTCCGCCTCTACTTCATCTGATACACATTCAGCTGCACAGTCATGTAAATCTGCTGTAAGTTATTTCAACCCAGCACTCCACCTAAGGCAGTGCCTAGCGTGTGATGCACAGCTGGAACCCTTAATTATTTATTTATGTCTATAAATTCTTTTATTTCTGAATGATGTACCTTTATATCACGCCCCTCTTTTTGAATCCCCCCCGGTCACACTGAACCAGGAAGCAGGCTGTTTTGCAAAGTTAAAATATTTATTTTATGTTGTTGCACAATATATATATCACACTATTTTAATGGTTATGCAATGATCACCAATGGGGTGATGTCTCAATACATCTCTTTAATCTCAAGGAGTAATGATAGGAAAAATAATGCAGCATAGAAATAATACTTTGTGTGGGTTCAATCAAAATGCAGTGTTATAAATCTTTCGCCTACTCAGTCCCCCCAATATGCAATATAAAGAAATGGAAGGAGAGAAAACTGGTTTCAGGAATACACACTCAACAAATACAATCTCAATCCCAATTTCCTCCCAGCAAACACAGAGAAAACAGGAATGATTGCAAACGGGTCCAAAATGGTTTTGAATTTGGCTTTGAATGAATGGAAAAACACTGAAAATGGGTTTAATTCACCAAAATGGTTTCAATACTAGTGGGAGCCGCTTTGTATAGTATCAGACCAACACTAGCAATGATTATTGAGGAACTTGCAGTTTGAACACTTAATTCTGAGGTCAGATGCTATGAACAGCTATTTCACACGTGATGGATTTGAGTCAAACGAAAAATTTGCTGCAAACTTTTCTGCATGCGGTAAGCATGATTGCGGAGAAAGTATAAGGAGTTGGGATTCAGCTTATGATTTGCTGGAACGCTGGGGATGTTAACTTCAATTAGACACTGGAATTTCATTTTTAGCATGCACAGTGACGAAGTTATGAAGGTTTTTGTGGAGGTTGTTTTTTTCAGAAAGAGTCAAAATTTGTAAAACAAGATTGTGCTTTTTAACATTACAAACAAGGTTTCTTACACTAGGGAGACTATGAAGCCACAAAATACACGACAGCACAGCCACCAGCCCAGCGACCCCTCTAGATGGATTTTGCCGACCGAGATGCTTGCCTTTCTTCAGCAAATATATTAGCGCAAAGATGATTTTAACACTACTATTACCAAAGGACTATAGGGATGAGAGAAAGATTCAGGTAAGGCAAAAGATTTTCTACAATGCAGTTCTGGATATAATAGAACGGGTATGGATAGGATTACTTATGGATAAGATATTTGCTAGAGACAATCAAATGCTATGGATAATCACTACCACTGTTTGGAATGGACCCGTCAGAGATCTGGTCAGGGAGACTTTCTGGACAGGAATTCAGCTAGCACACCGGACTGGACTCAAGGCGCTCTGGTTCTGCACTTAGCACGGCACTCTGGACACTGCACGGCAAGATTGGACTGGATCTTACGGGTTGGTTCTGGTTCGCAGCTATCTGGTCACCGCTCTGCTCTATTGGGTTGGATCTCTCGATTCTGGCAGGAATTCTTAGCAAGAAAGCAGCAACAGCACAACCAGACTGTTCTTTTTTTTTGTTCCCCTTGGAGGTCTGGGGTAAAATCTGGTTTCAGGATTTATTAAAGGCCAAGCTGAGAAGGGTTCAGTTTTTCTGCTTTCAAAGTTCTGGTATTCTGGAATATGGATTTCTCTTGCAAAGTGCTCCACCAGCAATCAGATGGGATGGTGGGTGAATGTGTGTGTGTCTCTAGGTCCTAAGCTATCTCTATTTATGTATTTTCTAAATGGGTGGGTATGTTGACTTCTACTAGGCACACCCCCTTGTATTCTATTGGTTAGGGTCTTTCATCTCCCCTAATTTGAGAAGAAAACAGAGTGTCATGATGATGCTGTATTTTATGATCCAGGGAGAACCTGCCCTTTGTTTCTGCACATGAAATCTATTTTTCATACAAGACATATTTACAATTTTACAAACTTGCTAGCAACAGCATATTGATATCATAGATTTAGTGGAGCAAGTATTCATCCCAGCCCCGTCTCGGTGAGAGCTTGGGTCTAGATTTGGCAATTTTTTGCACTTTTGGTCCGGTACCCAATGTCAGATTTGTCCACATTTTTACACATATGTGTGTATGATAGCTGGGCATAATCATGTGACGTTTCATGTTTCTGGCATCACCACAATTGCTACAAAACCACAAATTCTGTAGTCATGTCCCTGAACATAGCACAGAGTTCTGAGTAGTTTTAAAACGTAACCAGAATTTTCATATTAACAATACTGTCATTTTACAAATTTTAAAAATTTTGCCCAATCCTCTGTCAGTCCTTTTCAAAAATATACTTTCTTGTGCTTTAAGAATACAAATAACTGTCTGTCCCTGTCCCAAAAGTTTTGGTGGGTCAAGAGCAATCCCTGCCTCTGTCCTTTGGCAGGAGTTTCTGTTGACAGTTGCATCTGCATATCTTTTCAATCAAGGGAGTCTTTTGTCTCTCCCCAGAGCAGGTGAGAAAATCCCCTCCCTCTTCATTAACACCTGACTGGGAGTTCCTGGGCTTTGATGGGAAGCATGAGAGATGCCTTTTGTTGGAGCAAACTGTGGAATTTGCTTTGAAGCTCTTTGGCTGGCATCAGATTTACTTTAAAGTCAATTTGTTTAAAATTGTCTTTGATAAAATAAACTTACATTTTCAATATAGGCAAGCATATCTCTAATTCCAGTCTTTTTAAACATAAAGATTAAACAGTTGCAACATATATTGTTTTTGATGGCAAGTCACTTAATTTCAACAATGTGATTTTAACTGCACAAGTTAAGCTTCCAATGTAATTACATGACAGATGTTACACAGGCGGCCAGAGGTAGTGCGCCCATTTCTGACAGATTTTACAGACCAGCACACTTTTTAATGTGGATATTCTTGTGATGACATCTTCTTTTCCTGACATTGTGTGCTTATGTGGATTCTTTAAATAAATTGACGGGTAACACCCAGCAAGGAGGTTGGATATTTTCTGATGCTTGGAATCCATTATTTTGTAATTTCAGCAACCAAGGAAAACGGATTTCAGAGCACTTCTGGGTTTCCTTGCAATGAAGCACTGCCTTTCATTTAGTTTCCCTTTTCACTCTGTGGGCAGCCCAATGACAGGTTTTAGCAGTGTGGTCTCCTGTTCCACCACTGACACAGGAAAAGTAGATTGGCAGCCAACTTTCTGGTTTCACAGCGTGATTTTCATGGGTTTAGCGCGCATAGGGCTTTTTGCGGCCATTATGCTGGTTCTGGTGCCACCAGCACACAGTGATGTCGCAGGGCAGAGCTAGTGGGTCAGGACATCCAACACCGCTAATCCTTGAGCAATTGGGCTCTTTTTATTTTGGCCATACCTCACTTCTACAGGAAAGCCTTGCAATGCCAATGTCCATGAAGTAATTCTGGACTGTGCTAGGTTGCCTGACCTAATCCTTTTACTCTGTAAAAACTGCAATGGTTGATGATTTGTCTCAATGATTACCTTTTCTCCTTGAACAATGGGGCGGAAATGCTGCAACGAACATCAGTGGTCAAAAGGGCCTTTTCACATTCACTGAATTTAATTTCAACTTGAGAAAACGCCTTACTTGCATAAGCAATAGTTTTGTGGTTCAAATCCTGTTTTTGAGATAACACTGCTGACATACAATGTTCAGTGAAACCTATTTCTATAAAGAAATCTCTGTTTTTTATGGGATATGCAAAACATGGTGTCTTTATGAGACATTCCTTTAATTTAGCAACTGCCTCAGATTGCTCCTTTTCCTATTTCCATGGCGTATTCAGCTTCAATAGTTTAGTTAATGGTTGAGTAATTTCAGCATCATTTTCAATACATTTCCTGTTATATCACGTCATTCCTAATAAAAAACTTTTCACATTTCTAGGATCTTTCAATTTCTGCATGGCCTCCACCTTTTTCTTTTCTGGATTTAGTCCATGTTCAGTTACTTCATGGCTTAGGAAATTCACCTTTTTCTTGCACCATTGTGCTTTCTGTAAAGATACTTTGGCACCCGCCTTTTGCAATTGGCCAAGTTCATGTCTAATTTCATCAAAATGGCTTTTTAAGTTTTCATTTTTTATCAGGACATCATCCACATAAACTATAGTTCCTCTTTCCGCTGCATCAGGCATAGCCTTTTCCAAAAATATACCGAATTCGCTCCCACTATTGACGCACCCGAATGGTGTTCTAGCCCATGCGTATTGCGTTTTATCAAGTGAAAATTAAAACAAGTTCTGAATATCCTCTGCCAGTGGCACACAACAATATCCAGATGTGAGATCTAATGTGGTAAATACCTTTGAGCCATGCACCTGAGCAAGGCCTTGATCAATGAATGGCTGTGGCCATCTGGACACTGGCACTCTTTTATTTAACTCTCTCAAGTCTACACAAAGACGCCATTGACCATTTGGCTTTAACACACCCAAAATAGGAGTCTTGGAGGTGCTATGAATGGGCCTAATAATTCCCCTAGACTCCAAATGTTTTATTATCTCTGCCAATGACTCTAAACATGCCAGTGGTAATTGATATTGGCACACAAATTTTGGATTTCTACCACATCCTTCTGGTAATGTGGCAACGTGTAAATTAGTTAGGCTGCAATCATATGCATCTTTGGCAACAACCTCTTTAAATTCCATAAATATTGTTCTCAATTCATTCTTATCCTCTTCACTTTCACATGCATCTGCTAACAAAATCTGCTCCTCTACCATTTTTGAAAATTCAGGGAAATCCTCCAGTGGAGGAATCTCTGTGCTTTCTTCCAACTGTGTGGCTGTGTCTCTCTGTAAAGCTGGCATCTATTAAATATTTTGGCATATCATCCACCACTTCAATGTACTGATTTTCTATTTCATTTTCATTTAAGTCAAATACTATACAATTCTCTTGGTGACAGCACACTGTCTCATTGGAATCATAAGGATACACAGACTGAATTTTAAATATCCTTTTGGGTTGAGAATCCAGATATTCTGGCAACACACCCTGTGCATCTACATATCTCTCAGGGATATTTCCAATCACATGTTATTGAAATCTGCGGTATAATGTGATTTTTTCATGGCCATTCCTACTAAAGAATTCTCTTCTAAATGAATATCCTGACATCCTTTATTATTCACCATAATTTTAACAGGCCCATCTCCAATATCTATCAATGATGTGTATTCATAATCCAGGCCTTGCTGTTTCATGGATTCATTCAAGCACACACATGCATCAGAATATTTCATTTTCTGTCCATTCTTGCACTTTAGTGTTATAGCAACCTGCTTGGTGAATGCAGGAATAGTAATATCCTTTTTCACCTGCAATTCAATTGCATATGGTACCAATTGTGCACAATGATAAGCCTTTCTTTTATCTTCAAATTCAGGTGCAGGCCCGCCTAGCTGGGACCATACATTTTGGTTAAGGAAATCTAACACCATGCACGTTCTGTGCATGATATCATTACACATGTAAAAATCATTTTGTGTTCCATTCACTATCCACACATTGTGGTAGATGGTTTTTTGTCCAATATTAATCTTTACCATGCACCTTCCTGCAATTCGATTTACAAAATTTGGGTTGTCCAAACCAGAGACATATTGGTTTTTAATTCTAAATTTTGGGATCTCCTCCCTCTCCATTATTTTCTGCAGTAATTTCTCATTAATAATGCTCATTTCCTGTTCAAGCGCCAAAGTAGCTTTTATCACTTTAGAATGGTCATTTATACCAATGTGAACCCACGGCTGCCCATCTTCCATGTGTATTTCAGCAAGGGTGGTAATGTGTTTTTCTGTGTCTGTTTTAGGAATAGTATTCTGTTTGCATTTCTTCTCTTTTAAATAGAAGCGCAATGTGTGTTCATCTATTTCAGTTTGCCATTTCTTCCTGGGATCCAAATAAATCTGCACAGATTGTTTTTATTTTTCATTTTGCATTTTATCCTGACACAGCAACATGACAGTGACACTAGGCATACAGCTATTCTGTAGGTATACCTCCACTGCATCATTCGTTTTAGCAACAGTGTGGCATTCATTTATACTCTTGTTTTGTGATTTTATTTTCTTAGGTCTTAATGGTTTTTTGGTTAAAGACCACAGTACCCCATTTACCCTATCTATGGCAGGAGACAACCTTTTCAAGCAATCTGTTCCAATCAGGAATGGAATTTCACAAATAGATGTGATCAATACTTCCTGTTTCATTCTGTGTTTTCCTATCTTTATGTCAACCTCAGTGACACCCACAATAGGCACCTCCTCCCTGTTAAAGTTATGCACTGGACCTTCACTATGCCTCACTGTGATCTGGTTCTGTGGAGATCTCCCTTCATTGATACTTTTTACCAATTCTTTGGACATAATTGTGGCCTGTGCGCCAGTGTCAATCATTGCGAATGTATTGTATTTCCCTTTCACAGTAATGGGAGCATAATATCGGTCTTCAACTTCCTCTAACACACACAAAAATGGTGAATTCTTACTAATTTCAGGATTCACTTTTCTCAGACCTTTTTCACTTTTGGCTAAGCACATTGGTAAATGAAAGGACATTTTCCCCTCTTTTTTGTCCATTTTCGTTTGAGAAACCTTACTCATTTCCCCATATTCAGAGGTCCTTGGGTGTGTGGCCACTGTTTGACCTTCCATCCAGGAATCATCAGAGTTCACACTACAATCCTCCAACTGAATATGCGTAGAAACATCACTTGATAATTTGTCATTTTCTATCTCTGGGCATTTGTGGGTGTTTGACATGGTGCCAATCTATTTAACTTCCTCAAAAATATGTGGCTCAAAGAATTCTTCAGGTGACAGATTTGTACCGTCATTTTGAGTACTTATTTTTCCTGCCTGTATTTTGTTAGTGTTTTGGTTGTCTAGGGAGAGCGTTCTAACATCCCCACTTATTCCCTGTTCAATTGTATTACCCATGCATGAGTTGTCTTTCTTAAATCTGTCCCTTTGTTCTTTTGGAATTTCATGTTTTCCTTTTTCATTTGTACAAATCTCCAAAGTTTGATTTAACTCTAGGTCAAACCGAACCCCCCGCTCATACCCCGTGTCTCCCTCCTGTTGCCCCCTACCCCCTGCTCATGCCCCGTGTCTCCCTTGTGTTCCCCCACCCCGTGCTCATGCTCCGTGTCTCCCTCGTGTTCCCCCCACCCCCGCTCATGCCCTGTGTCTTCCTCGTGTACTCCCCCACCCCCGCTCATGCCCTGTGTGTCTCCTGTTGCCCCCACCCCCCGCTCATGCCCCGTGTCTCCCTTGTGTTCTCCCCACCCCTGCTCATGCCCAGTGTTTCCCTCGTGTTACCCGCACCCCCCCCCGCTCATGCTCTGTGTCTCCCTCGTGTTCCGCCCACCCCACGCTCATGCCTCGTGTCTCCCTCGTGTTCTCCCCACCCCCTGCTCATTCTCCATGTCTTCCTCGTGTACTCCCCACCCCCTGATCATGCCCCGTGTGTCTCCTGTTGCCACCCAACCCCCCGCTCATGCCCCGTGTCTCCCTCATGTTTCCCCCACCCCCCGCTCATGCCCCGTGTCTCCCTCCTGTTCCCCCCACCCCCCGCTCATGCCCCGTGTCTCTCTCTTGTTCCCCCACCGCCCGCTCATGCCCCGTGTCTCCCTCCTGTACCCCCCTCATGCCCCATGTCTGCCTCCTGTACCCCTCACCCCCCGCTCATGCCCTGTGTCTCCCCTGTTTCCCACACGCCCCGCTCATGCCCCGTGTCACCACTGTTCCCCCCACCCCCCACTCATGCCCCGTGTCTCCACTGTTCCCCGACCCCCTGCTCATGCCCCGTATCTCCCATACCGTTCCCCCCACCCCCCGCTCATGCCCTGTGTCTCCCTCCTGTACCTCCCCACCCCCCGCTCATGCCCTGTGTCTGCCCTGCTCCCCCCACCCCCCGCTCATGCCCCATGTCTCCCTCGTGTTCCCCCAACCCCTGCTCATGCCCCGTGTCTCCCCTGTTCCCAACTCCCCACTCATGCCTCGTGTCTCCCTTCCATTCACCCCCACCCCCGATCATGCCCCGTGTCTCCACTGTTCCCCCCACCCGCCGCTCATGCCCGTGTCTCCCCTGTTCTCCCCACCCCCCGCTCATGCCCTGTGTCTCCCTCCTTTCCCCCTCCACCCCCCGCTCATGCTCTGTGTCTCCCCTGTTCCCCCCACCCCCTGCTCATGCCCCGTGTGTCCCCTGTTCCCCCCACCCCCTGCTCATGCTCCGTGTGTGCCTTGTTCCCCCCACCCCCCACTCATGCCCCGTGTGTGCTCTGTTCCCCCCACCCCCGCTCATGCCCCGTGTCTCCCTCCCGTTCTCCCCCACCCCCCGCTTATGCCCCGTGTCTCCCCTGTTCCACCCCACCCCCGCTCATGCCCCGTGTCTCCCACGTGTTACCCCCACCCCCTGCTCATGCCCTGTGTGTGCCCTGTTCCCCCCACACCCTGCTCATGCCCCGTGTGGGGCCTGTTCCCCCCAGCCCCCGCTCATGTGCAGTGTGTGCCCTGATCCCCCACCCCCCGCTCATGCCCCGTGTGTGCCTTTTTCCCCCCCACCCCTGCTCATGCCCCGTGTCTCCCTCACGTTCCCCCCACCCCCTGCTCATGCCCCATGTCTCCCTCGTGTTACCCCCCACCCCCGCTCATGCCCCGTGTCTCCAATGTTCCCCCCACCCCCTGCTCATGCTCCATGTGGGCCATGTTCCCCCCCACCCCCGGTCATGCCCCGTGTTTTCCCTGTTCCCCCCAACCCCCTCTCATGCCCCATGTCTCCCCTGTTCTACCCCACCCCCTGCTCATGCCCCGTGTCTCCCTCCTTTTCCCCACCACCCCCCGCTCATGCCTTGTGTCTCCCTCCCATTCCCCCCACCCTCGCTCATGCCCTGTGTGTGCCCTGTGTTTTCCCTGTTCCCCCAACCCCCGCTCATTGCCCGTGTCTCCCCTGTTCCACCCCACCCCCTGCTCATGCCCCATGTCTCCCTCCTTTTCCCCCCACCCCCGCTCATGCCCCGTGTCTCCCCTGTTGCCCCACCCCCATTCATGCCCCGTGTTTCCTTCCTTTCCCCCCACCCCCCGCTCATGCCCCGTTTCTACTTCCGTTCCCACCCAGCCCCTGCTCATGCCCACGTGTCTCCCCTGTTCTCCCCCACTCCGCTCATGCCCCATGTCTCTCTCCTTTTCCCCTCCAACCCCCGCTCATGCCCACGTGTCCACCCTGTACCCCTCCACCCCCCGCTCATGCCCACGTGTCTCCTCTGTTCCCCCCAACCCCCGCTCATGCCCACGCGTCTCCCCTGTTCCCCTCCACCCCCCGCTCACGCCCTGTGTCTCCCTACTGTTCCCCCCACCCCCCGCTAATGGCCCATGTCTCCTTCTTGTTCCCCCCACCCCCTGCTCATGCCCTGTGTCTCCTTCCTTTCCCCCAACCCCCTGCTCATGCCCCTTGTCTCCCCTGTTCCCCCACCCCCTGCTCATGCCCAGTGTGTGCCCTGTTCCCCCCACGCCCCGCTCATGCCCACGTGTCTCCCCTGTACCCCCAACCCCCCGCTCATGCCCCATGTCTCCCTCCTTTTCCACTCCATCCCCGCTCATGCCCCATGTCTCCCCTGTTCCCCCCACCCCCCGCTCATGTCCGTGTCCCCCTCCTTTCCCCCTCCACCCCCCGCTCATGCACCATGTGTGCCCTGTTCCCCCCACCCCTGATCATGCCCAGTGTCTCCCTCCCGGTCCCCCCCCTCCCCCCACTCATGCCCCGTGTTTTCCCTGTTCCCCCACCCCCTCTCATGCCCCATGTCTCCCCTGTTCCACCCCACCCCCTGCTCATGCCCTGTGTCTCCCTCCTTTTCCCTGCCACCCCCCGCTAATGCCCTGTGTCTCCCTCCCGTCCCCCCCACCCCCCGCTCATGCCCCATGTGTGCCCTGTGTTTTCCCTGTTTCCCCAACCCTCCGTTCATTGCCCGTGTCTCCCCTGTTCCACCCCACCCCCTGCTCATGCCAATTGTCTCCCTCCTTTTCCCGCCACCCCCGCTCATGCCCCGTGTCTCCCCTGTTGCCCCCACCCCCGCTCATGCCCCATGTTTCCTTCCTTCCCCTCCAACCCCCGCTCATGCCCTGTGTCTACCTCCGTTCCCACCCAGCCCCCGCTCATGCCCACGAGTCTCCCCTGTTCTCCCCCACCCCCCGCTCATGCCCCATGTCTCCGTCCTTTCCCCTCCAACCCCCGCTCATGCCCACGTGTCCACTCTGTTCCACTCCACCCCCCGCTCATGCCTCGTGTCTCCTCTGTCCCCCCCCACCCCCGCTCATGCCCACGTGTCTCCCCTGTTCCCCTCTACCCCCTGCTCATGCCCTGTGTCTCCCTATTGTTCCCCCCACCCCCCGCTAATGGCCCATGTCTCCTTCTTGTTCCACCACCCCCTGCTCATGCCCTGTGTCTCCTTCCTTTCCCCCCACCCCCTGCTCATGCCCCTAGTCTCCCCTGTTCCCCCACCCCCTGCTCATGCCCCGTGTGTGCCCTGTTCCGCCCACCCCCCGCTCATGCTGACGTGTCTCCCCTGTTCCCCCCACCCCCTGCTCATGTCCCGTGTCTCCCTCCTTTCCCCCCTACCGCCCGCTCATGCACTGTGTGTGCCCTGTTCCCCCCACCCCCGCTCATGCCCAGTGTCTCCCTCCCGGTCCCCCCCTCCGTGTCTCCCCTGTTCCACCCCACCCCCACGCTCATGCCCCGTGTCTCCCTCGTGTTCCCCCATCCCCCGCTCATGCCCCGAGTCTTCCTCGTGTACCCACCACCCCCGTTCATGCCCCGTGTGTCTCCTGTTGCCCCCCACCCCCCGCTCATGCCCCGTGTCTCCCTCATGTTCCCCCCACCCCCGCTCATGCCCCGTGTTACCCCCCACACCCTGCTCATGCCCCGTGTCTCCCTCGTGTTCTCCCCACCCCCCGCTCAAGCCCGTATCTTCCTCGTGTACCCCCCCACCCCCTGCTCGTGCCCCGTGTGTCTCCTGTTGCCCCCACCCCCCGCTCATGCCCCGTGTCTCCCTCGTGTTTCCCCCACCCCCCGCTCATGCCCCGTGTTTCCCTTTTGTTACCCCCCACACCCCACTCATGCCCCGTGTCTCCCTCCTGTTCCCCCCACCCCCCGCTCATGCCCCGTGTCTCCCTCCTGTACCCCCCACCCCCTGCTCATGCCCCGTTTCTCCCTCCTGTACCCCCCACCACCCACTCATGCCCAGTATCTGTCCTTTTCCCCCCACCCCCCGCTCATGCCCCTTGTCTCCCTTGTGTTACCCCCCACCCCTGCTCATGCCCTGTGTCTCCCCTGTTCCCCCCCACCCCCGCTCACTGTCCGTGTCCCTCTCTTGTTCCCCCCACCCCCCGCTCATGCCCCATGTCTCCCTCCTGCACCCCCACCCCCCGCTCATGCCCTGTGTCTGACCTGTTCCCCCCTCCCCCTGCTCATGCCCTGTGTCTCCCTCGTGTTCCCCCCACCCCCGCTGATGCCCTGTGTCTCCCCTGTTCCCCCCACCCCCACTCATGCCTTGTGTCTCCCTTCTGTTCCCCCCCAACCCCCGCTTATGCCCCGTGTCTCCCTCCTGTACCCCCCAACCCCTGCTCATGCCCCGTGTCTCCCCTGTTCCCCCCCACCCTCTGCTCATGCCCCGTGTCTCCTTTTCCCCCCACCCCCTGCTCATGCTCTGTGTCTCCCCTGTTCCCCCCCATCCCCTGCTCATGCCTCGTGTGTCTCCTGTTCCCCCCGACACCCTGCTCATGCCCCATGTGTGCCCTGTTCTCCACCACCCCTGCTCATGCTCCACATGTGCCCTGTTCACCCCCACCCCCCGCTCATGCCCCGTATGTGCCCTGTTCCCCCCTGCTCATGCCCCTTGTCTCCCTTGTGTTACCCCCACCCCCGCTCATACCCCATGTTTTCCCTGTTCCCCCCACCCCCGCTCATGCCCTGTGTCTCCCTCCTGTACCCCCCACCCCCTGCTCATGCCCTGTGTCTCCCCTGTTCCCCACACCCCCTGCTCATGCCTCGTTATCCGCTGTTCCCCCAGTCCCCGCTCATGCCCCGTGTCTCCACTGTTCCCCCCACCCCCCGCTCATGCCCCGTGTCTCCCTGCTGTTCCCCCCAACCCCCGCTCATGCCCCGTGTCTCCCTCCTGTACCCCCCACCCCCTGCTCATGCCCCATGTCTCCCTCCTGTACCCCCCACCCCCCACTCATGCCCAGTATCTGCCCTGTTCCCCCAGCCCTCGCTCATGCCCTGTGTCTCCCCTATTCCCCACCCCCCCGCTCATGCCCCGTATCTCCATTGTTCCCCCCACCCCCCGTTCATGCCCCGTGTATGCCTACTGTTCCACCCACCCCCCCGCTCATGCCCCGTGTCGCCCTCCTGTACCCCACACCCCCCGCTCATGCCCCGTGTCTGCCCTGTTCCCCCCTGCCCCCGCTCATGGCCTGTGTCTCCATCGTGTTCACCCCACCCCCCGCTCATGCCCCGTGTCTCCCCTGTTCCCCCTACCCCCGTTCATGCCTCGTGTCTCCACTGTTCCCCCACCCTCCTATCATGCCCCGTGTCACCCCTGATCCCTCCCACCCCCACTCATGTCCTGTGTCTCCCTCCTTTCCCCCCACGCTGCGCTCATGCTCCGTGTCTCCCCTGTTCCCCCACCCCCTGCTCATGCCCCGTGTGTCCCCTGATCCCCCACCCCCTGCTCATGCCCAGTGTGTGCCCTGTTCCCCCACCCCCCGCTCATGCCCCGTGTGTGCCCTGTTCCCCCCACCCCCCGCTTATGCCCCGTGTCTCCCACCTGTTCCCCCCACACCCTCCGCTCATGCCCCATGTTTTCCCTGTTCCCCCCACCCCCCGCTCATGCCCCGTGTTTCCCTCGTGTTACCCCCACCCCCCGCTCATGCTCTGTGTGTGCCCTGTTCCACCCCACCCCCACTCATGTCCTGTGTCTCCCTCCTTTCCCCCCCACGCTGCGCTCGTGCTCCGTGTCTCCCCTGTTCCCCCACCCCCTGCTCATGCCCCGTGTGTCCCCTGTTCCCCCCACCCCCCGCTCATGCCACGTGTGTGCCCTGTTCCCTCCCACCCCCCGCTCATGCCCTGTGTGTGCCCTGTTCCCCCCACCCCCGCTCATGCCCCGTGTCTCCCTCCTGTTCCCCCCACCCCCTGCTCATGCTCTTTGTCTCCCTCCTTTTCCCCCCAACCCACGCTCATGCCCCTTGTCTCCCCTGTTCCCCCACCTGTCGCTCATGCCCCGTGTCTCCCCTGTTCCCCTCCACCCCCCGCTCATGCTTTGTGTCTCCCTTGTGTTACCCCCCCGCTCATGGCCCATGTCTCCCTCGTATTACCCCCACCCCACGCTCATGCCCCGTGTCTCCCCTGTTCCCCCCACCCCCTGCTCATGCCCCGTGTCTCCCTCCCGTTCCCCCCACCCCCTGCTCCTGCCCTGTGTGTTCCCTGTGTTCCCCCCAGCCCCCGCTCATGCCCCGTGTCTCCCCTGTTCCACCCCACCCCCTGCCCCATGTCTTCCTCCTTTCCCCCCACCCTCCGCTCATGCCCAGTCTCTCCCTCCCGTTCCCCCCACCTCCCCTCATGCCCCGTGTATGCCCTGTGTTTTCCCTGTTCCCCCCACCCCCGATCATGCCCTGTGCCTCCCCTGTTTCACCCCACCCCCTGCTCATGCCCCATGTCTCCCTCCTTTTCCCCCCCCACCCCCACTCATGCCCAGTGTCTCCCCTGTTGCCCCCACCCCCCTGCTCATGCCCTGTGTTTCCTTCCTTTCCCCCCCATGCCCCATGCCCCATGTCTACCTCCGTTCCCCCCACCCCCCACTCATGCCCACCTGTCTCCCCTGTTCCCCCCACACCCCGCTCATGCCAACGTGTTTCCCCTGTTCCCCCCCCACCCCTGCTCATGCCCACGTGTCTCCCCTGGTCCCCTCCACCCCCGCTCATGCCCTGTGTCTCCCTACTGTTCCCCCCACCCCCCACTAATGGCCCATGTCTCCTTCTTGTTCCACCCCACCCCGTGCTCATGCCCTGTGTCTCCTTCCTTTCCCCTCCACCCCCTGCCCCTTATCTCCCCTGTTCCCCCACCCCCTGCTCATGCCCCGTGTGTGCCCTGTTCCCCCCACGCCCTTGCTCATCCCCACGTGTCTCCCCTGTAACCCCCACCCCCCGATCATGCCCCGTTTCTCCCTCCTTTTCCCCCCACCCTCCGCTCATGCCCCGTGTCTCCCCTGTTCCCCCCCACCCCCGCTCATGTCCCGTGTCTCCCTCCTTTCCCCCCACCCCCTGCTCATGCCCCGTGTGTGCCCTGTTCCCCCCCACCCCCCGCTCATGCCCTGTGTTTCCACTGTTCCCCTGACCCCCTTGCTCATGCCCCGTGTCTCCCCTGTTCCACCCCACCCCCGCTCATGCCCCGTGTCCCCCTCGTGTTTCCCCCCACCCTCCGCTCATGCCCCTTGTCTCCCTCGTGTTCCTCCCACCCCCCACTCATGCCCCGTGTCTTCCTCGTGTAACCCCCCACCCCCCCTCATGCCCTGTGTGTCTCCTGTTGCCCCCCACCCCCGCTCATGCCCCGTGTCTCTCTCATTTTCCCTCCATCCCCCGCTCATGCCCTGTGTCTCCCTCGTGTTTTCCCCACCCCCGCTCATGCCCCGTGTTTCCCTCGTGTTACCCCCCACCCCCAGCTCATGCCTTGTGTCTCCCTTGTGTTCCCCCACCCCCTGCACATGCCCCGTGTCTCCCTCGTGTTCTCCCCACCCCCCGCTCATGCCCCGTGTCTTCCTCGTGTACCCAACTTCCCCCGCTCATGCCCCGTGTGTCTCCTGTTGCCCCCCCACCCCTGCTCATGCCCCGTGTCTCCCTCGTGTTTCCCCGTACCCCCGCTCATGCCCCGTGTTTCCCTCGTGTTACCCCCCACTCCCCGCTCATGCCCCATGTCTCCCTCCTGTTTCCCCCACCCCCGCTCATGCCCTGTGTCTCCCTCCTGTACCGCCCACCCCCCGCTCATGCCCAGTATCTGCCCTGTTCCCCCCACCCCCCGCTCATGCCCCGTGTCTCCCTCCTGTACCCCCCACCCCCCGCTCATGCCCAGTATCTGCCCTGTTCCCCCCACCCCCCGCTCATGCCCGTGTCTCCCTTGTGTTTCCCCCCACCCCTGCTCATGCCCTGTGTCTCCCCTGTTCCCCCAACCCCCCGCTCATGCCCCTTGTCTCCCTTGTGTTACCCCCCACCCCTGCTCATGCCCTGTGTCTCCCCTGTTCCCCCCCACCCCCGCTCACTGTCCGTGTCCCTCTCTTGTTCCCCCCACCCCCCGCTCATGCCCCATGTCTCCCTCCTGCACCCCCCACCCCCCGCTCATGCCCTGTGTCTGACCTGTTCCCCCCACCCCCTGCTCATGCCCCGTATCTCCCTCGTGTTCCCCCCACCCCCGCTGATGCCCTGTGTCTCCCCTGTTCCCCCCACCCCCCACTCATGCCTTGTGTCTCCCTTCTGTTCCCCCCAACGCCCGCTTATGCCCCGTGTCTCCCTCCTGTACCCCCCAACCCCTGCTCATGCCCCGTGTCTCCCCTGTTCCCCCCCACCCTCTGCTCATGCCCCGTGTCTCCTTTTCCCCCCACCCCCTGCTCATGCTCTGTGTCTCCCCTGTTCCCCCCCACCCCCTGCTCATGCCTCGTGTGTCTCCTGTTCCCCCCGACACCCTGCTCATGCCCCATGTGTGCCCTGTTCTCCACCACCCCTGCTCATGCTCCACATGTGCCCTGTTCACCCCCACCCCCCGCTCATGCCCCGTATGTGCCCTGTTCCCCCCTGCTCATGCCCCTTGTCTCCCTTGTGTTACCCCCACCCCCGCTCATGCCCCATGTTTTCCCTGTTCCCCCCACCCCCGCTCATGCCCTGTGTCTCCCTCCTGTACCCCCCACCCCCTCTTATGCCCAGTATCTGCCCTGTTCCCCCCACCCCCCGCTCATGCCCTGTGTCTCCCCTGTTCCCCACACCCCCTGCTCATGCCCCTTGTCTCCACTGTTCCCCCAGTCCCCGCTCATGCCCCGTGTCTCCACTGTTCCCCCCACCCCCCGCTCATGCCCCGTGTCTCCCTGCTGTTCCCCCCAACCCCCGCTCATGCCCAGTGTCTCCCTCCTGTACCCCCCACCCCCTGCTCATGCCCCATGTCTCCCTCCTATACCCCCCCACCCCCCACTCATGCCCAGTATCTGCCCTGTTCCCCCAGCCCTCGCTCATGCCCTGTTTCTCCCCTATTCCCCACCCCCCTGCTCATGCCCCGTATCTCCATTGTTCCCCCCACCCCCCGCTCATGCCCCGTGTATGCCTACTGTTCCGCCCACCCCCCCGCTCATGCCCCGTGTCGCCCTCCTGTACCCCACACCCCCCGCTCATGCCCCGTGTCTGCCCTGTTCCCCCCTGCCCCCGCTCATGGCCTGTGTCTCCATCGTGTTCACCCCACCCCCCGCTCATGCCCCCTGTCTCCCCTGTTCCCCCTACCCCCGTTCATGCCTCGTGTCTCCACTGTTCCCCCACCCTCCTATCATGCCCCGTGTCTCCCCTGATCCCTCCCACCCCCACTCATGTCCTGTGTCTCCCTCCTTTCCCCCCCACGCTGCGCTCATGCTCCGTGTCTCCCCTGTTCCCCCACCCCCTGCTCATGCCCCGTGTGTCCCCTGTTCCCCCACCCCCTGCTCATGCCCAGTGTGTGCCCTGTTCCCCCACCCCCCGCTCATGCCCCGTGTGTGCCCTGTTCCCCCCACCCCCCGCTTATGCCCCGTGTCTCCCGCCTGTTCCCCCCACACCCTCCACTCATGCCCCATGTTTTCCCTGTTCCCCCCACCCCCCGCTCATGCCCCGTGTTTCCCTCGTGTTACCCCCCCGCTCATGCTCTGTGTGTGCCCTGTTCCACCCCACACCCTGCTCATGCCCCGTTTGTGCCCTGTTCCCCCCACCCCCCGCTCATGCCACGTGTGTGCCCTGTTACCCCCCACCCCCCGCTCATGCCCTGTGTGTGCCCTGTTCCCCCCACCCCCGCTCATGCCCCGTGTCTCCCTCCTGTTCCCCCCACCCCCTGCTCATGCACTTTGTCTCCCTCCTTTTCCCCCCAACCCACGCTCATGCCCCTTGTCTCCCCTGTTCCCCCACCTGTCGCTCATGCCCCGTGTCTCCCCTGTTCCCCCCCACCCCCCGCTCATGCTTTGTGTCTCCCTTGTGTTACCCCCCACACCCCCGCTCATGGCCCATGTCTCCCTCGTGTTACCCCCACCCCCCGCTCATGCCCCGTGTCTCCCCTGTTCCCCCACCCCCTGCTCATGCCCCGTGTGTGCCCTGTTCCCCCCGCTCATGCCCCGTGTCTCCCTCCCATTCCCCCCACCCCCTGCTCCTGCCCTGTGTGTTCCCTGTGTTCCCCCCAGCCCCCGCTCATGCCCCGTGTCTCCCCTGTTCCACCCCACCCCCTGCCCCATGTCTCCCTCCGTTCCCCCCACCCTCCGCTCATGCCCAGTGTCTCCCTCCCGTTCCCCCCACCTCCCCTCATGCCCCGTGTGTGCCCTGTGTTTTCCCTGTTCCCCCCACCCCCGATCATGCCCTGTGCCTCCCCTGTTTCACCCCACCCCCTGCTCATGCCCCATGTCTCCCTCCTTTTCCCCCCCACCCCCGCTCATGCCCAGTGTCTCCCCTGTTGCCCCCACCCCCCTGCTCATGCCCTGTGTTTCCTTCCTTTCCCCCCCACCCCGCTCATGCCCCATGCCCCATGTCTACCTCCGTTCCCCCCAACCCCCACTCATGCCCACGTGTCTCCCCTGTTCTCTCCCACCCCCGCTCATGCCCTGCGTCTCCCTCCTTTTTCCCTCCAACCCCGCTCATGCCCACATGTCTCCCCTGTTCCCCCCACACCCCGCTCATGCCAACGTGTTTCCCCTGTTCCCCCCCACCCCTGCTCATGCCCACGTGTCTCCCCTGGTCCCCTCCACCCCCGCTCATGCCCTGTGTCTCCCTACTGTTCCCCCCACCCCCCGCTAATGGCCCATGTCTCCTTCTTGTTCCACCCCACCCCGTGCTCATGCCCTGTGTCTCCTTCCTTTCCCCTCCACCCCCTGCCCCTTGTCTCCCCTGTTCCCCCACCCCCTGCTCATGCCTCATGTGTGCCCTGTTCCCCCCACGCCCTTGCTCATCCCCACGTGTCTCACCTGTAACCCCCACCCCCGATCATGCCCCGTTTCTCCCTCCTTTTCCCCCCCACCCCCGCTCATGTCCCGTGTCTCCCTCCTTTCCCCCCACCCCCTGCTCATGCCCCGTGTGTGCCCTGTTCCCCCCCACCCCCGCTTAAGCCCAGTGTCTCCCTCCCGGTCCCCCCCACCCCCCGCTCATGCCCTGTGTTTCCCCTGTTCCCCTGACCCCCTTGCTCATGCCCCGTGTCTCCCCTGTTCCACCCCACCCCCGCTCATGCCCCGTGTCCCCCTCGTGTTTCCCCCCACCCTCCGCTCATGCCCCTTGTCTCCCTCGTGTTCCCCCCACCCCCCACTCATGCCCCGTGTCTTCCTCGTGTACACCCCCCACCCCCCCTCATGCCCCGTGTGTCTCCTGTTGCCCCCCACCCCCGCTCATGCCCCGTGTCTCTCTCATTTTCCCCCCATCCCCCGCTCATGCCCTGTGTCTCCCTCGTGTTTTCCCCACCCCCGCTCATGCCCCGTGTTTCCCTTGTGTTACCCCCCACCCCCAGCTCATGCCTTGTGTCTCCCTTGTGTTCCCCCCACCCCCTGCTCATGCCCCGTGTCTCCCTCGTGTTCTCCCCACCCCCCGCTCATGCACCGTGTCTTCCTCGTGTACCCCCTTCCCCCCGCTCATGCACCGTGTGTCTCCTGTTGCCCCCCCACCCCTGCTCATGCCCCGTGTCTCCCTCGTGTTTCCCCGTACCCCCGCTCATGCCCCGTGTTTCCCTCGTGTTACCCCCCACACCCCGCTCATGCCCCGTGTCTCCCTCCTGTTTCCCCCACCCCCGCTCATGCCCTGTGTCTCCCTCCTGTACCCCCCACCCCCCGCTCATGCCCAGTATCTGCCCTGTTCCCCCCACCCCCCGCTCATGCCCCGTGTCTCCCTCCTGTACCCCCCACCCCCTGCTCATGCCCAGTATCTGCCCTGTTCCCCCCACCCCCCGCTCATGCCCGTGTCTCCCTTGTGTTTCCCCCCACCCCTGCTCATGCCCTGTGTCTCCCCTGTTCCCCCTACCCCCCGCTCACTGTCCATTTCTCTTTCTAGTCCCCCCCACCCCCGCTCATGCCCCGTGTCTCCCTCCTGTACCCCCCACCCCCTGCTCATGCCCGGTGTCTGCCCTGTTCCCCCCACCCCCTGCTCATGCCCCGTGTCTCCCTTGTGTTTCCCCCATCCCCCGCTCATGCCCCGTGTCTCCCCTGTTCCTCCCCACCCCCCGCTCATGCCTCGTGTCTCCCTTCCATTGCCCTCCAACCCCCGCTTATGCCCCGTGTCTCCCTCCTGTACCACCCACCCCCTGCTCATGCCCCATGTGTCCCCTGCTCCCCCCACACCCTGCTCATGCCCCGTGTGTGCCCTGTTCTCCCCCACCCCCCGCTCATGCCCCGTGTGTGCCCTGTTCCCCTCCACCCCCCGCTCATGCCCCGTGTGTGCCCTGTTCCCGCCCACCCCCCGCTCATGCCCCGTGTCTCCCTCCCATTCCCCCCACCCCCCGCTCATGCCCCGTGTCTTCCCTGTTCCCCCACCTCCCGCTCATGCCCAGTGTCTTCCTCATGTTACCCCCACCCCCGCTCATGCCCCGTGTGTGCCCTGTTCCCCCCCACCCCTTGCTCATGCCCCGTGTGTGCCATGTTCCCCCCACCCCCACTCATGCCCCGTGTCTCCCTCCCGTTCCCCCCCACCCCCTGCTCATGCCCTGTGTCTCCCACCTTTTCCCCCCTACCCCCTGTTCATGCCCCTTGTCTCCCTTGTTCCCCCCAACCGCCGCTCATGCCCCATATCTCCCCTCTTCCCCCCACCCCCGTTCATGCTTCGTGTCTCCCTTGTGTTACCCCCTGCTCTTGCCCCGTGTCTCCCTCGTGTTACCCCCCACCACCCGCTCATGCCCCATGTCTTCCTTGTTCCCCCACCCTCTGCTCATGCCCCGTGTGTGCCCTGTTCCCCCCACCCCCCGCTCATGCCCCATGTGTGCCCTCTTCCCCCCTACCCCCCGCTCATTCCCCATGTCTCCCTCCCATTCCCCCCACCCCCCGCTAATGCCCCGTGTGTGCCCTATACCCCCCAGCCCCTGGTCATGCCCTGTGTCTCCCTCCCGTTCCCCCCACCCCCTGCTCATGCCCCGTGTTTTCCCTGTTCCCCCACCCCCCGCTCATGCCCCGTGTCTCCCTCCTTTTCCCCCCACCCCCCGCTCATGCCCCGTGTCTCCCTCCTTTTCCCCCCACCCCCCGCTCATGCCCTGTGTGTGCCCTGTGTTTTCCCTGTTCCCCCCACCCCCCGCTCATGCAAAGTGTCTCCCCTGTTCCCTCCACCCCCGCTCATGCCCACGTGTCTCCCTTGTTCCCACCCGCCCCCCGCTCAAGCACACGTGTCTCCCTTGTTCCCCCCACCCCCGCTCATGCCCACGTGTCTCCCCTGTTCCCCTCCACCCCCCGCTCATGCCTTGTGTCTCCCTACTGTTCCCCCCAAACCCCGCTCATGGCCCGTGTCTCTCTCTTGTTCCCCCCACCCCCTGCCCTGTGTCTCCCTCCTTTTCCCCCAACCCCCACTCATGGCCCCTTGTCTCCCCTATTCCCAGACCCCCTGCTCATGCCCCGTGTGTGCCCTGTTCCCCGCACCCCCCGCTCATGCCCACGTGTCTCCCCTGTTCCCCCCACCCCTCTCTCATGCCCATGTGTCTCCCCTATTCCCCCCACCCCCCGCTCATGCCCCGTGTCTCCCTACTGTTCCCCCCATGCCCCACTCATGGCCGTGTCTCTCTCTTGTTCCCCCCCACCCCCTGCTCATGCACCGTGTCTCCCTCCTTTTCCCCCAGCCCCCGCTCATGCCCCTTGTCTCCCCTTTCCCCCCCACCCCCAGCTCATGCCCCGTGTCTCCCTACTGTTCCCCCCAGCCCCCGCTCATGCCCCGTGTCTCCCTCCTTTTCCTTCGCCACCCCCCGCTGATGCCCTGTTGTGTTCTCTTTATACACCTGGCCTTCCCTTTCCATGGTGGCCATCTTGATAAAAGATGTTCCTTCCTACAGCGTCCCGGTTTGGGAAGAAAAATCTTTTTTTTACCACCCGGGGTTCCCACTTTAAGGACCTAAGATGCTAGTGGTCTTCATCTATTGAAAAGGATGTTATGGTGACGTTGCACTAATAAAAACCTATGAAATTCTGAAAAAAGAAATGTGTTACAGGGGCGTTATGGTTAAGTTGGACTAATAAAAACCTATGAAATTCAATGAAAAAACTTTGTTAAAGGGACTTTATGGTTAAGTTGCACTAATAAAAACCTATGAAATTAAATGAAAAAACTTTGTAAAAGGGACGTTATGGTTAAGTTGCGCTACTAAAAACCTATGAAATTCAGTGAAAAAACTTTGACATCAATGACATTTGTGATGTCATCTTTGATGTCGTGGGTATCAGTCTTAGCAGTGCACGGTGGTGGCGCGAGTTATGGTTGCTTAGCTAACCATAACTGGCGAATTTCAAGGGTTTTTAGGCTTTACTTGGAACCATAACGTCCCTTTAACAAAGTTTTTTCACTAAATTTCATAGGTTTTTAGTAGCGAAACTTAACCATAATGTCCCTTTAACAAAGTTTTTTCATTGATATATATATATTCAGTGAAAAAAACTTTGTTAAAGGGACGTTATGGTTAAGTTGCGCTACTAAAAACCTATGAAATTCAGTGAAAAAACTTTGTTAAAGGGACATTATGGTTCCAAGTAAAACCGAAAAACCCTTGAAATTCGCCAGTTATGGTAAGCTAAGCAACCATAACTCGCGCCACCACCGTGCACTGCTAAGACTAACACCCAGGACATCAAAGATGACATCACAAATGTCATTGATGACATCACTGATGACATCACATGTGTATGTACTTCTCATGAAATATGTGTAGAAGGGATTCTTATTATGTTGCGAAAAAAGTGTTAAGAATCATTGCAAGAAATATACCCTAATAAGTGCATTGAACGATGCATTGATATAAATAGCATCCTATTATGGGGTTCTATCTAGTATACTAAGCTACTCATACAGAAACATAACATTGTGTGCAGAGTACAAGATGAAGGTATGATATTGGTAATGTTAATATGTTGAATAATGAAATGATAATTGTTTTCTTAATAGATTTTTGTGTACTGTGAAATATGTAATAAGTAGCTAATAAAACCCATGTATTACATAATTGCATTACTATAGACAAAATACAAAGACACAAGAACACATACCAATATGGGTATGTACAGGGAAAGTGAAGTTAGCAAAAAAGCACAAGTAGTAGCAGAAACAACTCATAACTTAACTGATTAGTTTCATGCAAATAAATGATTGCTCTGTTTCAAAGCTGCTATTTACCCTATGTATATGTATCACTTGATGTGATTGGACCCACAGGGAAAGTACAGCCATAAAAAA
Source organism: Ambystoma mexicanum (assembly GCF_040938575.1). NCBI lineage: Eukaryota > Metazoa > Chordata > Amphibia > Caudata > Ambystomatidae > Ambystoma > Ambystoma mexicanum. The sequence continues at coordinate 363,218,438 of NC_090922.1, forward strand.
AAACAACAGAACTATCAGAAAGTGCTCATAAATCTAGTGATTATCTTTATGCACAAAAAGGATTGCTGTCTTTCAAGCTCGTGTTTTCCCATATGTATATGTTTCATATGATGTGACTGTACTCTAAGGGAATTACTGTAAGAACCTACTTGAAGGATACGTCTACAAATAAAATAAAATTCTTAGTTTCTGACTGTTACTGAAGAAAACCATGTGGCCTAGATATGTCAGCAAAAGAAAAATAGTGAGCCAGACATGTGATGTCATCAGTGATGTCATCAATGACATTTGTGATGTCATCTTTGATGTCCTGGGTGTTAGTCTTAGCAGTGCACGGTGGTGGCACGAGTTATGGTTGCTTAGCTTACCATAACTGGCGAATTTCAAGGGTTTTTCGGTTTTACTTGGAACCATAACATCCCTTTAACAAAGTTTCTTCACTGAATTTCATAGGTTTTTAGTTGCGCAACTTAACCATAACGTCCCTTTAACAAAGATTTTTTCACTGAATTTCATAGGTTTTTAGTAGCGCAACTTAACCATAACGTCCCTTTAACAAAGTTTTTTCACTGAATTTCATAGTTTTTTAGTAGCACAACTTAACAATAATGACTTTCACTTTATATACATGTCATATGGAACTGACTAGATCTCTTCTTATGAACTTGATGTCCGCAAACTTATTTAATGTTCGCAGACATGTTCGGAGAACAGTACCACTACCTAAAAACTGTGGGGGGGGATGGGGGTGGTGGGTATGTTTGATTGTTATATCATATTATAGGAACATTTAACAAATTCAAAAAGCAGCACACAAACACATTATATATAGTAATACATAAGAAATGTAACCCATATATGTAACACACTAACCATTCATTTAAATACAATATGTTCTGAAATGGAATATACCACAAGAAGATAAATTGGCTTCCAACATAATTACCTCACAGACACAACAGAACTGAGAACAAGACCAGACCCACTGAATACATAGGACTTATCTTACCAGAAATAGTAAGTGTACTCCATTTTACTCATATATTTATAAACTTTCTGTATTAGATTAAAAAATATATTATCTTTTTTTTTTCTCACAGAAATGTCTAGTACTCTGGAATGGCTAGAGGACAATTTCCCACATCCAGAAATGTCACAAGATAGTGAAACTAATGGTAAACACTTTATAATATAAACCATTTACATATTATTATTTTGTATACATTTAACATATATATATATTTTTTGTACAGAGCATAGCAAAATAGAAACTACCTCTGAAGAAGCTGTTATGGAAAACACGCTTGACAACATAAAAGAAAAAATTGATTTATTGTTGACCAATTTTAATAATTTGAAAACTTTTGTTGAAGATCATTTTAAAACAAAAACGTCATACCATTGCCCCACATGTACTTGTCCCTCCTCACCATATCCCAGTCAATTATCCCCAAACCCTCTCCATAATCCAAAACGTTTTGATGAGATTTCCATCCCTTCTTCACCTAATACCAATCATGTTGAAACCCCAAATTCTCCTGTTTTTGTTTCTGTTTCTGCCTCACTTTCTCTGTCATAAATTATTAACATATGTTAAATAAAGTTTAATTTTTATATTGTATTGTGAATAGTTTCGTTTTTTTTTTAAAAAAACAATAAAAGTGTCCGCGGACAGTGCGAGTGTTCTGAAATGTTCGTACATAAATGAAAATGGAGGTGTCCTGAAGAACACCACACCTGTTCGTACTGTTCGCTAGCAAGTTGAAACTGTTCTAAGAACACACGTGGTGTCCTGAAATGTTCGTAAAGAAACAACAATTAAAGTGTTCTAAAGCACACTATATCTGTCCGTAATGTTCGCTATGAACTTAAAACTGTCCTAAGAACACAATTGCTGTCCTGAAATGTTCGTAAATAAACGAAAATGATGTGTCCTGAACAACAGTACAACTGTTCGTAGTGTTCGCTAGCAACATGAAACTGTACTAAGAACACACGTGGTGTCCTGAATTGTTCGTAAACAAACAAAAATTAAAGTGTCCTAAAGAACACGATACCTGTCCGGTACTGTTGGCTAGCAAGTTCAAACTGTTCTAAGAACGCTATTGGTGTCCTGAAATGTTCGTACGTAAACGAAAATGGAGGTGTCCTGAAGAACACTTTACCTGTGCGTAGTGTTCGCTACCCAATTGAAACTGTTCTAAGAACACAATTGGTGTCCTGAAATGTTCGTACATAAACTAAATTACACGTGTCCTGAAGAACACTATATCTGTCCTTACTGTTCGCTACCAAGTTTAAACTGTTCTAAGAACACACGCGGTGTCCTGAAATGTTAGTTTCACGTGTGACGCACTTTTAATTACTTTAGAACCCGAACAGTGTCCGTAGGACATCAATGTGCATGCGCTAACCAATCTCCGTGCACTTGGTGTCCTGCGGACAGGCGCTTCCTTCGCAGACTAGTTCGCAAACAGATCATATGACCGCGCCCACGCTCATCGTGTGTCTTGAAATGCGGACACTGTTCGTGTCCCCGAACAATTTAAAAGTACATTTTCAGTTAATCCATAATATTTTTCAATAAAATCTCACCATGGCACATGTCCCACATAGCAATCTTGAGTTTCTATATACCTTTTGAAACTTTCCGATCCTTTTTTTGTGTTCGATCTGTCCGCGCACAGTACGCATTTCCGCGGACCGCGCACAAGCACCCCTATAAAAGACCACACCCAAGAGCTTATTCCCATTGTGTTTCTGGCTATTCTTCAGAACACAGTGATTTTTGCTGCCACCTGCAGACTACACCATCATCGAGATGGCATCCTTGGCTGCTGAACTGCCACTTGGTGCTGCACCTGCGTCAGCACCACCACCACCCGCTCCACCACCACCACCTCCCCAGGGGCCTGAAGAGGGGAACAGGACTGAGGATGCAGAGGAGGAAGAAGAGGATGATGAGAATGAGGTAGAGGAAATCCCTACTACCCGCACTAGGCGTGAGTCTTGGGTGTGGCGGTTATTTACCATTCATGGGAATGGTCCTAAGGCTCGTGCGAACCATGTTACCTGCAATGAGTGCAAAATGATACTCAGTCGCGGGAAGCACGGTACCTACAGCTTTGGGACCAGTACTATGAAGCGACACCTGAGGTAATTTCACTCTGGGGCTATTCGCAGGGTTGTACCTTGCGAAGAACGTAGCAGGTTGATTTCCTCTACTTCATCCTCTGTTTCTGATCCTGTCACCACAAGGACCACCTCTGTGGGACAGCGTCTTTCTCAAGCTGCCTCACAGGCCATACAGAATGCTGATGACAATTACCTTTCAAGGGTCACAGTTGTATGTATGTACTGTAACACAGTACTCTGCAGGGGGGAGCGACTTCGGAGTGCTTTTGAGACTATCGTCTCAGAGCACGAGAAGAACTGCTCACTACCCAAATAAAACCCACTCTACATCTTCCTCTCTCAGCTCGCCCTTTCTTATCCCTGTGCTTGGTGTCCCCCCTTTACCCTCCTTTAACCTCCTCTCCTAGTGTGTCGTGTCTGAAAAACCAAAAAAAATACAAAAATTACAAAAATCAAAAATAAATAAGGCTCTTTTCAGAGCCGCCTTTCCCAGTTAAAAAATAGAACTGAAAATAAATGAAGCAGGGCTCTTTGTATTTTTTAGAAGTCCGCGGACAGTTCGCGAACATTAAAAAAATTGGGTTGCTACTCCATCACAAACATTGTAATTTTCTCTGGAAAGAAGTGGTGGCTCTGAAAAGAGCCTTTGGGTGGTGTTTGTAAGTCAAAAATTGTAAATGCTTAACATCTACTTCAAAATCGTTGTTGTAATCCCAAAAAAGGTTGCAATGCATTTTGTACATTTCTCAGAAAAATCTGATTGCCAGCATAAGTAAGATGGACTCCATCTCTGCGAAAAATGTATGTACTACAAAACATAATATTTTCATTGTGAAAAGAAGACATGCCAAAATCTCTTAGAAAGCCACAAACAGCCATATTAACATTGCGCCTTGCTTTTTCCATTTGTGGACCAAATGAAGAAGAACGAAGCCACATTTGTCTCTGCGCAATCTGTGAAAATATCACTTGAGAATTAGGAAACATCTCCATAACCTTCCTAAGTCCTTCTTTCATAGCAAATTGCAAAGAAATTCCAGGCACATGTCCTAAACTGTTCCCTCCACAATGAATTACAATTATGTCTGGATGTTGCTCTGTCTCCAAAGTAGCACAGAGAGGTAGCAAGTCCAATCACTTCATTCCACGTACTCCATGCCAGTGTACTTCCACATGTTGGAATCCAAGATCTACAGCTACTCCACAGCTTTCTGCATGCACCTTCAACCAATGTATCCACGAATCTCCTAAAATCCAAACAATCTGTTTTCTGAAACACACAGCCATAGCTATCTTTTGTTCTCTCAGCAAAAAGAGTATCTGAGAAAATCTCTCCTGGCACAACACACCCACCAAACTTTCCTGACCAATCCCTTTCAGTGCTTATTCTCATTTGCATGACTTCTGAACCCGAAAATCCCCGGATGTAACTCCCGATGTCCGCGAACTACCGCCATGTCCGCGGACATATCGTAACATGAACAGCCCTTCTACCATTTCCACTACACTCTCTCTACCATTCCCTCATTGAGTGTACCTCAAAAATCACATGACCATGCACCAATCGCATTCAAGACCTCTACATCTAACTGCATCATCATAGATCAGCACTGCAAATGTACTCTGAATCTCTCTGAGTACAAGTGTCATATCATTGGCAAGCAGCATCTACCAGAAATACTGTACAAGTCTTCAAGATTTCTACTTGCAGCTCCATGCATATCCATATGCATCAACACAAACTTCAGGTATGCATATTTTCTGTATAGTAGATGACATAGCTCTCAACCATTTTTGTTTTACAGGCGGGTTAAATCACCCGATTTTGTTTTTGGCGGGTGAGACGCCCATTGGAATGAATGGGCGTGCAGGAGGCTTGGCGGGTGAGTCAGCCCTTTACAAGGCGTGTGACACCCGCCAAAAGCGTGTGAGTTGAGAGCTATGAGATGAACACATTTTCAAACAGACTTTTACCTTGTAAAATCTGTAAAATGAATTTACTGTACTTTTTTCAATTTCCTAAAATCAACTATCACTTATAAACCTTTATACTTTTTACTTTCTTTATACACACACACACTCAAATCATGTTAAACTAACATTTTTTAAATGAAATATATAGACATATATTCAAACAAAATTGCATGCAAACACAATCTATGTTTAAACCTTTATAAAAATACTTATACAATTTCATATTTTCTGTTTTTATTTATTTATTTACTTAATTACTTTAAATTAGACATAACATTGAGGCGCTATTACCTAGAACAGTTTACTTACAGAAATAGTCGTATTCACTAATATATTATAAATTTCACAAGACATAGATATTTTTTTTTGCTACAGTTAGTCATTCAATACAATTTGTTCATTAAGAACACATCATATGTACTGAACTGATGCAATGTATCTTATGTAAATAAATTAGTTTAATGGTTTTACAGAGGCACTGAAGATTTCAATTAAAAAAATCAATATCTAAATTAAAAACAGTGCTATATACAAACAAAGTTACTAATTTGAAGCTTTTACAATTGCAGTGAAGACAGGTTTCCTGAAAAGAAGCAGCCAAATTCGAAGAAGAAAGAAAAACTAAGAAGTTACCTGTTAATTTAAAAAAAAAAGTAAGTAAAATACCACCATAATATTTGTATTATTAATCAAATATACTATAACATTAATACGAGCTATTTTGGTTTCTTAAAATAGAGATTTTGTACCATTTTGTCCAAAAATTTCCATGTCTTAAACAGCGATTTACAGCCAGAATGGCCCACAAATTTCTATTTTTGGACACACAAATTAGCCAACTGAACCACTACAATTTTCATATTATAGAACAAACAACTGTTTTAATTGTATACATTAGATTTACTATTTGTACTTTTCCACACCACTAGCTTACATTTTTTTGTTATCTGAACCCCAGTTTAGTAACACATACATTCAAGAATACCTATCCCTACTAGTTTTAGTTCCCAACGCACAATCACACACCATTACATACATCTTTATCATCTTACTCAAACACTCATGTACACAGCACACATACATTCCAGAACACCCCAACCCATATCTTCTTTATTTTTTTCAACAGACCCTAAAGAATGCCTACCAAAGGACAAGTCCGTAGAAAGCAACGCAAAAGTAGAGCAAATGAAAATAAAGGTGTCCAACATAAGCATCCATCTCTAGCAGAATTTGTAAAATAAGTTGAAACAAAACAGCTACTACAAACATTTAGTGAAACACAAGAACTTCGCTTCCTCTATCAAAATGTCAAACAAACCAAAAAACAATTAACAGAAAATCAGCTATCAGTACAGATAAAACTACTTCTTCAAATTTTAATATAGTGCAAAGTAAGCATACCAAGAAAAGTATTTTAGCCAAAATATACCGTCGCAAAGTCCTTCAAAATCTTATAAAAACAGGAGAGGAAATTAATCTTAGAAGCACTGATGGACAGTGCAATTCTTCTCAAAAGAAATTTATTTATTTTACTGTTAAACAAAATGAAACCACTAACAAAACTAATAACTAAATTACAAAAAAGACTTCTCAATAAGCGAAATGTCAACAGAAAGAACTTCTTAAGTATCTGCAGAGGTGAATGGAATCACACTACGAGCACAGAACCATATTTTAATGAAGAAGCGTACAAACAAAAGCAAAAGAATACAATTGTCATAAATAGCAGTGGTCGAGGTTATGAAAAAGTGAATAATACCATAATGGAACAAGAAGTACTCCTTACAAAAATATGCCCTGAAAACTTAGAATTACCCCTCCATTCAACTGAATCAGAACGTCTAGTGTACAAATGACCATGCACGTCAATGTGTAACATTCCCAAACAATGTTTCAAATCTTACACCAATTCCTCAATAAATATGTAAAAAGCAAAGACAAAATCAAAATTAAATTACTGCAAAATATAGATACCTGTCCAGTGCGCAAGTACACAGTACTACAAGGACATTCATTGGCCTGCATTACAGGACCTACTTGTAAAACCACTTTCCATGATATCAAAAGGATATCAACACATTATTCACTATAAGAAATCTAGTCTATAAACTGTACTATGCTAAAAGTCCTGCTTTAGCACTAGCAAAGTTAAATAACATCCTTCTACATGGTACAGCAAAAGACCTACTTGAAGAAATTCACTATATCCAGAAAAAATATTTTGGAAGTGAAAGCCATTTACAGAATGAAATAGCTTTAAACCAATTAAGCAACAATTCTACACATGGCAACCTTTTGCTAAACACATACAAAAAAGAAATACTAAAATTTAAAAGTACATCAGCTGAAGTACCAAACCGTGTATGTATATGTTGCCGTAGAATTCTTTATAAAAGTAACACAAAAACTGTGCACCTATCATACAAAATAGAAGACAATGAAGATTCTAAATGGTTTGAATTAGCTCTCTACCTTCTAGCAGAAAACAAATATGAAATAACTGAGCCCTTAATACTTTGCAGTTATTGCACTACAAAACTTGACAACAACCAAACTCCTTCACGTTCTATCACAAATAATTTGGAATTATACCCAGTACCAAAACCTCTACAACAACTTAATTTATATGAGAGCATCATAATTCAAACAGTACACCCATTTCAAGCAATAATACGCCTTCAACCAAAAACAGCAAAATTACCTCCCTCTGAATTGGTAAAAGGCATTCGTGGAAAAGTAGTTTATTTACCATTAAATCTAAAAGAAAATGTGCATACTCTAGGAGTGCAACGTCCAATGCAGCAATCTTTAATTATATTAGTAAATGGAGTACCTACAAAAGACAAAAAAATATGGCAACAACTGGTAGATTTACATAAATTTAGAGAAGCCCTGCAATATCTTAAAGAGAATAATGAATATTACAAAGAAATTAATGTTGAATAAAACTTGAAAGATACAACTGAAATAATTCAAGAAACACAAGAAGCTGGTCAATTTGAGCTACTAGATCCTGCTACAATATCAAATACTTTAGACCATTATACAATTCATCCTTTGCACTGTAATGACACCGTACACGATGTACTAGAAACTTACCAAATGCATCAAACAAAAGGATCGCCAATCAGTATATGGGAAAAAAGTATAGAAGCACGTGCTTTTCCTCTACTCTTTCCTACTGGCAAAGGAGGAAGGTATGATGATAGACCTATTCAAATATCAGCTTCAGAATACCGCTCATTACGGATGTATTCTGAAGATCCCAGATTTAGACAAAATGTCGAATACATATTCCACCTACTCTTTGAAAGTGAACTAGCAACTTTATGTTACGGAGTTGCACACATATTAAAATCAGGATCACACTTTCAAAATATGACAGCTACACAATTATTAGAGAAAGTGCAACAAAAGGATGAGGTTTTACAATCAAATATTACAAATCTATTAGCAAATATGCGTGGTACTAAAGAGTACTGGTTTCGACGTCATGGAGATGTACGTTGTATGATCAGAAACCTTGGCCCACCCACTTGGTTTGTTACATTAAGTTGTGCAGAATATGCATGGGAAGATTTACATGATTTCCAACGCATATCAAATAAAAACAAAACAAACATAGATATTCTAACACTGGAGAACTTTGTTCTTTGGATCCTGTTAATGTTTCAAGATATTTTCACCATCGCTTCATTGCTATGCTACATTTTATTTGTAATAAAACTGTTCCTCCCCTTGGAGAAGTGCAACACTTCTTTTGGAGAAAATAATACCAAGCCAGAGGAGCACCACATATCCACATGCTTTTATGGATTAAAGATGCTCCTAAATTTGGTCAAGACAGTGATGCCACTGTTTTACAGTTTATTGAAAAATATGTCACTTGTGAAATTCCATCAGAAGCCACAAATAGTGATCTTCGTGCACAAATTTTACAATTTCAAAGACACAAATGTGGAAAATATTGTCGTCGCAAATACAAAAACAAAGGCAAATACTACACCAAATGCCGATTTGGTTTCCCTAGACCAGTTACAAATACAGGTCAAGTAAACAACCTCATATCTTCAGTTAGACATAGTGTTAAAGGTAAGTCACCTAAAAATACATATTACATAAAAAGAAAAGAAGAAGAAAAATATATCAATGATTATAATGCAATCATTGCCCACTTATGGAATGCAAACATAGATGTGCAGTACATTGCAGACAATTCTACTGCAGTTGCACGATATGTCACAGAATACTTAACTAAAGCAGAAAAGACAGAGCTCCAAGACCTCTGGAATGACCTGTCATCAGATAAAACAGTATCTCAGAAATTATACAGCTTGGGCATAAAAATGCTCACCCATAGAGAATGTGGATCTTATGAAGCAGCTGATCGTTTAACTGGTACTTCATTGTATGGTGAATCTGAAAATATAGTATGGCTAAGTCTTGGTCCAGCTAAATCTAGAAAAAGAGTTCTAAAATCATATGAAGATATAGAAACAATAGCCAAACATGATCCCAACAGCCAAGACATTTTAAAAAACAATTTATTGGACACATACTACCCAAACAGAAGTAATACTTTGGAAAACATGTGCCTATACCAAATAGCCCAAAACTACACATACAAAAATAATATGAAACCTGATGAAAAAAAGGTAAATATAGAGTGACAGACTGTGAAGGCAGCTTAGTTAAACTCACTAGACCAAATTTAATTAATCATATCAAATTGTCATTGAAGACTCCTCAACATAAAGAAGTATATTACATGTCCCTGCTACAACTCTTCAAACCATGGAGAAAAGAAGAACAATTACTAGATAACTATGACTCATATGAGGATGCTTTCAAAGCAAATGAAAGCACTATAACTGATGTAAACTTTACACAGTACAAAACAATGTTGCACAATGAACAGCAACATGAAGAAGAACTCCAAGCCCAACTAGATAAGGATACTCCTGACAGTAGTCAACCATCTGTAACAGGAAGCCAAGAACCACTAATAACAAATGAGGCAGAATTAGCTATGATAGAAGTAGAAAACACCATGTGTCAGTATGAAGATAAGGAAGACTTAACTATACTACAATCAAAACTAAACAATGAGCAAAGTAGCATTTTTCAAGAAGTGACAAAACAAATTGCACATGGTGTAAAACATGAAAATAAAGAATGTTCCTGCCATAATTATAAACCTATACTACTGTACGTCAGTGGTGAAGCTGGTTCTGGCAAAACATTCCTAATCAAAATCATTAGTAAGTTCCTTCAACAATTGACAAACAACAAACTGTCAGCTGTTGTCACTGCCCCCACAGGTTTAGCTGCCTACAACATAGGTGGTGTTACATTACACCGATTACTACTATTACCAGTAGCACACCAGAACAAATTAGACTATTACAAACTTTCTGCAGAAGCTGCAATGGAATTACGCAGAGTATTGAAACAAATGAAAATGCTACTAATAGATGAAGTGAGCATGGTCTCCAACCTGATGTTAGCTTTGATTCACCTCAGATTACAAGAAGTACTCAAAACAGACTATTAAGAGCTCTTTGCAGGAAAACACATTGTTGTTTTTGGAGATCTGCTTCAATTAACACCAGTAAAAGGTGAACCTATTTTTAAAACATTAGGGCACAAACTCTGCCGTAAAACTGTTGGCAGCATTGGAAATGTCAACCTTTGGCAACATTTCCAATACAGAGAATTAACAGAAAACATGCGCCAATCTGCAGATCTCACTTATGCCAACATTTTAAAAAGTTTGAGAGTTGGTATACTTTCTAAAGAAGCAGAAGCAACATTGAAAAACCGGCACATTAATGCACTTTATGGCGATAATGCATGTGCTACAGATGTTATGGAACAATTAGCCCACAAAAATGTCAATTGTATGGCCTTAATGCCAACTCTTGCAAGCTGTCTCAAATTCAATGAAATAATGTTAAGTATAGAAATGCAACCAATAATGGAAATTAGCGCCACAGACAAACTAGATGTACATGGTATGACACTACCCATGTGTGACCAAGCCACAACAAGACTAAATAACTTAGAAAAATCAATCTCAAACACAGCAGGCTTAGAAAAGATGTTAAAATTATCCTTAAATTGCAGAGTAATGCTTAAACGTAACCTTGACGTGGACCAAGGACTAGTTAATGGAGCACTGGGTACAGTTGTTGGCTTTCAAACATACTCACGTGACAACAAAATTCAGTTTGTCAATATACTCTTTGACAAACTTTCAGAAGTAAAACAGATAGGACGCTCAATAGCTAGATTCCTTCTCTTCAAAGATATCTATGTACGCAGAGAACAATTTTCTCTAACTCTTGCATACGCAGTCACGATTCATAAATCGCAAGGTCTTACCCTAGACAAAGCAATGATAGATATTGGTAACACAGTCTTTAAAGAAGGCATGAGCTACGTAGCACTATCACGCTTACGTACACTTGACGGTCTATTTCTAATCAACTTTGATGCAAGTAAAGTAAACACTGATATTCCTTGCATTTTAGAATATAATAGACTTCGCTCACTATACACTCCCCATCTAAACACATATTCGGTTCCACAAAAACTAAAACGTTATAAAAGAAAACTAAATCAAACAGAAATGCAACAGGACGTCACTGCAAATCCTCCAAAGAGAGTAAAAGAAACTAATACTTCATCAAGTACCACAAACAAAAAAGAATCAATTAGAGAAAGTAAACCAGGTACTTCTTTAAAGAAGGAAGACAAACTCCAAAAAAAGTAGTTAGATACAGAACTACCTGGACCATTTAAATTCTCAAATATAGTTGGTGTAAGTTGCTATGCAAATGTAGCAATGACTATTCTATTTCAATTACCACCAATTGTTGAAAACATTTACTTACACAGTACAGACCCATTGTGTTTGCAAATGTTAGTACTTCACAGAAATGCATCAAACAATCCTGACAACACATATAGTGTTTTTGGAATAAGACGACAATTGGACTACTGTGCTGGAATGGTGAAATTCACTATAAACTCACAGGAAGATCCACAAGAATTTCTAATGTACTTACTACAAGTACTGGAAAACAAAAACATACCTATAAATGAAATCTTTCAGATTTCATACATGTGGAAACATACATGCACTCTCTGCAACAATGTGACACAAGAAGAAATCCCCAATGAAAGCTTCATATATATATCAATACCAAATTGTGAATCCATTCCATTTCAGCAACTTGTACAAAATGCTAACCATGGTAGATTATGCTCTACCTGCAATTCAGATAATTGCTCCACGTTAGTAATACAAACACATAGTAAATACATAATACTAATGCTTCTGCGTTACAATGCAGATGGTACCAAAAACAACTGTAAGCTGACTGGATTCACACATGGTCAAATATCACTTGGTAAGAAAACCTTCACAACAATAGGTCTAATCTACCACTTAGGAGCCACAACCAATTCAGGGCACTACACTGCATATATAAAAAAGAAATGTGGATGGTTTGAATGTAATGATAGTACCATTACTCTAAAGCAGAGATTACCAGCAAATCTTATAAACGCGTATTTGATGTTCTTAAAACCAAAATTTGATAAATAAACTGTATTTAAACCTTTAAATAAATTTCTGTTCAAAAAATATAAACTGTTAGAATACTCCAAAAGCTATGTAACTGCTCAAAGATTCTACAACAACTAATCAGATAAATGAATACCACTAAATTAGACCAAAAAATACACAGTTAGAATACGCCAATTGGTATCTAACTGTCCCAAAATTATAAATTTGTGTTAAAATAATATAAACTGTTGGAATACTCCAAAAGCTATCTAACAGCTCAAAGATTCTACAACAACTAATCAGATAAATGAATACCACTAAATTAGGCCAAAAAATACACAGTTAGAATACGCCAATTGGTATCTAACTGTCCCAAAATTTAACAATATCCAAATAGATAAATCAAAACCACTAAAATATATTAAAAAAATAGACAGTTAGAATACGCCAATTGGTATCTAACTGCTCCAAAATTTTCTAATATCAAAACAAATGAAGAATCTGTTACTGCTCCAAAACAAATACAACGAAGCAAAGTATAAAGCATTAGCCAGAAACAAGTGAACACTGAAAACAAACAAACAAATAAACTGTAGCATAACAGAAAAAGGGTTTTTTTTAATCCAACATGGATTTTTTTTTTCCCACAGACCCAATGATTTTAGCAACAAATACAGAAACTGAGCAAATTGCACAGTACTCTGATTTGTACTCTACTAAATATGAGGGTAGAAAAAAAATAAAAGTATATTGCTTATACAATGTAATAAGTCATTACAAAATACTAATACTAACATGCTATTTTCTTTTATCACAGAAATGAAGAAGAAAAACATGGACTCCCATTACTAGACCAAACAGTAAGTATACAATAATAAGGACAACCATAGCAGCATATCACATCCATAGTATCTAATACCTTTGTTCCTTATACATTTGTTTTTCACCCAAAGTTATAAGCAAATATGAATGTGATATGCTGCGGTGGTTGTTGCCAGGGCATAGAGTCTTGGGTGCATGGCCAAATGGCCATGCACCCAAGACTCTATGCCCTGGCAACAACCACCGCAGCATATAACATCCATAGAGTCAAACATTTCAACTATGATCTATGGGAAACTTATAATGTCCGCGCACAATGTGAGTGTTCTTAGAACACTTTGAACTTGCCAGCGAACAATACGTACACCGTTTTCAGGACACCCCCTACGAACATTTCAGAACAACGCAATAGTTCTTAGAACACTTTCAACTTAACAACGAACAATACGGACAGCGTCCTAAGGACACCCCCTACGAACATTCCAGGACACCGGGAGTGTTCTCAAAAACGTCTTCAGAACACCCCCATCTTGTTTATTTGCTAACATTTCAGGACACCGCGAATGTTCTTAGGACACATTCAACTTGACAGAGAACAATACGGACAGCGTCCTCAGGACACCCCCTACGAACATTCCAGGACACCGGGAGTGTTCTTAGAAGCGTCTTCAGAACACCACCATCTTGTTTATTTGCGAACATTTCAGGACACCGCGAGTGTTCTTAGGACACATTCAACTTGACAGAGAACAATACGGACAGCGTCCTCAGGACACCCCCTACGAACACTCCCCGGACACCGCAAGTGTTCTTTGAAGCGTCTTCAGAACACCCCCATTTTGTTTATTTGCGAACATTTCAGGACACCACGGGTGTTCTTAGAACACATTCAACTTGACAGAGAACAATACGGACAGCGTCCTCAGGACACCCCCTACGAACACTCCCCGGACACCGCGAGTGTTCTTAGAACAGTTTCACTTTGCTTGCGAACAAAACGGACACATATTGACTCCTTAGAACACCCCCTAGTCAGTTTATTTAGAACATTTCAGAACACCCGTGATGTCCGCAAACAAATCGAACACAAAAAAAACGTCTAACACATAAAAAACACAACTTTCATCCTATCTCATACACTCCCACCCTCCCCAAACACTCCTACACACCAACACACTCTACAAAATACACATTTTGAACAAAGTTTCACCGCGCTGTCCGGGGACGTCCGCGAATCCAAGATGGCGGGCGCTACCGAAAAATCTGACGCGCTTCACGCTCCACGCCGTCCAATCAGCGAACACGTTGCATGTCCGCGAACATCACGCAAGACGATTGGCCAATCAGGACACTGTCCACGGAGCGAACAGGGAAGTGTGTCCGCGAACCGAACACAGATATCACTAATTTTTTTTTTACCTACTTTTTGGTCATTTTAAAAAAAAACTACTGGACGGATTTTCACCAAATTTGCAAAAGCATGCTTTTGGGACCAAGCCGCTGCTCCTGGTCCAAATTTGGTGGAAATCCGTCCAGCGGTTTGGGCTGTAGGCGCGAGCAAAATTTTTTTCCCATTCACTCCATGGAGAGTGAGTATAATGTATACAAATATGAGCATATAGAGGGAAGGTAGAGTAATAAAAATAAAACTATGAGAAAGTGCTCATAACCATAATGATTATCTTCATGCACAGAAAGGATTGCTCTCTTTCAAGCCTGTATCTTCCGCTATGTATATGTTTCATATGATGTGACTGGACCCTAAGTCTACAAATATAGTACCTTTTCAATTTTTACTTCCTGACTGTTACTGAAGAAAACCATGTGGCTTCGATATGTCAGTAAAGGATAAAAAGGGAGAGCCAGCCATGTGATGTCATCAGTGATGTCATCAATGACATTTGTGATGTCATCTTTGATGTCCTGGGTATTAGTGTTAGCAGTGCACGGTGGCGCGAGTTATGGTTGCTTATGTTACCATAACAGCCGAATTTCAGGGGTTTTTCGGTTTTACTTTGAGCCATAACGTCCCTTTAACAAAGTTTTTTCACTGAATTTCATAGGTTTTTAGTAGCGCAACTTAACCATAACGTTCCTTTAACAAAGTTTTTTTTTACTGAATTTCACAGGTTTTTAGTAGCACAACTTAACCATAATATCCCTGACTTCATATACATGTAACATAGAACATACTAACCCCCTCATAGTGATTTTCATGTCCGCGGACTACCGCGAACACATCGAAAATCTGAGCGTGGTGAATGTAAATTTAAATAGTGTGCCCCATTTCCCCTTTGAAGTTGGCTCTGAAAAGAGCCGTTTTTTTTTTTTTTTTTTTTTACAGATGCTTGACAGACACCTGTTATTTTGTATTTTTTTTCTTGTTTTTTTTTCTTACTTTACTCCTAAAATCTTCACATAACCTTCTCCAAAGCAACCCTTACATTCCAAAATAGAAAGGCATTTCCCGTAAAAGATAAAGAAATGCCATCTTCTTTAAAATTAACAACATTACTGGCATCAATATTCTCATTATTACAAAAGAACATACCAGCTCTAAGCATTAAGGCACACATGCCTCGGTTGAAGACACACCTAGCAATATTTTGCTGAGGACAAAAAACTGAACTATTGTCCCATATTGCCCTAGGTAGTAATCCAGAAAAAAAATACTTTTGCATTTGGAAGGATCTTTATTACTGCTTGAACCAAGCGTTCCAAATCAGCCAACAAAGTAGGGGCACTGACGTTGCCCAAATGGAAAGTACCATAGTGCAAAACTACCACATGCAGACTGTTCATCGTGGCCATATCCTCACAAACTTACAACACCCTGTACATTGCAATCAGGCACACTGCTCCACACCACCTCCACTCCTTTCACATCAAAGTTCTTTGCAACATGCCTGCATTCAGCGTACTGCTGTAAACCATGCACAAACATATCTCCAAGCACCAACACCCTGACTTTCTCCACTTCTGCCATCTTCACCACACACAGTCTCTTTCAACACAAATCCACAACCTCGACATCTGATTAGCTGATCCGTACAGTCTTCTTTCCATGTTGGATTTCCTGGAAAAACCCGGATGTAGCACGCCCTGTCCACGAACAGCCGCGGTGTCCGTGGACGGCGTCCACTTTACTCTCTGTGCCATTCCCTCATTACATACAGCTAAGCAATCACACAATACGAATAACGTCCTCAGAACAACCCCATTTTGTGAATTTTCAAACATTTCAGGACAAATGTTATTTCATTATTCAACATATTAACATTACAAATATTATACTTTCATCTTGTACTCTGCACACAATGCTATGTTTCTCCATTAGTAGCTCACTATACTAGATAGAATCCCATAATACAATGCTATTTATATCAATGCATCGTTCAAAGCACTAATAACGGTATGATATTTATTGCAATATCCTTGACACTTTTTTCGCAACATTATAATAAAAATCCCTAGTACACAAATTCCATGAAAAGTACATACACATGTGATGTCATCAGTGATTTCATCAATGACATTTGCGATGTCATCTTTGATGTCCTGGGTGTTAGTCTTAGCAGTGCACGGTGGTGGCGCCAGTTATTTTTCATAGCTTACCATAACTTGCGATTTTCAGGGGTCTTTCGGCTGTACTTAGAACCATAACTTCCTTTAAACAAACTTTTTTTAATATCACGCAAACAATATACAAACATGGCGTGCAAAAACCAACTTCTACAGATGTCTTTACACAGAATGTTGCAAAATAAGAATTTATGCTCGTTCACAGTGAAGATCAGCTGCTTCCACAACTTCTACAGATGGCTTTACACAGAATGTTGCAAAGTAAGAATTTATGCTCGTTCGCAGTGAAGTTCAGCTGCTTCCATTTTTTTCTCGGGCCCCGGAGAGGCTCACGAAGCGGACTATAAGGTTGTATTGTGTTTTGACCTTGACAGACAGAGATTGTGATGAAAGACTTCTCTTGAAGGAGTGTTGCTAAAACGTAAGAGAAGATAAAGATGAAATTTCTGAAACGAAACCACTTTTATATATTATATCACTATGCGAAAGATCGTTGGCACACGCAGAGTCTTATTTTGGGACTGCACCACTCGTAGACAATGGAAATTGCAATTGTACTGTAAGTAACCCTTTAGATTATTTTATACCAAATATGATTACAATAGCATAGCATTAAAGACCGCTCAAGTTGAACTTGTTCGTTGAAAGTGGCATAATGTTTTCTACCGCGCACTATCACCGCCAAATTGATCCCCTGTCGTTTAGAGGGCTCTGAAAAAGGCAGACGACACAGGATGGGTTAATAGAAATAATGTAACCGGTCTGTAGGCGGTCAAGCGCTCTACTCGCTGTGCCACTTCACTGTAGCCTGTCAAGTGGCACAGCGAGTACAGCGCTCGCTTTGACATCCGTGCACTGCTTACTAACGCAAGTTTGAATCCGGGCAAGGCCAAACTCAGCCTTTCATCATTCCGTGGTCGATAAATGAGCACCACACACCGTGGTTAATAATAAGCACCGCTTAGATACCTCACGGTTCTTAGCGCTATATGAATGGGAAAATATTATTATTTTATTATTAACATACTCTGTTCCACTATCTCCGATAGCAAATAGTTTCACGCCCTAATAAATAAAATGATGATTTTTAATGAAGATCGGCTGGTGAGACTAATTTATGTTTTTTAAAACAGGTATGTGGCTCCATTTTGCCTATGTCACGATTTACAGACTCCAGCGGATGGGGTCTCCAACTGCCAGGTGCAGGTCCAAATATGCAACTTCATGACCCTCACCATTTTATGGGACAATCGCCAGGGACCAATATGCCCTTACGCAGTACTAGCGGCTACAAACAACATACCAACCAATAGGGTGGTCTAATGGCTCGTTGTTGGAGCAACCTTCCGATTATCAGAGCGACCATTTACTGCTTTTATCATAAACCAACAGCCTATCTACCGCAAAGGAACAACGCGTGGCTCCAAATAAACTTTCGCTGATCGACAGCAGAGACAATAGCAAATCGCTGAATATTCACTAAACATTTGTGAAATAAATGTACTTTACCAAATGTACAATCCTGATGTTTACTTTTAAACCACAGTTTCATATTCCGAATTGTGGCGCACTGAGTTGTAAGCTGATCTAACACCCTCTGTACCGCAAAGGAACATCGCATGCCTCAACATGAACTTTTGCGGATCGACAACAAAGACAAATGCAAATTGCTGAATATTCTCTAAACATTTGATGTCAAATAAATGTACTTTACAACATTTACAATCTTGCTGTTTGCTTTTAAATCACTGTTTCATATTCCGAATTGTGGCGCGCTGTGTTGTGACATAATATGTGTTGTCTTCCGGGTTCTGTGTAAAGTCACTTAGGACTGCAGAGAACTGGGCGTGTTTGATTACGCACCCTGTAACGTCACAGAGAGAGGCGGGGAATATGAATGCTTTGATAATATCAGGCTTGGGGGCGGGAGATATGATTTAGTGTCGCAAAAGCAAGTCAGCCAGGTCAATAGCGCCAGTCATAGGATTATCACATAATGTCGGCACACACCAGCCGGATTCATTGTTTCTTTAGTGGACAAAAAGTCGGTTGACGCCCCTAGGAAATTGTACTATTAACGGACAAAAGGAGTGGTCTTAAAACACTTTCACCCTGACAACGAACAATACAAACAACGTTCTCAGAACACCCCCATTTTGTGTAATTGCAACCATTTCGGGACACTGCAAGTGTTCTTAGAACACATTCAACTAGACAGATTACAATACGGACAGCGTCCTGAGGACACCCCCAGTTTGTGTATTTACGAACAATTAAGTACACCGCAAGTGTTCATAGCTCATTTCTACCTTCCTTGCGAACAAAAATGACACATACTCCGTCCTCTAAACACCCCACCATTTAGTTTATTTACAAAATGTCAGAACAGCCGTATTCTCCGCGGACAAATCGAACGCAACAAAAACGTCTAGCACATAAAAAATCAAAACATTGAACCTATCTCATACTCCCCCACCCTCCCCAAACACTCTTACACACCAACACACGGCACTAAATACAATTTTTTATCCACGTTTCACTGCGCTGTACGCGGTCGACTGCGAATACAAGATGGCGGGCGCCACAGAAAATCTGACGCACTCCACGCCCCTCGCCGTCCAATCAGCGAACACGTCGCATGTCCGCGGACATGATGCAAGGCCATGGGCCAATCGGGGTGCTGTCCGCGGAGCGAACAGGGAAGTCCGTCGGCAAAGCGAACACAGATATCACTAATTGTTTTGCCTTACATTTTGGTCATTTTTAAAAAAACTACTGGACAGATATACACCAAATTTACAAAAGCACGCTTTTGGGACCAGGCCGCCGCTCCTGCCGCAAATCTGGTGTAAATCCGTCCAGCGGTTCGGGCTGTAGCCGTGCGCAAAGTTTTTTCCCATTCAGTCTATGGGAAAAAAAAAGTTTTGGGACCCCCCCTATAACTTTTCCCCCCCTGGACGAATCCTCACCAAACTTTGCAAAAAAATTCAGAGTGACCCAACTACTTTTTTGCAAAGTTTGGTGAGGATCCGTCCAGGGAGAGCGAAGTTATAAGCCACCCAAAAAGTGCTCTTCCTATGGAAACAGCAACTTAACCATAACTACATGGCCACTACCGTGGCCATGTAATTTATATATATATATAAATATCAATGAAAAAACTTTAGATATATATATATATATATATATATATATATATATATATATATATATATATATATATTTTTTTTTTTTTTTTTTTTTTTTCAAAAAAGGAAAAAATGCCCTAAAACAGGGCAAAATTTGTTGGATTGCACTCCCAAGAGCAGCTGACAATCGAAATCCAGTCTCAGCAAGGAAAAGGCATGACAGCAAATCCAGGCAGCACAAATGTTTCTTTATTAATAAAAAGGTGCAGCAAAAAGGGAAAGCCTGGATACAAAACGACGCATTTTGCGGTACACTGACCGCTTGTTCACGTAGGTAGGGTGTTACATGGAAGAAGGACTTCTTATATATGCTTTAAAAACTTCTATGATACAAGTACATAGAATGTCCCCATTCACGAGGTGGTACACAATGATGAACACATGGCAGCCATCTTAGAACATTTAAGGCACTGCAACATGCAGTGTATTAAGTAAAATTAAATAAAATAAAATAAAAACACATCGTTGGTGTCAATACATCAACCAAATATTATATGATGAAGAATATAACAACAATTGGACAGATGTGCTGGCTGCGAGGACTGTGGAGGAAAATGGCAAAAAGAAAACCTCAGGTACATAACGAGTGTCAAAAGGAAAAATATATATAAAAAAGGATATATAAATATATATAAATACACATCGTTCAAAATAAACGTGTGTTTACCAGTGGTATGTCTATCAACAAAGGCTGGTACCCAAGATAAAATAAAGTAAAAAAATAATGCCATTCTAGGGCAACCGCCAAAAATGACGAGCCCTGCCTTGTAGGTCTGTCCACATTATAACGTCTGAAACAGCCATTACCTCAACGCTGTCCAAGCAGCCACACAACATGATGTGTACACTAGACAAAATGTAGCCATTCTAAGTGTCCAACGTTAGTCTCGAATAAACAAAGATATATAGTCATGTAGGTCTAAGATTACGCATACATATGCAAGATGTAATACAAATCAAACTTAATAATGCAGTCTTGAGACAATATAAAGTGCTTAGTGCTTTAGCAGCAATGTAAAGTGCTAAGTGCTTTAGCAGCAAATTTAAAGTGCTTAGTGCAATAGCAGCAGTTGTTGAAATGCATAATATTTAGCAGCAAGGTAGGGAAAAAGTTTAAAGGAGAGAAATGTCCAGACAACAGCAATGATAAAATGCACAGTGCTCTACGTCCATGGATGCACAAATATGTTCCTAAATGTGTGGTGCATATACTAAGTCACATAATACAATATGACAATCAAATAGATAAAAGAATGAAAGTCAATAAATATATATATCTCACAAAAATGCTACTACATTTTGCAATTAAATAAATATATGCCCTTACAGCGTTGAATTGGCTAGGCATTTGTGGGTAAGGGTTAAAGCTTTGAGTTGTATTTGATCATTGATTGCAAGCCATTTGGTGTTCCGTCTAGCCACCGAGATATGTTGTGTTTTCAGGATGCTTAGTGCAGTTCTGAGAGCATTGTTCTGCAAAATGTGTAGTTTATTTATGTTTTGCTTACTGGAACCCAGATATAGTGCATTACAATTATTTAGTTTTGAAAGAACTAGTGCTCTGGCTAAAGTAATACAGCTAGTTGTCGAGAGAAAAGGTTTGCAGGCGTGGGTAAGCTTACATGTGTATGCTGTCGCAGATGCCGTAGCGATAACTTGCCTATGTAAATTCAAGGCTGAGTCTAGGTGGAAACCCAAGGTTTTTGCTTATTTTGCCACTTTAATGTATATTACATCAATGTTAAATTAATGAAACTGGTCACTGAGTTTGCTGAGTTTGGCTGGCGCTCCTATGAGCAGGGGTTCCGTTTTTTCATCGTTCAGACATATGCCATGTGAGGCCATACAGGTCAGGATTAAGAGATAGACTTTATTCATTGAGGCAGCGTCAGTCCCATAATCGCCCGACATAGGTATCAGGATCTGGGTCTCATCTGCATAGTTAGTGTAGGTGACACCCAGATTGTCAAGGTCATCAAACAATGGCTTTGTGAAAATGTTGTACATCGTAGGCGATACACATGAACCTTGCGGGACTCCACAGGTTATTGGTGCGGGCTTTGCTGATGCAGAAGGCGAGAATATTCTTATGGACTGGTTGTCTAGAAAGGATTTAATCCAGGCTTTCACTTCTGGAGACAAATGGGCAGCTGTAGATAGATGATTGCATAGCACTTTAAGGTTCACTAAGTCAAACGCGACTGACAGGTCTGATAGAAGGAGGAGCGCCAATTTTCCTTTATCCTTCAAGTCATCGATTTCGTTTTTTCAGATACACCAAGGCAGTTTCCGTGCCATGTTTAGGCCGAAAGCCAGAGTGGCGAAGTCCCAACAGATTGTGAGTCTCCAGGTAAGTTTGGATCTGAATGTAGGCCACTTTATCAATAATTTTTAACAGAAAGGGGACCATAGTTATCGGTCTGTAATTTGTTGGGATATTAGGGTCCAGAGTTGGTTTCTTTAAAAATGGTCAAACCCAGGCGTTCTTGAGGTTGTTGGGAACCGAACAAGAATTGAATTAGGCATTCATTAAGGTTGTGATGAAGGGGGCTAGGTAATAGAAACTGGGCAGGTGTCACCCTGACATGTGGAGGTTATGATGTTCTCCACCTACCGGTAGAGACAGGTGAAAATTTCAATCCAATAGCTGGCTTGATCACGTCTGGCAGGGTTGCCTGTGAAAGAGGAGAGGGTTGGAGGTTTTGTTTTTTGGTTGTAATGTTATCTTGTAAAAGGTACATTTTATTAGACAATGCTGACTGAATATTAGTGCACCAGATCTTGTCCTTGATGCACGTATCAGTTGTGGGAGTAGGAGACTCGAGTTCTCTCAGTATGACAAAGAGCTCTCTCGTGCTTGAACTCGCTTTGGTGATCCTATCATTATAGGTATCACGTTTAGTTAGGATAAGCTCAGATTTGTATTTTGCTGAGGTTTTGGCAAGATTATCCTTGTTTAGTACTGAAGGATTATTTTTCCAACGTAGTTCGGCTTTGCTTTTTTCTGCTAGTAGGGCTTTGAGATTTGGGGTGAACCAAGAGTTGAGGTGGGTTTTGGGTTTACCTTTGCATAATTTTAAAGGTGCAATGTTATTAATGGCTTGATTCATTGTTGAATTGTATAAATCCACTAGGGCTGCCGGGGTCAGTACATGCCGGCCTAGGATCAGTGATGGGATGGAGGAGAGGTAGAAGGTTGTCCAGAGTAATGCTCTGTTTATTTCTGGTGAGTAGGGGAGGTGCCAAAATGTTAGTCCAAGTGAGTTGAAGGCTATCTTGGATCGTAAATATAAGTAGATGATGGTCTGTCCATGCACATGGTTCATTCAACAGTTTGGTAGTATCACAATTAAGGTCAACCAACCAGTCTAAGGTTGTACCTTTGGAATGTGTTGGTGTATTAACCCTCCAAGTAAAGCCTAATTCTGCAATAGTATTGTCAATTGCCAATGGATGCTTGTCATTTGAGTCACTGAGAACTAGATTGAAGTCTCTGAGTATTAAAATTTGAGAAGAGGGTTTGGTATTGGTAAAGAGTAAGATGGCTATGTCTTCTTCGAAAGGAGTAATAGGGCCTGGTGGTCTGTATATCAGATGCATAGTTATGGTCCGTGTGGCTGAAAGAGACAGTTTAACTGTCAGACATTCCCCTAATGGGAAAGGTGGATGCGTTGAGACCCTTGGATCTATTGAGTCTTAGAATGGTAAAGTTGTCTGGAATAGAGAGTGAAAGGGCAGGTCTTGCAGCTGCATGGAGCCAAGTCTCTGTGACTGCTAGAAAGTCTAGTTGATTAGGTGTTATCAGATCCGCAATGTCTAGAGCATGGGCCACTATGGATCTCGCGTTGATAAGAGCGCCTTTAATGTTGTCTGATACATTAAGTGAAGTTAGTTGCTCAGACAAGTTGGTGATGTGGTTGATATTAGTTTTGGAGTTCTTCTTTGGCCGAAGTTGGTACATGTGGTTGTCCTTGAGAACAGGAGATGCTAGAGGATTTTTTAGTCGTCTGGATCCCAGCCTGTAGTTTCTTATGTTAGTAGGGTAAGGAAGGTTGGGCGTGGGTCTAGTGGCAAACCGTTGAATCCATTGTTCGGGAGTTAAAAAACTTGTAGAGGCGAAGTTAGCCAATTCAGGGAGATGTAGGTTATTGGCTAGCAGGATTTGTTGAGGCAAATGTATGGTTGGTTTGATTGTTCAAGCCAAGGCCATGTATTAGGAGGGTCAGTAGTGGGAATTAGCGAGGGCAGGAATAAGGTATGTTTGATGTCATATCCCAGAGTCGTGGAGGTTGCCATTGTAGGATGGCAGCAGGTGAGTACCATGATGAAATTGCCTGTGGTAAATGTTAGGCAGTCAACCTTGTGCTTAACAGTATTGTTAGCTAGAGCAGGTAAGCGTCTGTTGATCTGTAGTACTAGTACGCCTACAAGTAATAGGTTGACAGTGTAGTTACTGACAGATCTAATAGGAGGCCTAGTGTTGTGGCACGGTATGTTAGAATGTGACAGGATGCTAATAATATTCATACATAATAGGCTGCAATAATAGGATCGAAGCAGCAGTCTTATTCCACATGCAGTGGTGAAAGTGCAGAGCTGCACAATCAGTCGCAATACTTTTTGAATATATACTACATAGACCCATAATACGAAAATCTTGGATCAAAAAATACATGAGCAAGAACGTGACCTTGCGAAGTAAAAGGTAGTCATCATGTAGAAATCCTCATGACATAATATGAACATAGTGCTGGTGCTGAGAGAATAATGACAGATAGTAAGCCTAGCGATGATAATGTAATATGGGTCTTAATATACATTCAGGCATCTGTTAGCGGGAACAACAGCAATGAGACTATGGCTAGTCATTGTAACAGACGTAATGCAAAGCAAAGGCAGTGGAGTGGTACAGTTAAGAGTAGGCTTTGAATACCAGAGCGGTGAATGCTCCTTGAGTATTAAGGCATGCTCATATGATCACAGCTCAAATAGAGTAATTACCATTATGAGAAGTACGCAGCCTTAGGTATGAGTGCACCGGCTAGTCCATAAGAAAGTAGGACATTGCCAACATTGCAAATATTTATCAAATAATAATACTTTTGTCAGTTGTATAGTAACTATCACTGTGCATTTTCCTTACGTCATAGACCTAATGTTCCTTGGTGTTCGAGCGAGGTCAAGAGAGCTGGTGTGCCGATCGGCGTCCAAATTGTTAATATCTTGGTGCTAGCCGGCTTTTCAGCGTGGGAATCGGAGCGTCTGGTAACTAAGGCAGATATAGAGCAGGATGGCAATGCTAAAGTAGTGTGGTATGACCACGGCCTTACAAGGTGCCATAATGAACACATAAGGGGGACTGGAATGTTCCTCGCGTTTCTCCTGGCTCCGACAGGCTTGGGGCAGGAGCCTTTGACAGTGGCCTTCAACGGGGCTTTTAGGGAGAATTCTCATAAATGTGCTAATTCCGTTCATCTTAGAGACGCCCAGCAACTTTGCTGGATTTTTGAGGACTTGATTTTTTACCTGGAAAGAGTGTGAGCCTTTTTTCCCGCTCTTTCATGTATTTTGATGTGTGTTTTTCACTTGTGTTATTTGATTATGGGGTTTTAGATAACTCCATAGGCATCATCATTTCATATGTGTTACACAGCACCCTCAGTGCAGTGAGAAGGGGATGCCTTTTAAACTTCCCAAAGGTTTAAATACCTTCTCTGGGATAAACTACTTTTTCCCCAGAGAATGTAAAGTGAAATTGACTTTACTAGTATTTCCAAATTCCTAGACCCAGCACACACCATCTTACAATGGAGTGCTGGAGGGCTTACATAGTATCCCCTGTGTCTAAATACTCATGTAGCAGTCAAATGCTACCCTTTCCTATTTAAAAGGCTGGTGGCAGTGGTTTTACGACAAACTACCATGATTTTTGCCGACTGTGAACACCGGTAGCTAAAAATCACGGGAGCCATGTTTTTCAAGTTGGCACCTTAAGCCCCTTTATTTAAACAGTTCCCAGTCTTCTTTTTATGCCATTTCTTTTTGGAAGGTCCTTCTAGTGTTTGTCTCTGCATGCCAAAACAGCTTTGGTCCCTTTGTTCGTGTGCCTTTGGTGGGCTTCAGGACTGAAAACTGCCTCTGGTGTCTGAGTGTCTGGGGTGGGCAGGAAGTGAGGGAGGTGCCGAAACTCCCTGTGCTTAGTCTCCATGGAGACCCAAATAGACTCTGGCGTAATTGGCTGGCTGACTGTCCGGCAAGGACAGCCACCCTGCTGGGTAAGTGACAGCTAGGCTGGAATGAAAGGGAGAAAACTGTTTAAAAAGGCGAGTCTCTTGGTCTGGAAAGCAGAGTCGACCACTGGAACGAAAGAACCAAAGAAGAGCTGGAAGAGGACAGCTGCTGCAACTCCTGGAATGTTGGTTTGCCCAGCGAAGCCCTGCTGCAGGTCTGAATTGCCAAGTTCAACTCAACAGAGAAGCCCCTTCAAGGATGACTTCTTCCTTTGAGTTGGTGGGACCAATCAACTTGTAAGCCACCTGGACACCATTTTCAAGGCTGGCTATGATTAACCAGGGAGATGGATACAAGCTTGTGTGCTTGAATCTACAGCTACTGGAACTGAAGTGACTCCATCTTGTTTGCTTTTTTGACGATCCCTTGAAGTGCAGGAGTCCCCTGACATCCTCCCTCTTGTCCCCTCGACTGAGGCTCAGAAACAGTGAGACCTGCAGGAACTGCCAGGAACCAACGACTTCAGCTGCATGTGTTTCTTCATACTAAGGTACTGTGCCAAATCGACTGAGAGAACGGCACTCTTGCAGTGAAAGTTTGTGAAACTTTCCCCACTTGCAGTCCTAATCAGCTTGTGACCCCAAAAATGATTTGTTTTCACCTAAACTACTTCTGATAACTTTTGCAAAGACTTTAGCATTTGATACCAGAACTGCTCTTTCCTATCCAGAAAACTAGCCTATTCACTTTGGCCTGGCCTATTGACGTGAATTGAACTCCTCTGGTGAAATGAAACTATTTGCACTGTTTAATAAGTATATGTGATCTATTCTACTTACTTTTGTCCCTTTTGCTTACTTCTAAG
Source organism: Ambystoma mexicanum (assembly GCF_040938575.1). NCBI lineage: Eukaryota > Metazoa > Chordata > Amphibia > Caudata > Ambystomatidae > Ambystoma > Ambystoma mexicanum. The sequence continues at coordinate 363,245,808 of NC_090922.1, forward strand.
TAACTGAACTGCCATTTTGCTCCGGAGCTCAAACTGTCTCAAAATCTTAGAGTTTTGTATTGAAGTGTATTGGATTATAATATTTAGTTGTCTTCTACTAGTGAAATGTTTTCTAAATGATTTTGCAATACATTAATAAGTGTTTTACCAAGAAACATTGAGTATAAGTGTCTACTTGAACCATTGTGATTGAAGGTCCTCTTTGTAACTACTTGTACTGCTCACATTCACTCTTGAGATAAGACTGGCTGCTCAGCTTGCTACCAAAAACTGTGTGGTACAGACTTCTACCAAAGGTTGATTTGGCTAACACCTGTAGTCCTAATTGTGTGTAGTGGTCCCAGAGGGTACTGCATGCAATTTTGCCTAACAGGGGCTGGCTTCGCCTCCGGCTCATCCTGATTGGCAGGATAAGCTTAGCAGCCACCAATTGGGAAAGGGGGCAGCTTCCACAGGATGCAGGTCAAACAACAGCAGCAGCAGCCACCTTATATCAGTTTAACCTTGTGGTAAAATAATGAAAAGTATTTTGGAATCTCGCAGAAAAGAACGTTCATGCTCACGCAGCTTCTGCAGGTGATAATGCTGCCGAGCGGGGTGCTTCTTTCAAATAAAGGTAAGCAGAATGTATAAATGCAAGAGGGCATCTGAGCTTGTGGGATTACCTCCAGAAATGAGATTAATATGTATATGTACTGCTCCTGCAGTACACAGGATGGTTGAGCTCCAACACCAAGCGACATGATGTATTGTGTCTCTACTTGTACTTTTAAATGTCCCTTTTGGGTCTTTCTAACTTATGTCTTCTGGCTCCATCAAGGCACTGAAACACAAAAGGAGTGATTAGATCAATTAGCACCCTACTAACTGCTACGAAATACAAACCTTTGGGATGCTAAAGCCATACTTTGTACCTGTGGTGTTGAGAGATGAGACATTTGAAAAATGTCTTTTCATTAATGGATATAATTTGTCTTTCTTTTAGGGGTGAGTTAAGGTTGTGGTGTTTTGCACCATGGTAAAACACACCAGCTAAATATATGTAGGGAATGCAGAGTCCTTCATCCTTCTGTCTGATTAAACCGGGAAGGGATAGTCCTGATTTTCAGATCTTTAATGGGCATGTGCATTTTGATTTTACTTATTTGCTTCACCTGACACTCAATTTAAAGGGTCTCTTTTTGGCCCCATGAGAACGTTAAAGAGCAAGAATTGTAACCTATGTTTCAATATTACAAGAATATCTCTGCCGCAGGCACACTTCTCACTCAGACATGTTACTCACTTTATAACCTTGGACTGCAGGCTGAATACAGTTCTTTGCTGCAGGCTGACTACTTCCTGAGATATTTCACTCCAGGTTTGGAACTTCCTGGGATCTCTGCAGCAGTTATATTAATCCATATCATTATATTACTAGAATTGGGAATTGGAAGCTGTAACATTCGGATTACTTGTTCAGGTAATCACCAGATGAATAAGACCCTGAATAAAATACTATTTTCCAATAGTGAGTTTGTAAACTATGGTTCCAGCTCAATGGTTTTCAACTGCAAAATATAGGGGAGACCAAAGACATCTCATTGCACATTCAAAATATTTAGAGTTGTGGTTCTGCTCACACCTCCCCAGCAAGCCACCAGATTAAAGTCTGTCTGTTCAGCACATGAGGGGCTGAGATTTGCACTTTCACGCCTATGCTCTGCCTGTACTCTATCAAACACATGACAGAAGAATGTGTTTAATGATCCTTTGAACGGACAAACATGACATGCCTGAATGATTCCAGGCCTTGCAGTCAAATCAGGGCCTGGAATAAAAGCAGTACTTCATGTATTTTGTAGGGAAAACTATTCAACTTCAAGTGAAAATTAATCAAGTATTCAGCCAATGCCGAATATCTCCTTTTCAGCTGAATTTTGGTACACCCCTAGCAATGTTCCCTCTAATTATTTTTCTCTATGTGCGGAACGGGTTGGCTGTTGTGCGCACATTATTTTCCATGTACGCAACTGACTAATGAGGTAAGCCATTTTGTGAGCTACCGTCGCAGCAGACAGTTTGGAAAGGAATGTCCTCCTCCCAGCCACGGCAATTCTTTAAAAATCTTACACTTTTTCCAAACACATAGGCTAAAATAAAATGTAATATGTGATTATACAGAAAACTCATCAACCAGTCCAAGACTTCAATATCTGCTACAGTACCTTGCAAGCGTACTTCTGCACAGAGAAAAATGTCAGGCTCATTACGAGTTTGGTGGTATGTGGTAAGGTTGTCGGTAACTCTATTACCACCAACTTTACCACTACCCCAAATTACAATTTCCGCTGCAGTAATTCTGCCAAAAAGCCACATTGAGTCCAATGGACTCAATATGGACTCAATATGAATGGGGAATTACACCGCCACCACCACTTGCAATCTGGTGGAAATTCCTCTGGACCAAGTGACAGTAAAAGTAATTTCTTTGGGCGGTATTCTGGCAGATTTATGCGAGGATACTGCCCCAAGTCGTAATGAGGCCTGGCATGATTTATGCCACCGGAAAATCACACATTTGTATTACAAAACACAAATATCTCTTAGTTGTGTTCCCAGATATGTTGTGCAAACAATATTTCTTCTTAAAGACATTTTTCTTTGTATTCCAATTTTTCAAAATAAGGGAATTTTATTCTTGATGCAGTAATCTCAAGTGGTCAGCCAACACGTGTTTCGACCCAAGGGGTCTTTATCAAGGCTGGTGTGTTATTGTTCATTGACCATTAGGTAGGTCGGCTCTTGGTGGTGGGTTGGGGTAGGTGGGTTCCACTCCTTGAATTGTCTGGCTTGTCAGCCGGTTACTGCTGGAAACAACGTCCCTGGCATTTGTGGCCCTCAAATATCTCTTGTCATAACTGATGTGGCTGAAATTCAGACAGAATACATTTATCAATGGATTAATGGCAATTAAAAGCAATGTGTCAAAAATATCGCACATAAATGGGGCGCTCCGCAATCTCCGACATTGGAACAGTGGGCAGACGTTATGGACACATGTGCAATGTTGGAACACAGAATCTACAAGGCAAGGGGCTGCCCCACTAAAGCTTTCCAAATCTGGGGGAAATGGGAGGAATGTGACTCCCCGTAATCTTTGATACCTGAAAAGAACACGCCTTATGGACACAGGGAGGTGGCCATGGAGGGGAATCATCGGACTTTAACCATACCTTATTATTGATTCACTCTTTGAATGCATATGTTTTGATTTTGTTTCTTTATTTTCTTGTTAATTGTGATTGTTGTTAAAATCAATAAAATATATTATTAAAAAAAACATGCTGAAAGTAGTTCAAGTGCCACTTTAATGAAGTAATTCAAGGGCCAGGAAAACATGTTTCTAATAATTTGTGCAAGAATGATGGTTGCATCATTATAACTGCACCTTAGAATATGATGATCCAAAATCCATGTGCCTCTGCTTACTATCCTCATTTATTTCTCCTATGGGTAGTGATAACACCAGCCTTAGAGCTAAAAGACATATGCACATGCATTGTTTATTCCCTAAAAAAGGAAAATATGCCTAACAAAAACAAGAAACAATGTATATATTGCTTCAACCCACAAAGCTCCACTGATATGTTTTCGAATTAGTGACCAGTAGAGCAGTGGCATAGGAAGGAAGGAACTGTAATGATATTAATGTCCAGACTCAAAAGGAATTTTATGGGGAAAGAACATCTTTTAGCAAGCAGACAGTATCCTTAAAGGCAAAGCTAATTACTTTTTTACTCCCTGAAAAAACATTTGACTCCAAGTAGGGAGCAACATCTGATTAGAGCCCTGTTTGTACCCATGGAGTGAAATGACAGGGCAAGTAATAAAGTGTGTAGGTTTGCCCACCCTTCCACACCACAGCCTAGATAAAGTTAAACAAGCGATTTACTGAGGTTTATTATGAAGCCCTGTTGAAGAAAATCACACATATATGCCTTTTAAGTTAATTGCATCAATTCATTAGAAATACAACTGATTGAGTGCCTTCTTCTGTAACTATGGATCCCTCTACCTTTTAGGCTAAGTAAATGATATTGCAATGTTGCTCTCTACTTATAGGGTAATGTTAGTAATGTTAAAGTAGGAGACGCTGAGCATCACATTTGTCTTTAAAAATCTTTAGAGAGCAAATTAATATTTGAGTTTTATAATGTATTAACATACAAGGGGGGTGATTCAAAGCACTTGCGTGACATATGTACAAAGTAGAGGAAGTATGGGATTTGGTTACACATCCAAGTAGCCTGCTTACTTACAGTCAGTATCCGATATTTAGGCGGGCAGTTACATTATATAGTGTGGGTGATGCTTTTGGTAAGGCACAATGAGTAAAAGAAATTCTGGCACGTGAATGTTTTTCATGTTACAACAAACAAAACAAGTAGATGTAGGTACACGTCTGCTAACCTTTTGTAGAGCCAAGAGAGGAAGAGTCAAGGTTGTCCGGTACTATCTTAATGTACTTTGGGGCAGAAGTTGGGGTCATAAGGTAAAAGTGTGCTAGAGTCAGGTTTAGGAGTCATGGGTGGGGTGGGAAATCTTTTGGTTAATGTGTGCAGACAGACTGGTTAGATTGGTTAGATTCTTCTGTTCATGGAGCCAGTTTTTCATATTTGTCTTTAACCTTGTGTTGTATTTTGCTGTTAGAGATTTTAGGTGCATAGTAGTGTAATGCAAATTAGCAGAATATCAAGACTAGTTGCTTATTTTAAGAGAAAGAACATTTCAGGTAAGTGCTGTGGCTTGTGCCTTATTACATTTTTTTGAATAGGTGAGAATTGTCTGTGTGCACTGCAAAAAGTCTTCTGAGCGGCACCCAGAAGGAAGCTGGGCAAGCGCACATGTGCGTAGCTTAGAGGGAACTTTGACCCCTAGTCTTTACCAAAGCTTTGTGCCAGGGGTTAAAAATAAAACACAAGGCCTAAAATGAATACAATGAGAAGGGCCTTCCAGGAAAGAGCAAGGAAAATACTGATTTTGGTGGATTTCTGCCTTTTGCTTGCTTTCACATTAAAATGGGACACCTGTCAGATTGTGGTATGTGTTGAATGTTGGAGCTAAACTGTTGAAGTCATTTATTTCAAAGCCAGACTTCATAATACCAATGGACAGTGAAATGTTGGCTTTCCAACCATTGTGCAATCCATAGAAAGTTTATCAGAAATGTATTTCCATTAATGGCCACCCTGGTTATGTGTTGTGCAGTACGTAGACCTTTTTGGCAAAACACATCTCTGCCATGCATGATATTTTCTAGGACTGCACAATTTCATTTACCTAAATTTACATTATGAATGATAAGACTAGACTTCAGTTACAGTTCGATGTTCAATGGTAAATGATTGGTAGGCTGGTCTCAGTTTGGTGAGGTGGGCTGGGTTGCCTACAAGAAGGCATTCCATTTTCTTATTGTTGAGGCACAGGAGGTGGGTGGCCACCCAGGCCTGACTGGTTTCCTAGATAAAATTCACTTTCTGAGATTCACTGTGGTAGTTGCCAGTGAGTGGGATGAGAATCTGAGAGTTGTCAGCGTAGTTTGTGTATTTGATGCTGAGTGAGTCAAGGTGGTCAAAGAGTGGCTTGGTGTAAATGTTGTAGAAGGTAGGTGAGCCACAGGAGCCTTGGGTTAACCTGCGTGTAGATGTTGTGGGTGTAGAGGAGTGGTTGACAGAAAAGACTCTGGAGGAGCGGTCAGCAAAGAAGGTTGCAATCCACTCCATGGCAGCTGACAAGAATGTAGCAGAGGCTGGAAGGTGGTGGCAGAGGGTGGAGTGGTCAACGAGTTTCAATGTCACTGAAAGGTCTAGAAGGATGAGGAGGGAGAGGTTACGACCAATCAGACAGGGCCTCTCCCCGTAAGTGCCACACTGGAAGAACAATCCTTCTGACTTCACCATGGGCATTTCAAAAGGCCACTTTAAACCACCTACCAGGGGCTTCACTAACTTTCTTTGCTAACATTCTCAAATTCGATGCTTAAATGCTCTATGCCTAGACCAACTGCACCACCAGCAAACTGCAAGCTTTCAAGCCTTTCCATCAAATTTCAAACCACACTGCACCTCTACAACAATCTTATATAATACACTTTCAGCCAAGGCATCATAGCAGATCTGGCACATAAGGCTCTCATGTGTAGACACATTATTTACTGGGCAACATAAGGTCTGATGGCACAAATCGAAAGCTCAGTAATAAAATCTCATATCCTAAGATGCCTATTTCTTAGCTCATATGTGTAATGACATAATGCATGATGCCAATTTCTAGGCTCACTATAATTGTGAAGGATCATTTTGGAATTACTAACAATTGATTGTGGGCCTGCCACAATTTATGCCCAATTCTTTATTCATAAAAACTGTGTCATGATTCTCATATGAAGTCAATGGATCACAGGGTAATTCTAAGGGTCTTATAGTATTTTAAATGCATCTGGATACATTTCCTGCAAAATTCAGGTAATTTTAAGGATCATGGAGACAGCCAAAAGGCGGTAGTTACAAGGGCTGTCGGGGGACTGCAATTCTATTATCGGCTCTGTAATGGTCCATTTCTCAATGCCTTTTATCATAGGATAAGCAAGTCAATTCACTAAAATGACAGGGGTATCAGACATGGCATTGCATGCCTGATGAGATCATAACAAGTGACATCACATAAACTTTGACCCTCAAAACACAAGAAATGAATTCACATGAAATGTTACTCTAGTGATGTAACAAGAATTAGAATTGCAGATTTAAAAAAGGAAGAAGATAAGTAGCAAACAATTACTCAAACTTATATGCCTTAGGTACATCCATCAGAGCCAATATAGGCCAGCAGAACTACCTTCATATTTCAGTAAAGGGGCATATGCAGATATTCTTCCAGTTATAGCCTCTCATATCATGCATAGTTATCACATGATACATTGTCCATGTCCCCATGTGCTGCCATAATAAACCTGGCATGGCTTCTGTCATATATGTGCATTTACATCTTATGACAGTTAGAGCCTTCCATGTCAAATATAGTCACAATAGGTAATATATAGCCTAATATATCCAGATGCTGCCATCATATGCATCAAGAAGTGCCTCGGTACTGTCATTGAAAATCAGTTAGTGCTTCATATCTTGTGAACAGGTCCCTTTATCTGCACCATCCGACCAGATTTTAGTGTATTTTGTAATAAGGAAGCATACACTGCAGGTGAGTGGAGATCCTTTATTGGTAACCAGCCTGAGCCAGCAGTAGTCAGCCTACACAGCACCTCTTCACTACAGCTTCTAACGCCCCATAATGGAATCTCCCCTCTGAACAGAAGTAAACATGACATCAGAGAAAGAGTGGAATTAAGAGCAAAAGACACTTTACAACACTTCTCCCCCCTTTACCCACAACTGACGGCAAAACAACTACACACACACAGCTACGCACGCTACCACAACACACACAACAGCCAACACACACATTCAACACAACACGTAATGAGAGCCAAAATGCAGCTATAGGAGGGAAAAAAAAATAAGGACCAGAAAAAGGACCTTAATGTACCTATGAACCAGAAAAGTGCTAATGAACTTTGGCACCCAAAACATAATCATTGTATTTAGAGGGAACCTTCCTCACCCTGACAGGATGAGCATGACCCTGGACAGAGACAGACGGCCCAGTAAGGGAGGACGCATCCTCATCACGTTCACACACCAGAACAAGAGCAGTTTCACAATTGTGAGAAGGGGCCAGCATAGGAGGCACCTTATCAGCAGCCTCCCCATATGTAGAAGGGCTTGGCAAGGGACACTCAACCATCGGCCCAGCATTGCCTGCAGCGCAATCAGGCTCCCCCCACGCGCCACCAGCAGAATCCACTTTGACCTTGTCCACCACAACCACACGCCTGAGACTCCATCTGGAGCCATCTTCAAGCTTGACGTAACCACGACCACACTTGACAACTAAACGTGGTTTCATATACTTGCTAAATCCCTTCGCTGCAAACCTGGGATTCTTAATCTGGACCCAATCACCCACCTTGACCGGCAAGGGCTTCCTGCGGGCCAGTTGTTCCTGCAGAAACCGCTGTTGCCTGCACCGTACTCGATGTAAGACTTCTTGCATATCCACTTGTGATTGAACCCCACCACCCAGGGCAGGAACTCTCAATTTGGAGCCAGGTTTCCTCCCTCGCATCAACTCGAAGGGAGAATGACAAGTGTAAACGGAAGGAGTAAGCCTGTATGCTTTCAGTGACCCTGACACCACTCTCCCCCAGGGAAGACCATTGGCAAGGGCCAACTGAACGGCACCCCTGACAAAACGATTCATGCGTTCTACCAGACCATTAGCCTGTGGGTTATTCAATGCAACCCTATGATGATGTATACCAAGATCATGCAAAAACCTTTGCATGTACTCCGACACAAACTGGGCGCCATTATCAGTCACCAGCCCCGCAGGCACGCCTTCCCTGTCGAACACCGCAGAGAGGAACTCCACCACTTTCTGGGCAGTAACAGTAGCCAAAGCTGTGGCTTCAACCCATCGGGAAGTGTAATCCACCAAGACCACAATAAATCTTAGACCCCCCCCAATGAATCTATGGGGCCCATTATGTCAAGCGCCACCTTGGACCACACTTCACGGGGCACTTCCACAAGGTAAATGGGTTGGGGAGTTGGAACTTTGCTCTTGTCACTAATGGAGCAGGCCGCACAATCCTTCACCACATCCTCCACATCAGCGTCCATTCGGGGCCACCAATATTCTTCTCTGAGCCTCTTCTTGGTCATGGACCTTCCTACATGCCCCTCGTGTGCCAAATCAATGAGCTTCCCCCTAGGGAACAAGGAGGAACTAACCTCAGGCCCCTGGCCACACCCCATGGACCTACAGACAATTCCTCCCATACGTGACCATACAATTTGGATAACGCAGTACCAACAACCCCACTGCTGAGCGCAGTCTTTAATTCTATCAATTCAGGATCAGCATAACATTCTGCACTCCATTCCAACTCCGACACAGCCGGCACCACAGTCGCAACCAAGGTGCAATCATCCCCCACTACATCCCGGACTACATCAACATATCAGAAACCGCGACAGGCAATCTGCTACAGCGTTCCTCGCTTCTGGAACATATTCAACCTTGAAATTGAACTCCGCCATATCAGCCATCCACCTCATAATCCTTCAAGACGTATGGGACAAGCCCTTGGTCGTCAAGACGTGCACCAAAGGTTTGTGGTCAGTGCGCAAGGTGTATTCAATTCCCCACAGGAAGGTCCTAAAGTATTTAGAGGCCCACACAGCCGCCAGTGCCTCTCTCTCTATGACAGCATACCTGCCTTCAGCCTCTCTGAGCACTCTGGATGCAAAGGCGATGGGCCGAAGCTCGCCCTCCACCCTCTGCTCCAAGACAGCACCTATGCCATACTCACTCGCATCCACAGTGAGATATGTTTTCCTGGCCGGTAAAAAGGAACCCAAGGACGGGGCTTGCTCAATCTCCTCCTTCAACCTGAGAAATTCTGTTTGGCACTGGTCTGACCATGCAAAATGCACACCCTTCTTCAGCAACGACCTCATGCCAACAGTCTTGTCGGCATACGACGGGACAAATCTGCTGTAGTACTCTGCGAGACCCATGAAGGATCTCAACTGATCTTTGTTTACTGGGGCCGGTGCATCCTTCAACGCTTTTACCAACTCTGCCCTGGGATGAATACCTTGGGCATCTAACGAATGTCCCAAATAAGTCACACTGGGAACGCCCACTTTGCACTTGCTAAGTTTGAGGGTGAGACCACAATCCCTCAAGACACACATCACCTCAAGAACCCTAACATCATGTTCAGCTTGCGACTTACCCCATACTAAAATGTCATCCTGGAAACATTCTACACCCCGAATGCGCCCAAAAAGTTTCTGCATTGTCCTCTGGAACACCGCAGCTGCGGAGGCCAAGCCAAGGGGCATCCTACAAAAACGTAAGGCGCCAAAAGGGGTGACAAAGGATGTAAGCGGGCGAGATTCCACATGCAGATCTATCTGATGATATGCAGAGGAAAGGTCAAAAGTAGAAAAACAGGAAGCCCCCGACACCCGGGAAAGCATCTGATTGATGTTGGGCAGGGGGTGTCTGTCAACCCAAATACTTGAGTTTAGATCTCTGAGATCTATGCACATCCTCATTCCTCCATCACCCTTGCGTGCCAATACTACCGGGGCCAACCATTCTGAACACTCTACTTCCTCTATGACCCCAGACTCCTTGAGTTTGTGCAACTCTTCCTTTAAGGCATCACGAGCCATGATCGGAGCTCTTCTGACTTTGTGTACAACAGGCACGGAACCTTTCTTGAGAACTATCTTGTGTGCAAAACCCTTCAATTTGCCCAACTTTGAAGTAAAAACTGAGGGAAACTTGCTCTGCAAAACTTCCGCTGTGATTCCCACAGGCAACATGGCACAGTCATTCCCTTCACATACACTCATCACAGGGACAGGTTTCCACGGTCTAATTTGCAGCTCCAGGGCAGCTTGTTCATCCCAACCCAGTACGGGGTCACCTTTGTGAGCCACATACAATTTACCCCTAGTCATTCTGCCTTCAAACTCTATGTCAACCCATTCAAACCCTAAAACTTGGATGGGCACTCGCCCATAGGCACACGGGTTTATATCAGAAGAAGAGAATTCAGACACCTTCTTGTGGAACTTGAACTCATATAGTTCAGGGGATATCATAGTGTATGGAGAACCTGTGTCCACCATCATCTCTAACGGAACGCCATTGACCATGAACATTGCCCAAGCTCTCTTCTTGCAGCTCCCCACACTCAACAATGTCCCTTCAGGCACACCTCCTTCACCCTTGTCAGAACAACCCATGTAACCCACTATCATCACATCATAATCATCATCATTCACATCCAGCATCTTCACGGACTCCTTAGCGGATGCAACGCCCCTGCACATGCGGGCATAATGTCCCTTGGCTTTGCATTTCCTACAGTCCACATTGGTAGCAGGACATTCCTTAGCACCCGCTGCATGCCCTCGCAAACCACATCACCTGCACTCTTCCTTCGATGAGGGTCCTGCTCTGCCATCCTTGTTCCTAACTTTGGCCTCGACAGTCCTGCGGGGGATCACCGCATGTACAGTTTCCCCTTTATCAGCCATTTCCCTCACACTCTTCCTAGATTCTTCAATTGCGCGGACACTCTCTATGACTTTTTCTAGGGGTGCGTCTTTTTCAATCAATAGTCTCTCCCTGACACGTACATCATACGTGCGCATCATTACTTGGTCACGGATGTACTCATCGACTGTCCCAGTGAACTTACCAGTTGCAATAAAAGTGCGTAAGGCAGTCACATAAGCATCTATACCCTCACTGGAACCTTGAGCCCTCGAAAAGAAATGGTACCTCTCAAGAACAACATTGGATCTCTTGCCAAACCGTGCTTCCAACTTGCCCAAAGCCGTCTCATAAGCGAGCACCACTGGTGGTACTACATCACCACCCTCACTGCCTTCTGCCTGGGCAGTGGGGATAGCGTGCACATTGGGGCCGGGTAGGTGCCTGAATAACCTGAGGCCCTCAGTTCCCAAGCAATTGAGCAATTGAGCAATGCCGCCTCCTTCTCATCAACCGTGAATTTGGCACCACCCTCGGCTCTGAGGTACACTTTGAAGGTGTCCACCCACAAGTCCCACACGATAGGCGGCTCCCCCGGACGGCCAAAAATGCAGGTGGCATATTATTGTGCTGCATGTCGAGAAGAGGAAGTCAGACAGGCTTGTAATGAACCAATATGCACTGCACAACTTTGTAATCAATTAGTATCCTCTGTGCAACCTCCTCGTGTGCCTGGCAGAGCAACCAATGCTGGAGTGTCACTGTACAATACAACGTGCCTGAGCAAAGACAGAGATGTGGCCAGAATACAGTCACGAAACACTTGGAAGACCCTCACAGGGTTAATTCTCTCTCTGGCGGCTGGAGGAAACGCCCCCAAGGCGGGAAGGAGAAGGGAGGCGTCTTGCGTTTAGTCCCACCCTCCTCCAGCCGGCGCCGATATCCACTAAGGGAATGGGGCGGCATGTACGGGCTCGCCCTGGCCCCCAGCCCCGCTCACACTGGAAAACAGGGATCCCTTCCCCTCTCACCTGCAGTCCGAGGAGGCACCGCGCTCAACCCTGGCTGGAGAGCACAGGCTGGAAGTCCATCGGCTGTCCCGGTGCCGAAATGCGCGGAGGGCCTCCCTTCCACGGGACAACAGGCGCTGCAACCTACGGACGAACTGGCAGAGGCTGGGAATGCTGCTGCTCCCCGCTGATTCCGGGCGGTACTCGACGCGGACAGCGTCGGCAGGAGTGCTCACCTCCACACGGCCCCCGCTCCTCCTCTGGAGCAGGCACTCTCCCAAGGGCGAAAAGAGGAATGTAGGCAACTCCTGGCGGCTGCAAAGGCAACGTGGGTCAGAGGCTGGTTACTCTCGTCGCCAGTGTAATAAGGAAGCATACACTGCAGGTGAGTGGAGATCCTTTATTGGTAACCAGTCTGAGCCAGCAGTAGTCAGCCTACACAGCACCTCTTCACTACAGCTTCTAACAGCCCATAATGGAATCTCCCCTCTGAACAGAAGTAAACATGACATCAGAGAAAGAGTGGCATTCTACAAGGTAGAATTCCACTCAAGAGCAAAAGACACTTTACAACATATTTCTAGCATGCTAATCGGAGCATCGCTGATAGCAGAGTAGTCAGCACTCTCATCCCAGAGCCCTCTTCCGTATGTCTCTCCTTTCCCCGCCTCCCAGTCTTCCCCGTCCCCTGATTGGCCCATTGTGCCCTTTGGCTGAATCACTGTGTGTGTAGAATTTGTGGCCTGAGGATTGGCACACACTTTCATTTGTGGCCTCCTCGTTTGAACAGATATGTTTATCTGCACATTCCGACCTAATTTTATTGTATTTCTAACTCCATGTTGCTAATCCGAGCATCGGGATAGCAGGCTAGTCAGTGCTCTCAGCCTGAGCCCTCTTACGTATACCCCCTCCTTTCTTCACCTCCCAGCCCTCCCTGTCCCATGATTGGCCCGTTGTGCCCTTTGTCTGAATCACTGTGTGTGTAACATTTGTGGCCTGACGACTAGCGCGCACTTCCATCTGTGGCCTTCTCGGTTGAACAGGTACATTTATCTGCACCATCCGACCAGATTTTAGTAATATTTCTAGCACCATTTTGCTAATCCGAGCATCGCTGATGGCAGGGTAGTCAGGGCACTCAGCCCAGAGCCCTCTTGCATATTGCCTCTACATTCACAACCTCCCACCCCTCCCTTTCTCCTGATTGGCCTGTTGTGCCCTTTGGCTGAATGATTGTGTGTGTACCATTTGTGGCAGGAGGACTGGCATGCACTTCCATCTGCGCTCTCCACGTGTGAACACATATATTTATCGGCACCGTCCAAACTGATTTTAGTGTATTTCTAGCTCAATGTTGCTAATTCGAGCATTGTTGATAGCAGGGTAGTCGGTGCTCTCAGCCCCGAACCCTCTTCCGTATCCCTCCTCCTTTCCGTGCCTCCCAGCCCTCCCTGTCCCCCGATTGGCCCATTGTGCCCTTTGGCTGACTCACCATGTGTGTAGCATTTGTGTCCTGAGGACTGTCGTGCACTTCCATCTGTGGCCTCCTCATGTCAACAGGTATATTTATCTGCACCATCTGTCCTGATTTTAGTGTATTTTTCCATCTTGCTAATCTGAGCATTGCTGATAGCGGGGTAGTCAGTGCTCTCAACCCAGAGCCCTCCTCTGTATTCCCTCTCCTTCCCCACCTCCCAGCACCCCCCCATCCCCTGATTGGCCCATTGTGCCCTTTAGCTGAATCAATGTTTGTGTAGCTTTTGTGGACTGAGGACTGTGGTGCACTTCCATCTGTGGCCTCCCCGTGTGAAGAGGTACATTTATCTGCACCATCCGACCTGACTCTATTGTATTTGTAGCTCCATCTTGCTAATCCACGCATCGCTGATAGCAGGGTAGTCGGTGCTCTCAGCCCTGACCCCTTTTCCGTATTCGCTCTCCTTTCACCACCTCCCAGCCCTCCCCGTCCCCTTATTTGCCCGTTGTGCCCTTTTGAGCCAACACCGTAGGGCAGCCCACCTGCCCTGGCAGCCCCTCTGGCTAAGAGCCCAAGGCAAAGTGCAGCTCCTGCAGAAGCAGCTCCACATTGTGTTTGCCAGTGTTCGCCAGCGGAGCTGTCAACCAGCAGCAACTGACAAGGTAGGCAAGGTCCCGACAGGGAGACCAGCCATCACTGCTCCCTATTAAACTGGCAGACCCATCCTATTACCTAAAACTTATAGTCTGCTGCACATAGCCCACAGTTTTATGTTAGCCATATCTCACATATTGGTAGATTGTCCTAGATACCCAGCTAGATTGTCTTAGCCAGCCACATCACATATTCAGGCAAACTGTCATAGGTATTGATAATCTGCGTGTGGGCCAATTGTCCACTGTCTGCTGTTGTGGCCCCATTTTAGGAGCTTTCTTTCTCAATCCAGGTGTCCCAATTCTAGGTGTTATCTTATTCACTTTTGTGCCCCCATTTTAGGAGCTTTCTTCCTCTATCCAGCTGTCCCAAATCTGGGTGTTCTTGCATGTACTGTTGTGCACACATTTTAGGTTCTTTCTCCCTCTATCCAGCTGTCCAAAAACTAGGTTTTATTGCTACTACTGTTGTGTCCCTATTTTAGGTGCTTTTTTCTCTCTACCCAGGTGTCCCATATCTAGGTGTTATCATATTCACTCTTTTGCCCCCATTTTAGGCACTTTCTCCCTCTATCCAGGTGTCCCAATTCTAGTTATTATTACATTTACTGTTGTGCTCCAATTTTAGGCACTTTCTCCCACTAGCCAGTTGTTCCAAATCTATGTGTTATTGTATTTACTGTTGTGCCCCATTTTAGGCACTTTCTGCATCTATCTAGGTGTCCTATTATCTAGGTGTTATTGTATTTACTGCTGTGCCCCCATTGTAAGCGCTTTCTCCCTCTATCCAGGTGTCTCAATTCTAGTTGTTGCTGCATTTACTGTTGTGCCCTCATTTTAGTCACTTTTTCACTCTATCTAGGTGTCCTAAATCTAGTTATTATTGCATTTACTGTAGTGCCCCCATTTTAGGCGCATTCGCCCTGTATCCAGTTGTCCCAAATCTAGTTGTTATTGCATTTTACTGTTGTGCCCTCATTTTAGGCACTTACTCCCTCTATCCAGGTGTCCCAAATCTAGGCGTTATTGCATTTATGGTTGTGACCCCATTGTAGGCCCTTTCTCCCTCTATCCAGGTGTCCCAAATCTAGGTGTGAATGTATTTACTGTTGTTCCCCATTGTAGGCACTTTCTCCCTCTATCCAAGTGTCCCAATTCTAGTTGCTATTGCACTTTCTGTTGTGCCCCATATTAAGCACTTTTTCCCTCTATCGAAGTGTCCCAATCTAGGTGTTATTGTATTTGACTGATTGCACTTCCATTTTAGGTGCTTTCATCCACTATTCCGACGCCTCACATCTAACTGTTTGTCCTCTGCTGCCACTTTCTCACGTTTGGGTGCTGTCTCCCACTGTTTGGGTGTCACACATCTAGTTACCTGTTACTTGTTGCTATTGTCTGAGACTTAGGTTGCTCCTCCAATTAAGGTATCTCACAAGTAGCCACATATTGCCTGCTGATATTGTCCTAAATTTGGGCATTTTCATTCAGAGTTTAGATATCTCACATCTATCGGCTCGTCTTCTGCCGCTGATGCCTCTGAGATAGGTGTTTCCTCTAAATATTAAGATATTTCACATCCAGCCAGTTTCCCTCCATTGTTAAGGTATCTCTCATCTAGCCACTTACTACTGCCTATCATAGTCTCACATGTAGGCATTTCTCTAACCGTTTAGGTATCTCACATCGAGCTAGTGGCTCTCTGCTGTTGCTGTCTCAAACCTAGGTGCTTTCTCACTATCCAGGAGTCTCACATCTAGCTGTTGACTGCCTGCTGCCGTGATATTAGGTTTGGGCGCTTCTCCAACTGGTCAGGTATCCCATATCTAGCTATAACGACTGTGCTGTCTTATACTTGGGTCTCTCTCTCGGCTCAGCTAAATTCAGACATAAGCACTCTCTAACTCCTGCTATTGACTCAGACCTGAACACTTCTCACTTGCTGCAGTGCTCCCTCACACAACCATGACTGGCAATTCCAAACTGACAGGGACACCATGACAACTGAGATCAACACTCCGCACTCACAACTCTGATCCATTTACACCACACTCACCTAGAGCATGACTCCCACACACAACCACTCACCACATATATCCCAATCTAGGTACGTCATTTGGGGTTGACCAGGGATCACAGTTATGACCCCTGGTGTCACCCTTGCTACCCATAAAGCAAAAAAGGAAAGAAAAACATTTATTTTTAGGAGTAGCAAGGAAGAGGACAGGGGTATCAAGGGAGACCCTTCCGTTGCTAAGTTTGAGGGTAAGGCTTGATTAAAGCAAGCTGAAAGACTTCCCATGAGGAGGTGTTTTGTGCAAGGAGGGACAGGAAGTCGGGGGGAATGGCCATAGAAATTAGCATGGCCTTGGTGAGTCAATGGGTGGGCAAATAACTAAACAACACCTACAAGCTTTGTGTCCCCCATCATATGATCTCCTTCCCCCAGAAGCTCACTGTCTCTAGAGCCCTGGACTACTGCAACAGCCTTTTTCTAAATCTGCCTTCTTCTACTCTCCGCCATCTGCAACTCATCCAGAACAGGACTGGAAGACTTGTCCTTGGCCTCAAGCCCAGGGATTGTATCCCTCCAGCACTGACATCTCTGCATTGGCTCCCAGTGGCTGCAAGGATTAAGTTCAAGACCCTCTGCGTTGTGCACAAGGCCTTCTGGTGCCTGGGTCCTCAGTACCTCCAACTCTCTCTTCGTAAATACTTTCCTACTCAAACTCTTTGCTCCTCCACCTCCAACTCCCTCAGGGTCTGTTGCTTCTCCAAGCAACAAGTTGGTAGTAGATCTCTTTCTTTGGCTGGGGCCACCCTCTGGAAAAGCCTCCCTGCCTCTCTGAAACTCAAGGAGAACCATCTCTGGTTCCGGAAGCACCTCAAGACCTTCTTCTTTGCTTCTGCCTTCTCTCTTCCTCTACCCTGCTGATTTACTGTCTGCTACTGCACTGGTCACTTGGCTACCACCTGATTTTGAGGCAAGGTCCCTTCCTGCCCAGTTGCACACCTGCAATGACTTGCACTTGGGTCTGTATCTGTAACCCTACAGTCCCCCTACCTACACTTTTGGACACCTGCTGTCTGCACTTACCCGTGCACCTGTCACCAGCTGGCTGCACTTCTTGTTATTTTTTTATCCCATGTACAGCACTGCCCCATCCCCTTTCCCCTGCCACTTTCCCCCTCCACTCTCCCCTGCACTTGCTAGATCTCAATGTCACTTGGCCTAGTAAGATTGTTGTCTCTGTCCTCCCTCTGTTGCCCCTTCTTTGCCTCGTCGTGCCTTGAAACACTTGTCTATAGGCACGTTACAAATGCCATATCATATGCCATTTTTCTATAGCCGTAAACAATTGTTTAATTATTTTTTTAACAAAAGCTGTGGAGTGGGCGTTCATGTGTATGTTGCTTGAAATTAAAATCTTTCCAAACGTAAAATGCATTTAAACCCTAACAGTGGTGGTGGGGAATGGGCGTTGGGAAGTTGTCAGGTTTGCCTCATATGAGTATTTCAGCATCATAAGCAATCTGAAGCCTCAGTCTGGAGTTGGTTTCAACTTTCACCCTGTCAGGATTGTTCCACTCAGGTTCCTCTAGCAGCACTGGTGGGGCTTTGGTGTACCACCGTGTTAGCAGTAATCACGCATAGGAGGCGAGGGGCACACACGGGTGCTTCAGCTGGTCTAGAATTAAGCAGGGTATCTTCTGACTTTTTCTTCTAACGGGCAAACTATCTACATCATCCCTTAGCACACTGCAGATTTAGGGCTCCTGCGCTTTGCTTCCTTTACTTCCTTTGCTTCCTTACATACTTGCTGGCCTGGTATGGAAAACTAGCACCTTTCTTGGGTGCATACTTCAGCCATGCCCCTCAATCAAAACTCGAATGTCTATCAACACTGATGGCCATTTTGACAGGGCACTGAGGAAGTGTGTCAATGCCCAGCCGACCAACTCGCAAGAGACAGAGAAACTGCTAACCAGGACCGTGAGTAAGGAGGAGAATGGCCTGAAGAAATCTTTCTTGGTCACCATTTCCAGCGAGAAGTCTATGAACATGAACCAGAGTGGCCACGGCATGCCTTACAAGTCAGTGTCTGCCGGGGAGCTCGAGTTGGCACTGCTCTCGTCCTCCAGGGTCAGTCTGGCCAGGGCATCCTCCACAGTCACCACCAATGCCCAGGAGCATGGGAGTCCCACAGATTACCTAATTCTGCCCATATTCTCCTGCTTCTGCCCAGTGTGGCCGGTGAACATTGTGACTCTACTCTTTTCCATTATGGTAAGTAATAAGACAAGGACTTACCCTCTCCTTATTAAAGCCACAGCATGATTAAATCCTTTAAGAAATAAAATCACCTGTCTAGGTCTCCCCTCCAACACCCCACCGCGGATAATAAAGATATCCATTTTGTTTAATTAAAAAACCTACTCTTCAGTGGCTGCTTTTGAATAAAAGGTGCAACCTTTTTATTATGCACAAAGTACTCATTATTTTAATTCCTGCTCCTCAGCTTATCCCTTTTTTGTGAATCTGTTTCTGCTGTGAATTGTTGATATGCTGATGGAGGTAGTTTTCAAATGGGAAACAGTGAGGCAGCATGATCTAAACATCCAGATTATGAATGTTGTTTGTTTGAGCTGGAAACTACACATTGCATCCAGTTGGTAAGATTTAAACAAAAATTAAGCTGATCTAATTTTTGGGAGCTACCATGCCGGCATTGTGGGGGTGGTTAGAGGAGGGAGCTGAATAGGTATATCCATGGACGGTAGGGAAAATAAATTAAATCAACATGTCAATCTGTAAAAGTATATTTTGCATAAATACCGCCTAATAGTAAACATTGGCCTAAGCACATTTGCATCACACTGTAAATTGCATTGAATGAACCTGAAAACAGGCTGACTATGCCGCCATTTTAAAGTTATCCGCCATTTTGATTAAACTCCTGCTTGCTGTCCCATATTAGAATTACAGAGGAGGCAAAATTAACTTTGTACTGTGTCAACGTAGATAAGCATATTGAAGCTGCTACGGTGGATTGTTTGTCCTGCACTAAGGAAACCTTCAAACTAAAGAAGAGCCATAATAATCAGTAATTTAGATGTCATCTGTACCAATAGTGTCTTCCCCGTTCAAACAGAAAAGTAGAATGATGAATAGCTGAACATGTGCTTTTGTAGAAATCTTTCTTTTCGCTCCTTGAAACTAGGCTGACTTTAAACTCAAGAACACAAATGATTGATAAATATAAGCGAGCAAAATAAGGAATTTTACCTTTGTGTCTTATGTTTGGAAAACATGTGAAATGTTTGAAGGAAAACAACAAACTATTCAAAAATGTTCAAACATGTATTAGTTATGTGGAAAGGCTATTACCCCTAGGTAAATGTATGACACGAAGAGGGGCTGGACGATGTGTCCGGGATTGTAGAAAATTGTAGAAATACTTTTGTTTTTGAGATGTCCAGCATTCTTTCATCTCACAGTGTCTGCTTGCACACATTGTGGGGTGTTGAGAGGCAGACAGCTGCCTGTTAAATAAAGTGTAAATGTACCTTTGGACTTGTGACTGGCGTATTTCCATTATGTGGTATTAAGCCTCAATATTTTTAATCTTTCAAATCTACTTCCTTTTTGTTTCTCCCTCCTTTTTGGAAAAGGTCTGTGTTATACACTTCAAGACCAGACTCCTTGAGATGCATGCTCTCGTCTCTAACCAGAAACATTTCCTGGAATTAAAACTTTAGGGGGAAAAGAATCACTGTTTTGCCGCAGCACAAGCAGTAATGTGAATGATGTGTGCTATTGGTATGCAAAGAAAGTTAATTGGCCTTCACTACAAGTACTGCCACATATCAGTGCTTTCTACTGATACAAGGTCCAGTCTACACAATTGTGTAAATTCAAATCAGTGGAATGAATAGCGTAACAAATGTGGGGGCCCCCTACACAATATAGTAAGGGGGGCTGAGATTTTCATGGTAAAAACCATTTAACTAAAAGTCTTGACCATGGCTTTTATTTGTTATTAAGTTGCTCATTTTGACTCATCAGTGGCACGTTAGCAGCAGAGAAGGAGGCAAAAATAGCTATTGTGAAGGCAGAAGAAGTCTGGTGTCAATTTAATTACCTTAAATGCCATAAAACAACAAGAACAGAATAAGAGACAACCCAGATATTTTGCATTTGTGGATCTTCATTCCGCCTTTGATTCGGTATCAAGACCAAAACTTATAGACAAATTAATCAGGGCGGGATGTCTTTCCACTCTTGTTGATATCATTTACGCTCTCCACTCAAAAACTAAGGTCTACATAAGATTAAATGCTGAGGGCCTCTTATCTTCCCCAATTTGCACATATAGAGGGCTAAAACAGGGGTGTATTCTAGCGTCAGCCTTGTTTAATTTCTTTATTAATGACGTGCGTTGGATCTTTGACAAAATCATAACTGATGCACCCAAATTAAATGGTGTGAAGATTAGTGCCTTGTGGTATGCGGACAATCTTGTCTTAGTATCAAAAACACCTAGTGGCTTACGTAACCTTCTGTCAGCTCTTTGTTATTACTTTAAAGAAAATGAATTGATAGTAAACACTGGTAAAACACAGATTGTCACGTGTGTTCCTAAAGGTTTACGCAAGCATTTGCTAGAATGGCAAATCGAGGGCATCCCCATAAAGATGGTTCCAAATTATGTTTATTTGGGTCTTAATTTTGATGGCTGTCCTGCACTAGAATCGCATCTGAAAAAAATTAAACAGAAGCTAACTATGGCGATTTGTCAAACGCGGTGGATTGTTTCAAAATATGGTAAATTTTCAATCAAGGCTGCCATTACATATTGGAACCAGAATGTTGTAGCAACTATCCTTTATGGTCTTGAAACGCAAATCATTCCCATAGGTTTTCTTAATTTATTAGAAGCCAAGTTCTGGCGTTCAATTTTACATCTACCACAATGTGTCCCTGGTGTGTTGCTGCGCTATGAACTAGGCTTAATTTCATTAATGGCTCTACGTAACTGGCCATTATGTGCCTTATTTCGTAAATGCTTGCTATCCATATGTGATAATTCTATATTATCCTCCATTTCCAGTTATCTACTCAACTCATCAGAAACATTTCCAAAAAATTGGTCCACAAGTATTTTATAGGATTATGGTGAATGCTGATATATCACTTGATCTTCTCGTGTTCCATCTGGAACAAGCAAAGAAGAAAGTGTATATGATGGACTGGATTGACACTAGAGCTCAATGTCTAACTTACAAAGACTTTGATTCTGCAATATTTGGCCCTAAACGATACAGAGACATTGCATCCTTTCTATGTTTGGCTCCATCTGCTGCTATTAGAACTGCTACCGTACGGTTGCGACTCAACATCTGGCCCACTCGTGAGGTTAAAACAAGAAGGAAGCAAATTTCCTCAGATCTTAATTAGTGCAAGTTTTGTAAAAATGCCGCGATTGTCGAAACTCTGCAACATATAATATTGGACTGTCCGGCCCTCACGAGCTTGAGAAGTGTTCATTTTGTGAATCATTTTGCGTATTTTGCACAAATTGACCCGAGAAATAGATGGGCCGCCTTGGCAGCAACTGAATGAATGAGCATAAGAATTGCCACTATTCATTTTTTAAAGGCTTTGAATATGGAATGAAATTGGTGTTACACTGTCTGTTTTATAATGATGAATTTGTCTGTAGATATTTTATTACATCGTGAAAATATTTTACCGATTTTGGCAATTCATGAATTTAACTGAATGATTCTTTTTTCTATTGTGAATTTGAAGTATCTTTTATTGTTTATGTTTATGAATTTCTCTATGTAAAAAATTTAAAAAGTTGATGTAAATTCAACTATATTCAATAATAAATAAATAAATAAAAATAATAAATAATAATAAATAGAAGAAGTCTTTGTTTCATATATGGTGCATTAGTACCACCCAGTCAATCCATATCAGTGCGTGTTAGCTCCACCATTCTAAGTTTTTTCTCATATAGGTCACCTCCATTATTTTTGATTTATTGAAGCACTATAGTGGTACTTACTGAGCCTACATACATTTAGCTCATCAGAGGGGCATTCACGCTACATTATCTTGTCTTATTTCATTAGCACTGCAAGTGCTTTCCCCCTACACCTTTCCTTGTTCCCTTTTCCCTCCCTCTCCTCACCACCCTGTTCCCATCTTCCACCTTCCCAGATTGGCTGCTGGATACCCAGGAAGCCTGTTGGACTTAAAGAGCTTGCCCTGGCAGGCCATTTCTCTTTCCTGCTCTGCTGCACTGCAGAGACACCAGCACTTTCCATCCTGCAGGTAAGGCTGCCCCAGAGAAGCCGCCTTTGTGCCATATTTAATTATGTATTTATTATTATTTAGACATTATTGTTTTAGTTGGAAATCCAACTTTTTCAATAACGTACAATACTTTATCCAAGCAGAAAATGTTTACATATGTTTGACAATTTCGCAATTACATAGTCATTTACATTCGGCGCAGCAAAGTCATTCTCATATCGCAGACATCTTGAGAGGTGATTTTTGTGTTTAAAAATGCACATTTGAAAATTAAGAGTAAAAACAAGTCTATTGGATTTAAAATACATTATGACATTTGCAAGAATAAGAAATTGAAAATGTTCCAATTTAAAAGGTCTCAACAAAATAACATTTATAGAATAAAAAGTTGTCAATTTTTCCAAAGAATTTAGTTAAGATAACATTTACAAAATGGAACATTAAGAAAAAAAAAAGAATACCTTTTTTTTTCAAGTTTAGAATGAATGAATAAAATACAAGGATTCAACATTAGTTTGGCTAAAAAGACAATTCTAAATATGTGTTGGGTTTAAAGATTAGAACAAATGATATAGTAATAAAACCACATTTGATAAAACAGTCCAGTTTGATATACAATTCTTGTAAAGAGTAAACTGGTTGGTCGTAACATCAAATTATAACAGAATATAAAAAAACGTGTTAACACATTTGACAACCACCCAGTAAATTGCGCATTCTTTCAATTTAATTATACTGTAGATAATCTCTTAATTCAGTATTAAGAAGTAAAGCTGTCTGTAGTGATTCATTTTGAGTCTTAGAATTGCTGATGCATATTTTGAGTCAGGGAATTTGCTAAAATATAATGGTCATTTGTGTCATTGTTTAATTTGGAAAGTTCTCAACCGGAAGATTTGACATTACATGCATTTTTCCCATATACTTAGCCAGTCATGTTGCCAAAGCTTATGTTTTGCTTTGTCAGGATTTTCTAACAACATTTGTGTCGAAATTTCTGCATCATTTAGAATAGAATTACAATGTGCACACCAAGAGTTTAATGGATGTAGTCTGTTAGAATTGAGGCTTGGGTCAAGAATTGATAACATTGTTTTCGGTTTTACATCGTATAGAGTTTTCCGATAGCATGCTGTTGTTTGCCGCGCTACTCTAGCAGACATTGAGATTAGGCCAAGTTCAAATCTAATTATCGCAATTGGGATGCTCGAGGGAAGGGATAAAAATTGTTTCCGATACAATCACTTGAGTAAGTCTCAGCTCGGGCAGTTTCTTTTTAATTTTGCTTGAGCTCCATAAGTTACAATTGGAATTACTTTCTGGTTATAGAAAACAACTGGTAGTTTAAGGGAAAATTTACCATACCTATTTTAAATGGCTTTTGCTTGCGCCTTTAGATAGGTCATTTTTATCTCAATTCTGATTTGTACGGTAAGTCACAAGGGTGAGTGTTTAAATTCTGTCCTAGATATTTATATGACACAACGTGGTCAAGAGTTGACTTCGCCAGAGTCCAGTTGAACTTATATTTGTGCTTTGTGATTTTGTGTTGGAATATTATTGTATTTGATTTTTTGGCATTAATAGATAAGTGATTTTTTGTTGCATATTTATCCTGGGCTGCCAATTTTCTCTGCAGGACTATGGTATTCCTGTCTAAGATGATCATATCGTCTGCATGAAATAGCCATGATATTTCTTTTTCACTCACTTTTAATGGAAACGAGCAGGCTGATTGAAAAGCTTAATGGATGTATTTCATATAGAAATTGAATAAAATTGATGCAAAGATGCATCCTTGTTTAAGTCCTACTGTTGAAAAAATACTTTTTGTTAAGAGTCCATCTGTGGTTAATTTTCTTCTTACAGAAGTATCACTATAAAATGTATGAATTAGATAAAACTATATGCAGGACATTTTGCTTTAAAATGTTTTTGCCAAAGGATGTCTTGTGAAACCGAGTCGTAAGCTTGTTTAAAATCCACAAAAGCTAGAAATGCAGGCTGTTTTGATAATAATGCACATCTTGTAATAGCTGCCATTAAAGGTAAATTAGGAGAAGTGCCTAATCCTTTTATGAAACCAGATTGATACTTGTCTAGTAAATTGTTTGAGTTTAACCATAAGGCTAGGTCTCTTAAGACGAGTCTAGCTAAAATGTTGCCCTGTATGTCTAATAATGCAATTGGACGATAATTTAGGGGGTCCGATCGATTTCCCTTTTTAAATATTGGAATTATCACAGATGTTTGCCAAGATGTAGGTATTTGCAATGTTTTAATTACATTGTTGAAAATCATTTCAAGAATTATGACCCATTCTTCTTGATGAGCCTTTAGCTGCTAAACTGTCAGGTCCTGGAGCGCTGGATGGAATGAGGTTTTTTATTAACAGAATTATGTCCACCCTATCAAAGGTTAAGCTTCTTTGATCAGGAATCTCATTAAAAAAGTCTTACTGTTGTGGTAACTGATTCTCAAGTAAAGTTGTAAAGTTAAGGATCCACTCTTGTTCAGAGACAGAGTTGAGCAAGACAGAACATTCTGCACACTTGTCTCTATTATCAATAAGACTCCATATTTGGGAGGAGGATTTTGTTATCAATGCTGACAACATTCTTTCTGCATTCATGTGTTTTGATTTTATTTTATTTGTTTAATGCGATTCCTATAGAGGGTCCAAGGAGTTTGCTTGTCTTGGGAATCTGAAGCAGCAGATAACTTTCTCCACTGCTGACAAAATTGTTTTTTTAAGAATTCTTTTATCTTCATTGTGTGATTGTCCATGGTAAAAAATTGGTTTGAATTGGTATAGAGCGATAAGATGAATACAATCAGTTTAATGTAGGTATTGCGATATATCATGTTGGAAGAAACTAACTTTCATTTTTTTCAAAGTTCTACTCTACTCAACAGCCTTAGTAAACGATTCCTGGCAGCATTAATGATTAACAGATGTTTGTAAAGCTGTGTTGGTGATGAAACATGTGGCAATCATGTAAGTTCTAAAATATTATGATCACTGGCAGGATTTTCAAAGACTTTAAAAGAAGCAACTCTTCTAGTATTTGAAATAAATACATAGTCAAGCGTTGAGTATATAGATCCTCTTGATCATGTTTTGGCCAGAGGATAGTCATGTATAATAGTTCCATTTAGCATTACTAAGTTGCGAATTCTCATTAACATGAGCCATTTGTTGGCTCTTGATTGAGACTATTCGAACTTTAAATTGATACAATTAATATTGAATTCCCTGCAATCATAGTAATTCCAATATGGGAGTCTAATAAGATGAGCTCTAGCATGTCTTCAATGTGATGCAGGAACAATTCATGAGATATAGCTATTGGATTCCAATATATATTGAGAATAACTGTGCAAGGAAGGATATAACGGGTGGCAGATAATAGATGTTGTCACCTTTACTAACTGAATGCCTAAACAAGGTGAGACCCCCTGTCTCAATTGCATATTTGAATGGAGACTTACTGCAATCAGTAGACCTACAGCTGGGCGGGCTTTGGAAGCTTTTGTAGCAACAACATGCGCAATCTGAAAATCTGGCCATGATAAGGCAATAGTCATCCATGTCTCTTGTAAGAGAAGAATATCATATTTAATAAGGGACTTTGTTTTAGAAGTACAAAGATGTGCAAAGCCCTTTGTATTCCAAACGGCCATAGTGCATGTATGTTCTTGCTCAGCTAGAAAAGTCTAGGAGTTTTTGCAATTTGCATTTGCTGTTATGGGTTTACTAAGCCATGACCATTGAGATGGATGGGCTACTATTACCTTTGTGAGTGGAAGTGAGGGTTTCATCACAGAATTGCAGGTACAGTTGCATTTACATGTGGGTAGTAAAGAGTCTTTTCTAAGCGACTTCTGAATCGGTGGAAATTCTTTCAAAATGTGTGTAGAGTTTTTATTATTTTCAGCATTGGAAAGTAGCTGTACAGTACATTCTTGTTTTTCGACAAGAAAGCCACAGGCTTGTAGGTTATCTTTATTTCACCAAATTAGATTCTTAACAATCTGAGAAGCTACATTTAGTTCCACAGTGTTAAAATGCGATGCTTCTACAAATCCAATTGATTGTATATCTTTAGAGGAAATATGTTCTATGTCAGTAATTGACTACCGTCAAAAGGGTTGTCCTATTTGGGAAGGGATCAGAATGGAGCCTATTCAACATTGTTATTTTAAGATTTTCTGATTCTAAAATTGATGGTTGAGTCATTATTGGATGATTGTCATGTGACAACTGATTAGCATTCATAATGTTCAAGTTGGGATCTTGTTGCGTCACTAACTTATTCGTATTAGAAGGAACTTCTGATATTGAGCAAGATATCTCGGATGGGACAGTTGAAGCTAATGTTAGTTTCCTTTTCTGTTCCAATGTTCTAAATTTTTCATAGGGTACATCAAGGTTCACACAAATTCTTTGTCGAGGATGGTTCTCATCTAACTCAGGATGATGTAGGTTATGATGGACTACATCTATTTGAGGAAGTGACAAAACAGAGTAAACAGAAAGCTCCAATAATTCATCCTGAGCCAAACTATCTCTATTGTGATCAATATTAACAATTGGATGTTCACTACTTTTATTATTACTAGGCAACAGTGCATTAGGAACATTACCCTGAATTGCTGCCAGTGATTTTAGAGCTGGGGCAGACAATGCTTTCTCTTTTGAATGCGTTACATTTTGTTCTGAATGAAGAATATCTTTCATCAGCCTAGCGGGAGAAGATTCTGATCGATTTTCATAATTCTGTGAAGATGGTAAATTCCGAATACATTTTTTAGATTTTTGATTTAGATTTTTTGCACTTGAAAATGCTGTTTTTTTTATTTTTCTTTGGTTGGGGCCTCAATATTTCATGTACTTTTTATTTTTTTTATTTGTCCTTGCTTTTTTTGATGTTTCGATTGAAAAACCTCATTGACTGGTTTCTCACAGAGATCATTTTCAACGGTTTCGACAATTTCAACAATTTCACTTAGTGACTGATGTTCAATTGATGTTGCTCGTTCTGGCACAGGGGAGGAGATCAAGGTCTCCAATGCTATCATAGCGAGAGCAGGGTCGGGCTCCAGAGCAATCACCACGAGCGTAAGTCAACAAGCAGTACTTTTTCAGAATTCACTCTTGAAGATCCAGAAGTCTGAATGGGAATATTTTTGCCTTGATGCATTATGTACGGAGCTAACCAGTCTATTTTTGCAAACAGAGCAAGGACGTTAATGTTCTGCTCAGAAATATACACTGGTCCATGGAGTCCTGCAACTTTGTTAGCATAATGGTATTTGTATTCAAAGCGGTGAGGGCAGTATCTGCCAACAGGGTGGGTGGATGTGAAAGCTTAAAGATGGCCTCGGGGTGGGTTTATTGAAAGAAGCAACAGAGGAGTTTCCAGAGAAGGACGAGTTAGACTTCTCAGCTGTGGTTTTTTCCGTGTAGAGAACAGGCAACATTTAGCATCTAGTAGGTGGTAAACTCAAATTCTCATCATTATTGAGGTGTTCACTAGGTTGAAGAGATGACAAAATGGTGGGTATAAATGCAGAGTGTGGAACTATGCTATTCATAATAATTGTCCTGCATGGGGTGCTATGATGGACCAAGTCTTCTTTAATAACTGCATGTTGAAGAACTTCAGAGTACAATCTGGGAATCTGCAAGGAGTCCATTGTGTTGATAGCAGCTTCCATATGGATTTTTAACATGTTTTCAGCTGTAGCAGAGGGAGTATGATAATGCTCACCATGAGGGTTAGTTAGTGAAGGTGTTACACAAACCTTAAGAGTGGCATCTGATATTTCAGCACTTTGAACGTGTGCTGACTGATGCCGACTAGGGGAATGCGTTAAATGAGAGGCATTCACCAAGAGAAGGGCAGGCTCAGCTAGAGTTTTGTTGAAATGGGTGCCGAGCGAATCCTTTGTTGGGAAGCAAAATTGTCCAATGTCCATACCTGCAATGTGGACATGCATCGATTGTTGTCGGGCGGGAGACCGTAAAATGATGATGTATTGCCTGTGCTTTTCTGGCACGCTTGTTTACCAGAAGATAAAGGGAGCACAGGAGGCATTGCGGTTGTGAGTTTGTAAACAGACATTTTTCAAGGGGTGATGCAGGTGAAATGATAGTATTGGGAGGCCCACAATACTATTGTGCACACAACAAAATGTATATCGGAGGAGGCACCGGCACGTGCGGAACAGCGGAACAGCTGACCAGCACTCGCCAGTGCACTTCTCTAATGCGAGTGCTTGGATGTGGGAACGTTTACAGTTTTATGAGGTTGCACGTAGCTGGTGGGTGTGGCTAAACTGAAAACAAGAATTATAGTGGTTTTAGCCAATTATAGATATCATTTGTAAATCAAAATAGCCATATTGAAGTGAAAGTCCAAATATCCTCCGGTATACGTGAGTTGAAATGGAAATACAAAGTCCATTGTTGAAGACAGCATGAAAAGGCATGAACAGGACAAGGATTATAACTGGCTGAACTCTGCTGAACAGCACTCTCTGATGCACTCCTCGGATGCGCACGCATGGTTGCGCGCACGCTCAATTTTATGGGATTGCATGTAGCTTGTGGGCATGGTCTCAGGTATGCATGAGTTGAAATGCAAAAACAAAGTCCATTGTTGAAGACAGCAGGAAAAGGCACAAAAGGACGAGCAGTATAAGCGGCTGAACTCTGATGAACAGCACTCGCCTGTGCACTCCTCTGATTATTTAATTCACATTAACGGACATAAAACAGGTATGGTCTGATACGTACACCTAAGCTTGGATGAGAATGTGGTTGACTATCAACCTGGAGGTCCGGGCTGGATGGGTGCATTTGGAAGGCCAGGTGCAGATGGAGGCATTTAGAAGCTGCCAGGTCTCATCGTTTGAGTGCTGACATATGGGGATATTGTGAAATTTAATGACAGACTAGTGCCTTTCTAAGGCTGGCAGGGCTGGAGGGTGTCAGGGGGTATGACTAACCCTACCCAAATCTCCTGCCCTCTAGTTTGCCTCTAGGCCTGTATCCTCTTCCCGGTGGTGGGCATCTAGGTTTTAGAAAGGCGAGATTTCTGAAGAGAGGAAAAGGTCCAACAACTGCAGGGATGGTAAAAGGTGTGAGTGACAGACCTTCGGATTTCGGGTTGTCACATTACTTAAAGATAAATGCACACTGAGACAGATGGCCTCAGCTTACACCCGCACAACAGGTTTCTTAAATCGTAGTGGTAGCTGAATCATAGATACATGTATAACCATGGCATTTTGTTGATACTAAATACTGGTCAATGATTTAATTTTAAGGCCTTGCTAGTGCAGCATTGTGCTCCTGGGTAAACACACAGCACACACACCTCTCCAGGTCAGTGCTTTTTTGCCACAGATAATGAGATACTTCTGTGTTTATTGATCTATAGATGTTTCATACACTAGCTGTAGCCTGCATTAGATAGCCTGTTAAAAGTACTGATTGTGGATAAGTCATGCCTCCCTCTGTGCCTCGGTTCTTACATCTAATGAGAAGGCCTGTAAACACAGGTTTTAGATCTATCTGAAGGTCATGTGCCATCACTTCCTGTGATGTCAGTTGGGGGCAGTGTCAATTACATCACTTCCTCTGATGTCATCAGAGGTCAAGGGTCGTGTGATGACATGTCTACTACCCCTGGCATTTTGGTGAAATGACGTCCCTGTCCCAACCCACAAAAAAAAGGTACCCTCAGGCAAGGCAAAAATTCCCCCACCTACTCCACCTCCTTCACAATAGCACCTTCATTCATGAACCCTCCCTGCAAGCCACAGCACCTCTCTATCTTCAACCCTGAACTCGAACCTTATACTCTGACCCACCAGAGGAGCTATCTGGCCCACCAAGTATCACCCCTCCCCTAACCCGCACACTTCGACTTCTGCACAGCCCCCCTCATGCCCATTCTCTCCTTCCCTTTAACCCGTGATAATGACCAACACCCCTGCACTTCCATACACTGTGCAGCACCCAACTCTCAATCCAGAGGAGCTCTCTGGTGCTCCAAACAACAGCACCACCCCACCACTACTGCAACATCTGCACCACACCACCTCCCAGTTCAGACCAGTCCCTCTGCTCCATCCCTCTCTGCCTTAGCAAGAACCCCAAGGATCCCCACACATCACACCATACCAAACACTCATACGTGGGGTGCTCCGCTTCGCACCAATTTCCCAGACCCACCACCGGTACACATACCATCCCTCCCCTCCACCTCAGACCCACCCCACCACCAGTCCCCTCTCATGAAAACCCATTTTTACCTTGACAGCCTTAACTCACTCGCACCACCCCCACAACTCTACTCCATTCGGCCCAAAATCCTTGTCACCAGCTAAGCTCCTCCTGCACCTCCTCTGCATCCCCTTATCCTCCAGCACAAGACCACCCACTTCCACCCCTTTCCCTTCTCTCAGCATGGCCCACCTTGCTCTTTCCAGAACTGTCCCATCATACCCTTTCCCCTCAGATTCCTCTTTCCTCTCTCACACAGCTCTTGCACCCAAGTGCACAAATCTCAAGAACAGAGACCAGCCCTCACCCTCGACTCTTCAAACCTCGGCACACCTGCATCAGTCCCCCCTCCTTACCATCCCTAGCCCAGCTATCAGGACCACCCTGCTAGCCACTCTCCCTCTTTAAACACAACCTCTCTCCCACCACATCTACACCTCTACATCCCTCTGGATACAAACCCCACTCAACAACAGCCCAGACTCCAGCACCACACCTGCACCACTCACCACACACCGTCCAACCCCTGATCCCCTGGCTTTCCTCTCACACAAATCGCCACCACCTGTTCTCTCTTCCTGCTCCAGATACACCTCACTCATTTCATGTCCCCACAAACAGAAGCCCCAGCCCGAACCATCACCACCCCTCCAGTCACTCCAACTGTTCTGGCATTTCCCTCCACCCTGCCACTCTTACCTCCCCTGTGACAGACACCTGCCATCCGGCAACTTATTCCCTTCAAGTCCATCCGGCAATGAGAATCAGGGGAAGTGTTAGGGAGAATTCTCAAAAATGTGCTAATTCCTCTCTACCTTAGAGACCCCCAGCTCTTTTGCTGAACTTTGGGACTTTGTACTTTTAATTATATTTGTTTTCTGTATTTGTTTCTTTTTGGTTATGGAGTCTAACCAACTCCATAGGCATCATCTTTTACAATTGTGTCACCCAGCACCTTTAGTGCAGTGGCACAGGGAAGTCTTTTAGAGTTCCCCAGGTTTAAATACCTTCTCTGGGATAAACTACTGTAGAGTGAAATTGACTCTACGTAGCATTGTACTTGCTAGACCCAGCACACCCTATATTACAATAGAGTGCTAGAGGGGTTACTTAGTATCCCCTGTGTCTAAATGCTCATGTAACATATTTTATTTGACCCTTTCTGCAATTTACTGGCTGGTGGCAGTGGTTTCGTTTTGAACTACCAAGGTTTGCATTTACCACAACCCTTTGCGGACCCGGTAACGTTAACCGTGGGAGCTATCTGTTTCAAAATGGTGTCTAGCCATCATTGTTAAAATGGTGCCGGTATTCTTTTTTCACCAGGTCCTTGTGGAAAGGTCCTTCTAGAGTTTTTCTCTGCACGCCAAACCGTTGTTTGGTCTCTTTGTTCATTTACCTTTGGCAGGCTTCAGGAGTGTCTGGGGTAGGCAGGAAGTGAGGGAGGTGCCCGAAACTCCCTGTGCTTAGTCTCCTAGGAGACCAAAATGCACTCTGTGATGATTGGCTGGCTGATTGTCCAGCAAGGACAGCCACCCTGCTCGGTGAGTGGCAGCTAGGCTGGAATGAATGGGAGAGAACTGAATAAAAGGTGAGTCTCTTGGCTTGGAAGGCAGAGTCGACCACTGGATGGTTGTTTGCCCGGTGAAGCCCTGCTACAGGTCTGAATCGCCAACTTCGCATCGACATAGAAGCCCTGCAAGGACGACTTCTCCCTTTCCGTTGGTGGGACCAATCAACTCCTAAGTAAGCCGCAAGGACACCCATCTCGGAGCTGGTTGAATTTCCTTAGAGTTGCTGCAGGAAATCGCAGAGCCTTGGAGAGGGACACAAGATTGTGTGCGTTGCTTGTAAGCTGGCCTCCAGACTCCCATGAAGCAGGACTGACCAAGCCTGACCCCCCTCAGTTGAGTGCGGTACCTCAGATGTGAGGAAATTCCACCCTGACAGCCAGGAACTGCGCTTACTGCTGTTTGCTGTACCGGAAGGAGCTAAAACGTGAAACAACCACTGAAAGTAAAGTTTGCCAGTTGCCAGCTTTGACTGTGCCAGTACAGGGCAGGAGTCCCCCGACATACTCCCTTCTTGTCCCCATGACTGAGGCCCAAGAACAGTGAGATCTGCAGGGCTGTACAGGAACAGAAGTCTTCAGCTGCATCTTTTTCTTCTTTACTAAGGTACTGTAAAACTAGCCTAAGAGAACTTACTTCTTACTGTGGAAGTGCTTGTAACTTCTGCAACTCACAAGTCTAATCAAAGTGTGGCCCTACATTTGGTTCTTCTTTTTCTCAAAGACTCCTAAGAACTTGTGCAAAGACTTTTCAATTTACTTACCTGAAGTGCTGCCTCCTATACAAAGACTGTGGCCAATTGACTTTGGCTTAGCCTCTTGAATTGAATGACTCTTCTAAGTGCTATCTGAAAGTGTTTGCCCTGCTTATGAATATTTGTAAATTTTTGTGTTCTAATAACCTTTGTCTTTTACTTACATTTAAAGAATATTCTGAATGCCAACAGTAAGATATTAATGTCCCCAGCACCCTTGTTACTGAAGTCACTGGTGGGTGTAGGTTGTGTCTGTGGGCCATCCCAAAAGGGTCTTGTCTGATTCAGAAATTTAGAGTGTACAGTAAGTATATTTGTGTGTTACTATCTGTTGTTCCCATCTGAAGAAGGTTTTATAACTGACTGATAAATACATTATTAATTGTTTATGCAAGAAACCTTGATTGTAAGAGTTTATTTGAATACCTGTAACTGTGAATCTTTGTGTAACTCCAATACTGCTCACATTTCCCCTCTTGAGATAAGACTGGCTGCTCAACATGCTTATATCAAAGGTTGGGTTGCCTATACATGCATTCATAGTTGTTTGTAGTATTCCCAGAGGGTACTGCATTCAAACTTTGCTTAACAGGAAGTACCGTCATGTCCCACCAAGTCACCTGCCTCGTATTCAATGTCTGCACCATGGCCAAAAACAGGCACAACATATTTGACCTCCTACCCTCTGACAACCCTGATTTCATCTTCATCACTGAAACAAGGTTCTCAGATGATTTCAAACCAATTGCATACAAGGCAAACCCTCCCAACTAGTCAGTCATCGGCCACAACAGACCTTCCAGAGGTGGTGGAGTAACCATCCTCCACAAACCTCACATTTCTATCACACTCATCAAAACCCAGCCCTGCACAGCTAACTGTGAATCCCTTCTAGTCAAACTGTCTCTGTTGCCCACTATATCACACAGCTTCCTACTCATCCCCAAGCCAACTGGATATGACAGACATTTTGTCAACAGTCCCTGTGACTCACTAGCTGCCACTCTGGCTAACCACCCAGCACTCACCCTACTGGGAGACTTTGACATCTGGTTTGACATACCCAACAACTCCATGTCCCAACCTCTGGTCGACAGCCTTAAGGTACACAACCTTTCATGGCATACCACAGGCCACACCCACATTGGAGGCCATACCCTTGATGACATCTTCACCTCCTCTGATCTCGTTTCAGTGTCCATCCCCCAAACCCTTCCGCTGGACAGACCATTTCTCTGTTCACACTCCGCCCCCACCTCCCAAGGCCCACCATGTCCCCCCACATGACCACAAATGCTGGAACAAGGTCAAGGTACTACCCGACCTGGCTGAAGCCCTGCTACACACACTCCCGGCACTCCCAGCTACAGATAGACCTTTAGCTATCAAATCCTTTTACTCGTGGCTTAGCAACTCACTCCTCCCATTCACCTGCTCCCACCATACTTCCACCCACAAAGGACCTACCCCCAAATGGTTCACCCCAAACCTGAAGGCTTTCAAAACCCATAATCGCTCTATAGAGCGCAAATGGTGAGCATCCAAAACCCCTCATAGCAAGTCATTTTTCGCCCACCAACTACAATTCTGAGATCCGAAAGGCCAAAAAAGCTTACTAAAATAAAAGAATCCTGAAATGTTGCAGCACCCTTACTGCCAAACCTTCCAACCTCACCCCTGCCCAACATCCGCTCCTTGAGATTCCATCATCCCACCCCATCAACGCTATCCTTCAACTCTTTCAACCTTATCTCCAGCAAGGAGTTCCTCAAACTACTTTCCATCAGCAAACCTTCTGGGTCCCCCCATGATCCTTGTGCTGCCTCTATTCTCAAAGAAATCTCCACCTCCACCTGCGCAGGAGTATGGGCAAGGTCCATACTCAATCACTCCCTCACCTCTGGCCTCTTACCAGAAAGCTTCAAAATAGCACATGGAAAACCCTTCTAAAGAAAGCATGTCTTGACCCCCTCAAGACAATCAACTACAGGCCCATCTCCAACACCCGATTCTTGGTGAAACTCTTCGACCACTCTGCATACTCTCACCTCTACCTCTTAATTGCATCCACCAACCTCCTTGCCCCCCTCAAACAGGCTTCCGGCCGCGCCATGGAACAGAAACCACACTGATCTCGAACTGGGATAAACTCAAAGTCTCAGCAGACTCTGAAGGATGTGCAGCACTGGTTCTCCATGACCTCTCAGCAATTTTTGAAACCATTAACCACTCAATCTTCCTATACTGACTCCACTACCTAGGAATCTGAGAATCTGCATTAAACTGAATGGCCTCTTTCCTCAACAAAATAAAAGAAATCACTTTCCTCCCCCTTTCCTCTCCACCGCTCACCCTGTGAACAGAGGAGTACCCAAGGATTCTGCGCCTCACCTCTCCTATTGAACCTCTAGATGACCCCTCAGCCAGGGATAATTTGCTCGCACAACCTCATTTGCTATAACTATGCTGACGACACCCACATTATACTGAGACTCCCCAAAACGAGCTCCAATCCATGAGCTGGCCTAGCAGAATGTCAAAGAGAGATAGAGCTAAGGATGACAAGCAACCACATCCTTCTGAACTCTGGGAAATCAATGATCATGGTGTGCATCAACACAGTCCTACTACAACAACCACTCCCATGGACCCATTCCGTCTGCACCCCCCCTTCCTCCACCACAGTCAAAAACCTTGGTTGCACAATGGACTCTGGCCTGACATTGTCACTTCAGATAAATAATGTATCAAAATCCTGTCACTACAGTCTTAGGCTTCTGAGACGCATCTTCCTTTACCTCACCTACCCCAACAGACTGGCCGCAATTATGTCCATTGTCATGTCCAGACTGGGTTACGCAAACTCCATCTACTTGGGTGTTGCAGCCTACCAACTTAACAAACTCTAGAGTCCAAACTGCGTCTGACAGACTCCTTCTTCAATTGGGATAAAGGAATCATATCTCACTTGCTCTCCGCATCCTTACCTCCAAACACGCACCCTAAGTTCAAGCCCTTCTGCTAGTGATTCTAGTCTCCAATTTAGCCAGGATGGGAGCATCCGCCTACTCAATCTGGGCGCCAACACTGTGGAACTCGTTGTCCATATTCGACACAACCAAGAATACATGGCCTTCCATAAAGCACTGAAAACCTGTCTCTTTCCCTAAACCATGTAAGCTACTGCCTAGGCACTACCTTTCTTTGTTGTTAACGGGGGTCCTGTTTCTAGAAAGCAAATTCAATATAGGAAAACAGACGGGAACCAGACTGCCCCATCCTTTAAACGCTCAGGGGGGAAACCTGTTGGGAGCTAGAGATTATTAAACTCGCTAATGATCACACTTATAATCATGCAGATAAAACAAAGTTTAATTAACAAAACATAGTGTTAAAACTTGATCAATGTGTCATGAACAATTCTAAACACATTTTACTGTTCTGACAGTAAAATGTGTTTAGAATTGTTCATGACACATTGATCTATTTTTGATTTATCATCCAAGACATGATACGCAAACCCTTGTCTGAATGTTTGACAACAGTAAACTGCTGTCCTGTTGTTGTACTAGTTTTAACACTATGTTTTTTTTTAATTAAACTTTGTTTTATCTGCATGATTATAAGTGTGATCATCATTAGCGAGTTGAATAATCTCTGTTCCTACTTTCTAGCTGAAAATAGGAACAGTCAGGGCACGGAAGCCGGCTCAAGTGTTCAGTATGTTCTGGGCTAGGTAGCTACTGGCTCCACTACAATGGTCTAACGGACTCCTTGTGCCAAACAAGCAGGCCATGCCCACCTCAGTGCTCGAATCTCAAATGCTGACACTCAAAATCTGAGATTTGACATCACTATAATTGTATGAGATCACCAGGCATGCTCACTGCCCCCCTGGGAATTAATACGCAGAGCCACTACCACAGATCCTTGTAGCACTTATGTTTCAAGCATTACAATTGGGCCTGATCATGTCACCTATTGGGTACACAATGCGATATATGCCCAAAGCAGACTACCCTGACGGGACGCAATAGCAACGATGCTTGGTTGAACTTGCTCTTATCTCCTGAGAATATCCACTACACCCTCCAGCCAATCAGCTCTCTAGCACACCTGCTCTCGGAAGGGACGACGTTGTTGCGATATAATTCCACACCTGAAACCATAAACATATCAGGAATACCGAGCCACCCGCTATAAACTATAAACAATGATCAGGGACCCAGAAAATGGGCCCACTGGCACTTACTAGAAAACCTCAGAAATAAGGACCCTCTAACCGGGCAAAACACAACACATTCCACACTTACTCTGTCAGAGATCCACTACCACGAACCACCAGGACAGACACGTTTCTCTCATCGTGCTCTGGAAAGTAACCAGGAATAGGGGCCGCGTTCCCTAAAGCACATACACTCATTCATACCAATAATCTCATTCTCTCATTCACACCAACAAACAATTGAACCCAGCTATACCCCTCGATCAATTTGGCCTAGCTGCACACATCCCTACACTACTACATGAACACCTCAACAGTCCTTTAGAACGCAGATAAGTTAGGTAAGAATTGGTGCATTCACACTGTGTGAGACGGCACAAAACATATCTGCTTGGTATTAGGTAACCCGCCTATTGGTATAGGCCTCTACTACAAAAGTTGGTAGTGTGACTGAGCAGCCAGGCCTATCTCAAAAGTGGTAAATATGAGCTGTAGAGCTGTACAGATGAAATCAGTGAATTCAAGTAACCAAGTAGCACTTACACTCAAGGTTTCAGTTATAAATATATATTTATTTACACATTAGTTTAGTTAAGCAAACTTTAAAAAGGCAATTGATTATAACAGTCAAGCAAACTTTGCAATCTTTTTGCAAAGTTGGTGAATACACTTTGGTTATGCTAATCCAATTCTCCTACACCCTGAAGGGACTTCAATATCAAGGACAGTATTGCATGTATATTAGACACCAATATACTTTTGAGACTCTGGGCCTCATTACGAGGTTGGAGGTAACCTTGCCGGTTTTACCAGCAAGGCTACCTTCATACCGGCAAGAAAATCCGGCACCCGTGAATGGGCAATTACTGGGATATTCCAGCCCCTCCGGACGCGGTAATTGCCCTTTCGCGGGTGCCAGTGCTGGTAAATCCCCATCCCCATTTCAGCCCCCGGGGCTCAATAGGAATGGGGATGACTGTAGCACTGACACCGTTCATAATGGTGCCGTTGCTACAGGCTTGCTGTGCTTGCAGGTACATTTCATTCCACCAGGCCAGGCGGAATGAAAGGCACCCGCGAGCACAACTCAGAGTTTGCCGGTCCGGTAACAATGGCGCCGGCAAACATACTGGTACCATTGTTACCGTACCGGCAACCTCGTAATTGTGTTTCAGGAAGGAAGGGTTAGGGAAATACAAAGGTTAAAACATACCGTCTTACAAAGTAAAGACAGTTTGATTCCTCCAATGAAATCTAGGTTAGCCTTTCCCGCAGTAAAAGTGTTCAACTAATTATAGCCTATGACGGGACAAGCAATACCAAAGTCAATGGATTCAAACGGGTGCCTTTAGCGAGCCAGTTCAGCCTAAGTCAATTGGACAAAGTCTATAGTTCTGATGCACTTCTTGGATACAGTCTTTCACAAAGTTAATTAGGTCAAGAAATTCACTGAAGGAACACAGCTGTTAGGCCTGTGCAAGGGGAGTCGAAATCAACTCACAAAGTTAAGCAAGTGCAATTCTAACGTGGGAAAGCATGACTTAAGGCAATGAGGTAAGTACCCCAAGCCCAAAAATTACCTCTGCTTTGAAGAAAGTGGTCCAGCTGGATTCCATCTTGCTACAGCCAAGCAGACCCTGGTTCCTGAGCCTCAGTCATGGAGACAAGACGGAGGATGTCTGGAGGGCTCCTGCAGCAGTGTTCGGGAAAGTCTTGGGCAGCTATGGGTTTCAGCGCTTTGCAAACAGCACTGATACAGATCGAATATCTCTGGTTGGACATTCCTTGCTCCCTCGGTCCTGCACTCTGGATCAGGGATTCTGGATTGGGATTTCCTGCTTCTGGATTGTACTTAGGAGGCTCCTGGGGCTTTTGGCTGGATTCATTCCATGGCAGAGGTTGCACTTGCATGGACACTTGACCCCTGGCATTCAGCTTTTGCAGCACTGGAGAGGCACAGCAAGTCAGGGATTGCGCCAAAGTGGGGTTTGTCTTGGTTTAATTGGTTCCACTAACCCAAGGGAAGAAGTCATCCCATCTAGAACTATACTGTTGATGCAAAAAAGGAGGTCAGCACAGCAGCAGGGCTTCACTGGCCAAATCAAGATCCAGGAGGTTGCAGCAGGCTTCTCTTCATGATTTCTTCTTCAGATGGTTCTTCCAGTGGTCGAC
Source organism: Ambystoma mexicanum (assembly GCF_040938575.1). Lineage (NCBI taxonomy): Eukaryota > Metazoa > Chordata > Amphibia > Caudata > Ambystomatidae > Ambystoma > Ambystoma mexicanum. The sequence goes on from NC_090922.1 coordinate 363,285,476, forward strand.
TCTGCCTCTAGTCCCAATACCCTTGTCTTGTATTCAAGTTTCCCATTCGTTCACAGCCTAGGCTATCAATCAAACAGCAGGGTGGATTGGTCGGCATTCTCTCCCAACCTTGGAAATTCGGTTTGTTAACAGCCCGTAAGCAAAACGAAACCCAGGTGCAGAGAACTACGTCAGACTACTATCAGCTGGACAATCAGGACTGGTTGCATTCAGGCAAACCTAGAGAGAAAGGATAGGGGAGTTTCGGGATCCTCCCTCACTTCCTGTCCTTCCAGACACACTGGAGCCAGGGGCGGGCTTCAGGGCGGAAGCCCGCCGAAGGCAAAAGACACAAAGGGCTCAAACCTATCTCAACACACAGAGTAAAAGCCAAGAAAGACCTCACAAACAGAAAATGGCAAAAAAAAGACAGGGGTCATTTGGCAAAATGGTAACCCATGGGTGCTGTAGTGCAGTTGATGGCTCAGCCTGCTGTAGAAACGCACATCGGTAGTAAAAAGTAAACCACTGCCACCATCCATTTAAAGTATTGAGGGTAACAAAAAATGTTACATGAAAAAGTAGAATGAGGGGCTACTTGGTAACCCCCTAGCACTCCAAATAAGATGGTGTGGGCTGGACCTACAGAGTAGAATGGTAAGTAAGATCAATATCACCTTACTATTCTTGGGAACAGTAGTTTGCACAAGAAAAGGTATTTAAACCTTAAGAGAAATCCAAAGGATTTCTCAGTGAGACTGCACTGAGGGTGCTGTTTGTCACTATACAAAATACAGATGCCAATGGAGTTTGTCAGACTCCAAAAACAGTGAAAACATAAAATCCTAATCAGGGAAAAACACATGAGAGAGTGAGGAAAAGGTCCCACTAACTCAGGAGTTAAAATTAACAATTAACAAAAGGGGTCCGGGGAGTTCCTCTGCCAGATATTAGTCCTGGTTATGAGAGACTTACCCAAAGTCTTTAGCTCAAAATCTTTCACAGAGAAGAAATATCCCAAACATATCAGTCTTTGTCCTGCCCTGGGGCAATCCAGCACCGAAATGCTAGACAATTCTCCTCTGAGTATACTGATGCTTGTATACATAGTTGGATTGTTCGCAGAGCAGTGACGCTGATTCACTGAGACATTGTGTGTGCTTTACCCGAGGGATAGTCAGGGAGCTGGCATCAGTTTTCGGTGCCACCTGCGACTTGTTGATCAGAAAACATTTCATCCCCAATCTCCTTGCAATACAGCAAAGAAGGCCAATCAGCATAAAGTTGCTAACATCCTTCTAAAGAATTTTTTTTTTTTTTACGTGAAATCACCTATTCGTTTTTGAGAATTCATGTTCTTCAATCTAAATGGTTACTTTTTTAATTAAACTTGCGTTTGTTAGTTCTTCACAACTCATATTTTTAAGAATCGCATTTTTGACAAAGGTTATTTGGATATTTTTAGGTGTGCGGTATAACACATGCCCAAAGCATTCAGCAACCATGTTTCCTGCCATGAGATATCAAACACCAAAACAGCACATTCTCACAGTCTATGCCCCAATAAACTGAGAACGAAAACAGAACAGTAAAAGTAAAGGGCAAAACCATTGATTACAATTATTGGGAAGGCCAATCGTTTTGGTGTTTGCTGTTGTTTATTGCATACACTAGCAGTGGGAAGCACACACATCTGTGTGAGGATGCACGAGGGATGCAGAAGTGAGAGGATGGGAACAGAGAGGATGAAGATGGGAGTCAGGGAGCCAGAGATGGTGCCCGTGAGCGAAGGAAACAGCAAGGGTGATCAAAAGGAGGTGTGAACAAGATAGTGTGGGAATAGGAGGGTAAGAAGGGGGAGAGAGACATAGAGAGAGAGAAAGGATAAGAAAGAAACGAATGTTACAGGTGAAAGTAAGAGCGAGAGAAGATGTGATAAGCAGGAAAGTTGACAATCAGCAGGGGAGAGAGACACAGAAAAAGCAAGTGGAGTAAAGAGAGAGCAAGGCTTCGAGGAGTGAGTGCGTGGGTGACAGCAGAACGAGTAAGGGTACAATGAGAGAAAGTACGTTTGCAAGGTTAGCAAGGGTGTGAGGAGAGAATACAAGGCGAGAGAGGGAATGATGGTGAATGAGAAGACAGACACATAGAGCTTGCTAGCAGGGGTGTTCCTAGATCTCGAAAAGATGGCTACGCTATTGTCGGGACTGTCAGGACTTGGGGCTAGCTAGCCTTTTGGTTTGATCCAGGGCTACAACCAAAAGACCCGGGGCTATAGCCCACTCAGCCCCCCCTACCCCCCAGAAACGTCTCTGCTTGCTAGACAGGAGTTACAGGTGTGGGAAAATAGCTCATGGTTGACAGTCAAAGCAAGAGTGAACAGCCGCACGTGGGAGGAATGAGCAGCAAGGGTGAATGCCATCATGGCTGCTGAAGGTCAATGAGTATTCAACTACTAGAACCCAGCAACCAATGGGGGTGGGGGAGGTCAATGGCTATGTTTTTCTCAGGAGCACAAAGAAAAAGAGAAACAATACCTTTCCAAAGTTACAACAATAATGGAGAGACCCCTGGTGGCCGTTGGTTTCCCTCGGAGCAGGAGGCACAGCATGCACAAGAGCTGGTTATGGCTTTTGGGAGGTGCTCGGTCAGTGGCACAGCTGCTGTAAGACCCAGGATCCTTGGGGAGAACATCAGGTGAGAATTTGTGTTGTGGAGTGTTTTAAGGTGACAGAGGTTTTATTGATCATCTTCCTTCCTCTTTCTGCTTAGCGGGGGATTGGAACGCCCGCCTCGGTTTACTACTATCAGAGACGGACGAGAGTATACCGGCTCTTAGAAGTACAACCAGTTTGTAAGGCCTACTGGTTTTTATCAACGGCCAATTAGTGCATGTGCCGCAGTTATAGTAGTGAGGTAGGGAGGCTGCACCAGCTGGCAGTAGAATCTTCAGGTGAGAGGCATGGCTATTGATTCGCCGTGCCCAGTATCCTGTTGCTGTTTTTGATACTGGTGGTAAGAACTCTGTGGTGAGCCATAACAAAAGGGTGGAGGGGGGCAGAACAATATCTCCAAAAAGGAACTTGAGGTACCAGCTGCATAGTAAAGCATCCTCATGCAGCAATTTAACAACTCTGGTAAACCAAGATAAAGTAATTGTTGGAGGAAAGGAGATCACTGAGGGGGGAAGCAAGGTGACGGATAACAGCAAGAGGGACAATACAATTACAACCAATGTTGCTGCTTGCTCAGATGTTACTGACCCTTTTCAACCCCAGCAGGAAGTGAGGAAAGGTCAATCAGGGGCAACTACACAGGATACATCTAAGTCAACATTAATCAATGACAGCTCTCTCTTGGAATTATGCTACTTGCTACAGAGAAAATGCACTAGTGTAGCATAGCAGAGGTACCCCCCCTAACATTCTCCCTGATGGGTTCAGGGTTATCAGCCACACCAGACTTATTTAATGAACAAGAACAACGTATTGTAGCAGAAGTAACCGTGATCAGTGCCACAGCTATGGGACACAGCATGATAACTATGCAGATTTTGTTAAAGATTCTTCTGCAGCTATTTGGGAAGATTAATGAAACTCTACTTAATCACACGCACATTTTACAGACTATAGAATGGCGTATTATGCAGTATGATAGATAGGTACCGATTCCCCGGGAAGAATTAAGGAATGGGTCGAATGCTGATGGGAAATTTCTGAACCGATTATCATACAGAACACACAGGGAAAGTTAAACTTGTTAGTAAGGCAAGATATGGAATCTAATACATTGGATGCCCCACAGTCTACTCATGTGGTGAAGGGTCATGAGATCTATTTGACAAGAAAGGAGAGGCGTAGATTAAAAAGGTTGAATGTGATCAAAGACCTAAGAGGTGGAACAGAGAAGTCTAGAGGAAATCTGGAGGAAGAAGATACCCAGATTATCCCAAATGCTAATGGAAATAAATGGCCTAAGACTAAATCCAAGAAGGCTAAGAAAAAGGCAAGGCAAAGACAACAGAGAGCAAATGCTAAAAAGGGCATTTTAACTGTTTGAGTTGTTAGACCCAAATCCCAATGGCATGGTGTCAACGGCTATGGAAGAAGATGGGGTTGTGCATCTGCTTTGAGAAACATGAAAGATCACTGTATCATCAGGATAATAATATTTTGTTTGTGAAATAACAAACCTGTTCCCTGAGTCAAATCCTAGGCCTCTCAATCAGTCCCACACCCTACCAATGTCTCCTTAATTTGAGCTCTTAGAGTTTTAACTACGAAAGACATTGAGTCGATTGATTTTATGGATGATGACAAAACAACATCTACCTTTGTATGTTGTGCATCACCAATTATAGCAAAAAATGTGAAGGAACACTTACCAGACGACACTTACCAGATGCTATGTGGTTAGGATATGATATTGATAGCAAGCGAGGAGAAGCAAAACAAGTCCAGGAAAAATGGGATATGAAACTAACTACCACTAGGTTTTGGTGTAACGTCGAAGTAAACATAAAGGCTACTGAACAATGTGACCATGAGGCAGAAGATAGAGAGTATTGGACCAGGTTATTTAGGATAAGATCTAGGATAAGATCCTGACACATTTGAACTGCTGACATGGAACAAAAGAGCCCAAAAGCATTTTACCATGCACCATCATGGACTAGATGTACTGATGCAAGCTAATGTCTTTCTTCTTCAAGAATGTAGACTGCAGTCCGAAATAAATATAGACGGCTATCGGATTGTAGAGAAAAAGGCAATGAGAAGGGAGAAAGGGCGGAAAGTGGGAGGTTTTTTACTTGGTGTGAAATCAGATTGACTCTCCATGGAAATGTATACCCTGATTGTCGATTATTTGCAAGCTGTTACAATTAATCACTCTATTAACCGGAAGATGTTTCTGTGTAACGTGTATGATCCCCCAGGGGATGAGAAAGCAAAAACATAATGTTCTACTTGTTTGAGTATTGAAATCAAATAAGCAGGATAGAAACCATGACGTGGTGGTGGTAGGGGGGGGGGTGTTAAGTCCCACTGTATAGATAATTCAGCACAAAATTAATATCAGGAGGTGCTGGCCACAAGTATTATGACACATGAGAGGGAGAATTATCAAGGTAGGAGATGGATGGTATTTTTACAGGATTGGGTATTGGTTATGTTGAACCGTAGGGTAACAAGGGACGTGCCTGGGAAATATGCATGGCATTCGGGACAGACACATTCGACAGCTGATTACTATTTCTGTAATGCAATAATGTTAGACTATATAAAACCATTGAGGGAGGACTTTAACGATCTTAGTGATCATGTACCACTGACACTAGAGTTCACACTGGACTGTAGATCAGAAAGTCCACAAGAGGTGGGAGATTTAGAGATTGAGGGAACCACCAAGAGAGTTGGTTGGCTGGATGGAAATATAAAAGCTATAACCAGGTATTTTGCTAGATTTCCATATAAGGAATTATTTGAGGATGTCACAATGAGCTCCATGAATCAGGTAGTAGAGCTGATTAAACGTGCCCAAACCAGATTCTTACCAATTGGAAGGAATTGTATGATTGCTTCTCTAAGTGCAGGGAGGGAAACCTTGGATCTTAAAATACAGAACTCAAAGAAACAGATGTGGAAGAAAATATGAATTATTAATAGACTATATAGTGGTATCGGTTTGATTCCTTAAATGTAGAATGGACATCTAATTATGGAGTAAGGGGCACACACCCTATTCCACTCCTACCTAGCGAAACGGCCAGCACTTTATTAATGTTCTTCGATCCGCAGGACCGAGTCACACACGGCATAATCGCATTGACCCGGATACAGGCACTCATTGTATTATCGACGGTGACCGTGCACCGCCATCAAATAGGCACGTAGCATTCCACCGCATTGTACCTTGGCACTCCCTAGATCTTACTCCACAATTAGATCACACGCATGGCCTTCGCCAACTCCAGAAGCCACATCAATCACGACAGTACCCCTCCTTTGTATGCACACCCAATTCCATCACGCACGTGCACCTTGGTACTCGGTGTCATCATGGGACCCTATCTGAGCCTCCCATTTCTCTCCAGAGCCATCCATTCCCATTCTCGAATTAAATACGCCTGCCTTATTCATTAGGCCATCTATAGGTAAGCCTACGATAACAAACCTGCTTATCTAGCTGTTATGTACTAAATAAAATCACCTGACAATCACAGCCCACCTGACCATCCTATTTTACAGGAATGGCCACACCAATGACCCAGCAATCCTTGCAGTGTACATAGCCACTGCTACTCTTCGAGCCACTGCACTCCCCAGATCCGGTAAGAACCGGCTCTTCTTGTACTTAGTCACTTCTCTACTGCTAGACGTTTCGAATTGACTCACTCCTGACACACTCTCGTCTGTTTACTTCTACAGACCCCTTATGATACTTCTACCTTTGGAATATCCCATCCTGATGAAGGCCACACCACTTGAGCTCATCTAGCTCACTCCTTGGCCGAAACACTGTCGTGTTGACCTATTGTATTGTTTGTGTTGTTGTTCAACCCTACATTGTTTGGATGCATTTATGCCACCCATCAAGCTACTACCACCCTAAGTTCTATGGTCTCCTTCCCAAGGATACTTCAGAGGCTATAGAACTAAAGATTGATGCTACAAATACCTAACATTTGTTCTACGTAAACTGGTTAATGTACCATGTAAATGCACTAAGATTGAAGTATCCTCTATTTCACTCAGTCAAGTGTACTGAAAACACCCACTGCAAATAAATTGAATTGAAATTGCAGTTCACAGTATTGTCCTGTCTAATACTTGTCAGAAACTATTTGTACTAGTTGGTATCCACCACGTCATGGTGGGACCTACACAGGAGTGTGTTCATTCCTCCCTCAGCAGTGAGACTCTCATGACCTTGCTCATTCTCGTTTTATTTATGATATTACCCACCTGGGCAGAACAAGGCATCAACCAGGTGCCCTTTTGCAGAAACAGATGTGCCTAGCAATGTAAAGGGGTCTGTTGCTGTGAAATATATAGGGGATGTTTTATCCAACAGGTTTGTTTTGATCCAGGACAAAATAAAATAAAATAAAAGGAATTAAACTGCATTGGCTGAATTTTGTGATCTCCAGAACAGGTTTTTCCCTGCTGGCTAAGCTAAGGCTTCCCCCAAATGGAGCCACCATAAACCTCCAGGACACAAAAGTGATAATTGCTAGGTTGGAAAACTTTGACTGACCAAGACAAAGAAAGTTCACATATTCATCAGACTTTGGTCTGGGCAGGGGCCTCTTACAATAGAAATTTTGGGACACGAGGATGTGAAAAAGAAAATCACACTTCGATGTGACTTCTACAAGAAGCTTCAAAGAAAAACTCCATGAAAAACCCTGAATTTAGGGGGATGGCCTGGAAGCTGTGCCCATATATGGGAAACAATACTGAACATTTGTTTCCAAAGACTATTTTATAAATAAAACTTGTAAGACTTTTATCTTTGCCACACACAGGACTTTGCAAACATGTGAAAAGTTTACAATTTAAATGTGATTTTATGGGCTTTCATTTAAGACGTCATATACTTCACTGACACCTGGGGAGTAGAAATGGCAGAGAATTGGATATTATAAGGGCAGTATCCATGATGCCATTACGAATTTTAATACTGACATGCCTGACAATAATCCAACACATGTGTATAATTACAGAATTTTAGGCCGAATATTTCATACTTAAAGTGACTAAAAAATATTAGAAGGGGCGAAACAATGTCTTACAGATTGAAGAGTTGGACTGTTATGTTCTGCATAACATATGTAACTTGCTTATGTAATTTGTTAAGATGCTTCAACTGTATAACTGCATCATATATGGCAAAACTGGATTTTAGCTGAAGTAACTGTGGCAGGTTTTGAACATTGTAAAACTAACATTATAAATCTGACATTCTACACTTGAAATCCAACCAGCCAGCTGAGAGCGAGGCAGGGACTTTCACCCCTGACCAATCCACTGGTTTAGAGGCGTGCTTAGCTAAACCTGCCCAACCATATACTTCTATGATGTCACTATGCATTATAAATAGGAGTCCCTGACAGGACTCTAGACAAACTGTCTCCTAAATTTCATGCGGCTGCGTTCCTGGTCTGCTCCATTCATCTTGCTGATTCCAGATTTCAGTACAAGGCCAAAGCATTGCTGACCCTACGCCAGCAAGGCCAATGCATTGCTAATCCTGTCCCAGCAAGGCCATTGATCCAGAAAAAAACACTAAAATCAGATCCAAAAAGGGAAAAGCTGTGGTAACTTTTGCATCCGGAAATCAGACCAGCTTGCTCCCCACTACCTGCATGCCTGCTTCAACCCTGCCATCCAGATGTCCTTGCCATCCAGTGACTGGAATTGCCCAGCTGTTTGCTGTAAGGCACACCCGCCGTGTGGTGACCAGACCCAATTGGCTGTTCCATAATTCCAAACCTAAGCGTGGAATGTGAATATATTCTCCATAACAGAGAAACACATAGTCTCCCCATCTTGACCCTTTTGTCTGTACTACACTCGCTAAGCAATCCTATTTATACCCTGGTAACTTGTTAAAACTGCTAGAATTTTCTGTGCATCCTGTCCTTGATTTCTAAGTGATAGCGCCCTCTCTCTTTTCAGTTCTGTCTGGTGTAAATCCAAAGCCCTTAGTTATATTTTGAGTAATCAAATTAATTTCCAGTTAAGGTTCAGCACTGGGGTGATAAGGTTGACCTCGCAAATCAACCTTGGAGCTTACTCTGCTCCTCTTTAACAATATAGTTTAGATAATTTAGTTTAAGTAACATTGCCTTTCTTTCCAAACCAAAGTTTTCATTTTAACTGCTCTATTTTTCCTAAAACTGAACCTCATTCCACCCCGAAAATCTCATCCAAATCTTCAGCTACCACCATTCTTTCACTTTGATATTGTCCCTGTGATATACACCTGTCCCCCAGACGAAAAACCGAATTGCAATTTTCAGTATTTCACCCGTTTTTATAAAAAACGTTTGGGTCATTTTAAACAGGAATTGAGAACATTGCAACTTTCCAACGTGTCATTCGGCTGCAGCATGTTCTAACTTTCCACTCATTTTCAAATTGTATGCTTCTTGTTGATCCATTGTATTGTGATTGCTAGTGTTCTGCATTCCTGTTGTTGGGAGAAGTTATATTTGCCTCACACATTTAACCACACATGAATTATTTATTTGTCCATTTCCGAGTGTCATTTCATGCCTTTGCAAAGGATTTAAAATCTGTTTTGCCTCTCATTCTGTGAGGGAAGGTCGGATTTTGATTCTGTTTTCTGCCCCTTATTCCTGACTACCTGCTGCTTCTATCCACTCAGAATCTGATTAATTGGGGCTTGAGGGAAAGTTGCAGGGGGAAACCTTACCTTGGGTGCCATCTATCCTAATTCAACAAGTACTCCTATTCACTTGTGCTTTGTATATGTTCTAGGAGAAGGTTAACCAAGTGCATTGCTTCCATTTCCATTGTAATTATCACCCCATTGGTGATTGCTAAACCATATTAAAAATGTTATGATTTTTTTTAAAATCTTAAAGCAAATAAAATATTGCATTTTCACCAACCTGCCTGGTTCATGGTCCATTGTGACCCGAGGTATTTTAAAAAGGAGGTGTGAGACGAGTTGTGTACCATCTCAAACTGAATCGGCATAAGTGAAAGAGAAAGGCATCTCAGTTGTACGCTACATACTAGGCTGAGACCAAGTGTGTGTCGCCCAATTGAAATCTTTAACAAGTGTTGGAGTACTATTGTAGGGATGGGTGTGAGGGTGTTAATGTTTTTCAGTGAGCTGTGTGTATGTATATGAATGCTCCTCATGTTTTAAGTAAAATATATATGGTTGTGTTGCAGCATACTATATCTATATGAATTTAAGGCCATGCAGTCTGTGTCGGAGCGGGTGCATAAAGGAGGTTCATACACGTTTGTGTCTATGTAACAACAAGACAAAACCCCAGGTGTATAACCAATGACTATGTGAGTAATCAAAGAAAAGGGTCCTCCTAATTTGTTTTCAATAATTTATACTGATTGTCATAGGACCAATTTCAGAAGAATGAAAGGAAGCATAATACACAACAATGTATTTAATGTAAGTTATTTATTTTATTTAAGCATTTGTATACACGTGCAAAGCCCATGGGCATCTAGGCACTGGTTACATGGAAAACACAGATGTCAAAATACCAGAGGGAAAGCGAGAAAGAGGGAGGAACATCAATTGAATAGGTGGCTTTTGAGCTTTTTTCTGAAGATGTTGGAGGATGGCTCGCTGCGCAAGAAGGGGGGAGATGGTTCCAGGGAACAGCTGCCCGGGCAGGCAAGCTGGATCCCCCAGACCTTTTGCAATTAAATCTAGGCCTGAGGAGGCGATGCTTATGGGCCTTTCTAAGGGCTTATATGAGAAGTCATTCTTTGTTTTCAGTGTGAGGCAGGCAGGGGCATCATTTGACAGGCATCGGTGGGCAATCAACAGGATCTTCAACTTGATTCTCTCTTTAGCCAGAAGCCAGTGGGCCAATTTCCTGGCTTCTGAGATGTGGTTATGTTTGTGAATGTCAAATGCTGCCTGGAGGGCATTGTTCTGAATTACCTGTAACTTGTTCACGTTTTTTTTTGACGTGCCACTGAGAAAGGAGTTACAGTAATTGAGTTTTGGCAGACAAGAACGGTTTACTGGCATTAACAAGCTTAGTAGCATAGGCTGAAGACGGGGCAATGTGGTTCAGCTGTCAGGACATGCTTAAGGAAGAGTCAAGTTACACGCCCAGAGTTTGTACAGAGTTGGCAAAGGGGATGTTGTGGCTGTCGATGGTGAATGCTTTGTATGCATGGCTTAGTTTGGTGAGGTGGAATGATAAGAAGCTCTATTTTTTCATCATTTAGAAAGATGTGTGGCCATCAGGGATTGGATAGCTTTGTAGATTGTGTTCACTCTGCGATTGTCTTAGGCGTTGTCGCATGAGAAGGGGATTAGAATTTGCATGTCTTCGCATAGTTACAATAGGAAATGGCAAGTGCATCGAGGTGATCAAAGCGTGGTTTGGTGTACACATTGTAAATTGTCGGGAAGACACAAGATCCTTGGGATACTGCGTAGGATATGGGCGTAGGATGGCCGACATTGTCCTCTGCAAAGACGCAGGAAATTCTGTTTGCCAGAAATGAAGCAACCCATTTGGCAGCGTTGAGTGAGAAGTAGGCCAAGGACATCAGATGAAGGCAGAGCGTTTGGTGGTCAACAAGGTTTAAGGTGGCCGAGAGGTCAAGCAATGGAGGAGGAAGCAGTTGCTGAGGTCGTTGGCATCGTCTAGCTGATTCTTGTCCCATGTTTGGGGCGGAAGCCAGATTGTCAAGTGCCCAAGATGTGATGGGATTCAAGGAATTCCTGTATCTGAAGGTAGGCAACCCTAGCAATAATTTTCAGGAGGAAGGGAATGGTAGTAATGGGTCGGTAGTTGGTGGGAATGGCAGGGTCAACATAGGGCTTTTTCAGAAGAGAATACATCTAGGATGCTTTTAGGGAGGAGAGAACGGTGCAAGTGGCAAAGGAGGTGTTGATGATAGCAGAGATGAGTGGCAGTACAGGTTCAATACATTATTTTATGGTAGAGGTTGGGCAGATGTCTCCTTTACATCATGAGGGCTAAAGGCCTTTGATGATGTTAGTGAGGGTGGTGATGCAAATAGGTCTGAACTGGAAAAGGGGATGTTTCTGGGTCCTTTGAGTAGAGGGGCAGGAAGGAAGGCGATGGCATTTGAGATAGTTTGGGTTGTATCTTGGCTTGCAGCTGAGAGATTTTACCCGTGAAGTGGTCTTGGAGATTGTTGCACCATGCACTGTCTTTCATGATGGTGACTGTGTGGGTGACTGGGATGTCTAGCTCTCGTAGGATGGAGAACAGTTTGCGTGATCTAGAAGACACCTTGGTGATTCTGTCATTATAGGAAGCTGCTTTGGTGGTATGAATGGTGCATTTGGAATGGAGGGACATTTTCAAAAGGTGGGCTTTATTGTCTGTGGTCAGATGTTTATGCTATGCTGTCTCAGAGGTGTCTGAGATCAGGGGTGAGCCATGAATTCTTATGTAGCACATTTTTGACTTCTCAGAATTTGAGAGGAGCCAGGAAGTCAATAGTGTTCCTTAATGGGGTATTGTAGTAGTGTACTAGAGCATCTGGATCTTGGACAGAGGGAAGGGGGGTTTCAGAAGGGGAATGATCCAGTCACTAGTCAGGTTAAGGGTGCTGTGGGCTAGGATGGAGACGGGTGGGTCCCTGGTGATGGGAATGGTAAAGAATGTGGAATGGTGGTCAGACCAAGGGCATGGTAGGATGGAGAGGATGGTGGTGTTGGTTTCATGGTGCAACAGCCAGTCTAGGATGCAGCTCTGGGAATGCCTAGGGCCAGTACTACATTGCATGTACCCTAGGGCTGATAGGGCATTGTTGAGGGCAATTGCCTCTGTGTCAGAGAGATCATTGTATCCAAGATGGAAGTCACCCAGGACTAGGAGTTGGAGAAAAGGCTTGAGACTGGAAGAGATGAGATGTGTGAGGCCGCCTTCAAATGTGGCACTAGGGCCTGGGGGTTGATAGATGAGGTGGAGTGCAATGGAAGCATTCGGTAAGGTTTTCTGAGATGGATTCACAATTGGGAAGTAGGGCAGAGCTAACTGAGTGTAAGGGGAGGGTGTCTTTGCAGTTGAGGGCTATGTTACCACCCCTCCTTGGAGTTCTGTTGTAGAAAGGTATATTGTACCCTGTGGGAATAGTAATAGATAAAACGGGTCCCACCGGGTTAGGCAAGTTTCTGTGAGGGCTAAAATATCGTGATCATTTAGAGTGATGAGGTCAAAGATTTTGTGTGTGTGTGTGACCAGAGATCTGGTGTTGAGCAAAGCACAACAGTGCAGTGGTGCTTGTGACACAAAGATGGGTAGGATTTCTCATTCTTGGGAGAGGTGCGTGGGTGGCAGAGGGTGGTGAGTGACTGTTCCTGGAAAAGGTGTATGGCTGGTAGCTGTGCGGCACTGGAGACTGACGTTACGGTACACTATAACAGGGGGACATGCATCAATTTAGGGGGTGGCGGTGCATTAGGTGAGGTGAGAAGAGCGCTCTCCCAGAGGGCAAGATCTGGATGCTTTGTGGGCTTCTGCAGGGCTGGTGGTGCTTGCTGGCAGGCACGCAGTAGGGTGCTGTTTGGGGAAGGCTCTGAGAGCAGCTACAGGGCTGGTGGTGCTTGCCTTTGGGTGCACAATAGGGCAATGTTTGGGCAGGGCTCTGAGAGCAGCTACAGGCTGGTTGTGCTTGCTGGTGGGTGTGCAATAGGGCACTGTTGGGCAAGGCTCTGAGAGTAGCTATATGGCTGGTGGTGCTTGCTGACAGGTGTGCAATAGGTTCCATCTGTTAATATCCCCGCAAAAATATTGCATACAAAAATATCGCCATATTCTTGCGGCAACACTAAGGCATGGAACCTGTGGGGGACACCCCCGCAACCCCTGCATTATTTTTAAACAAGCGGGGGGACCCCAGCAACCCATGCTCCCAAAACCCCCAAAAATTATCCCCCCCAAAAATATCACCTATGACCATTACAAACGACCATATATATGGCAATATTTTTGGTGGGGATAATACTACCTGATACTGTGCAATAGGCGCTGCCTGGGCAAGGCTCTGAGAGCAGCTATAGGGCTGGTGGTGCTTGCTGTAGGAATGGGTGTGTGCAGGAGCAAGGGTGGTTTGGAAGGCATGGCTGTGTTTGGGAGCTGAGCAGCACATATGTTTGGTGTTGTAGCATGCTCGGCACATCTGCCCAATGAGGTTTGATGGGGGTAGCACAATTCCTGTTCACTAGTAGTGGTGAGGCAACTGTGGTAGGGTGGGCGGATAAGAATGGCAGTGCAGAGTTACGGGGAGTGGGCACTTTTGGTGCATCAGGTGTACTTATTCATGAAGAAGGCAGATGGTGTGGGGGTGGCTCATCATGGCATGCTGCTTTGTGCGGAGGCAAGGGGGGGCCACGAGGTGTGGATGTTATCTTTGTAGAGATGGTGTGATAACTAGTGGGTCTGGAGGGTGCTGAGTCGACTGGCAAGGTGTGTTTGGTCTTTGGAGGAGGATTGTGCTGTGTAAGTGCTACTGTGGAGTACAGATCAAACAGCGGAGGGAGAAATGGTGTAGATGGTGGGGCCATGTGCTCTGGGGCCTTGTACAGGCATGTGGAACCAGATGGTTTTGGGCAGTGGTAGAGGGTGCAGCTAGGAAGGTTAACAGGTACATTTGTACATTCCAGTTTAGGAGGTGCTGGATTAGGGGTAGCAAATATGTGCCAGGTGATGAGGGCAGGCAGGAAAGCGCAAGGTGGAGGATATCTGAATAACGTATGCAGCGAGCATTGAAAACATAGTTACTGGCAGTTCAAATGCGCATTCCATGGGAAGTTCACTGGGATTACCTTTAAGAATGGGAGCAACACAGAGATCAGAAGGTACTTGCAGGCAGCCTGGGGTATGGCGACATCGTGAATTCGCCATCTGAGACCGGCAGAGACACCTGCAAATGGCCTTAGGAGCTGGCCTTGGGGTATGCTGGCCAGCTTCACCATCCAGCTTGATGTGGCCTGCTGGGTAAGGTGGTTCACTGCCCAATCAGGTGGTTGCACAGGCAGCGCTTGTAAGATGAGTGATATTTTTCTGATGTCAGTGGTCTTTAAGATTAATTGTTCCTGCAGATGGTGGTGGGCATGAGGGCTCCAGTAAAGGCAGTGGAAGCCTTTCTCCAGCAGAGACCCCTCCAAATGATATATCAATACGCATTTATACTGCTGACATGACCACTGTAGTGGTATTACGGCATGAAATAATTGATATATGAAATGCGTCTATTTTAAATTATTTTAATTATAACACATCCTAAACATTACAAAAAATAAGACATGTAATTGAGCAAAGAATATTTTGTTTTCCTTGCGGTGATGGGTCGTGTATGTGTACCCCACTAGGTGTGACCATGATATGGGAATTAGAGTGTACAGTGCTTCGGTGTCTTAAGATGTCTCAAAGTGTAGACAAAATGTGTATTTTGAAAAGCGCATATGTGTCTTGGCATGTGGTCATGATGTATGTGCTGGATTTAATCATGTATTCCCACTTTTGGGCAGGAGATGTGTTCATAAATGTATGGATATACCATTGTGTGTGGGCAGGCATGTTTTAAAGCACAGGAATGCTGCATTTGATATGAACATATGCATGTGGATGTGCTGTGTGACATAGAGATCAGGTGCTTGTCACAAGGTGTTTGATTCAATAACGTGTGACTTTATTTAGACGAATACAAGCAACTGCTTTCAATATATTTTTGTAAACGTCCAGATCCAACTCTTCAAGGGGGGGGGGTGGGTCGTACGTATCAATTACTCAAGTAACATGTTGATGTCACTGATGACAAGGTGGGTGATATCGGAGGTGAGGACGTCATTGCACGCGGCACTGCTTGCATAAATTAATATGGAAGCAGGCGCAGTGTGAAGAAAAGTCTCAGGTCAAATTCAACAAAAGGTGGCTGCAATGGACATGATAGAGGTGTAGTTGTGTTATATAATAAGGGGGATTTTTAGTAATATGTGAACAGTAGTGAAGCCATTTTAGTTGTAGGCCCACATTAAAGAAGCATTTCTGGCAGACAGCTCATAAGAAAAGAGCTGCATGCCCTTGTGTGACAAACAGAATGTATTTTCTGAACATTCAGCAGAAACATGTTACATGGCTGGAGGTTCCCAGGAGAATGCAGCACAGCGTAGTTATTCTAAAAGATACTTCCGAGGCAAATGAGCTAGGCACCCTGGTGCACCCGGAGAATTGGCTGAGTAAAAGAAATTAAATATCGTTAATTAAACTACAGCCTTGGTGTGGTCAGACTACACTTGGCAACAAGGCATGAGAAGGGAGCTGGGGGGCCAGAGCATTGGGGTTAGGGCTCTGTAGCGTGGGACGGGGAGCAAATCAGCAGACAGAGTGTTTGGTTTCCCTAGGGTGCAACAGTGTACAATGTCCTTGCTGATGTACGCAGGGGACACCATTGGTTCGACTCAGTGTGAATGTCTCACCTCATCTCAAGCTATTTTGTATATTTGATAGTGCCAACCAATGGAAAATTAGTATTTTTTCAACTGATCAACACAATCACATAATTGAGGGGTGGTGTGGGAAAGGATGTGACATCACGAGGGGTGTTAGTTTAATTATGGTCAAAAGTTTTAGCAACCAATCAGGATCATTCAACATATATTTGGATGTAGGGGATAGAAGTAGTCCCAAAAATCAGCTCTTGTGATCGTTCCTAAAAATGTAACTAATATTTTGTATGATCATTTTACAAATCGTGTATAAAAAGTGTAGCCGCAGTGAGCGGTATTGACAGCTCACTTCATTCATTTCAGTTCCATGGGGCTGTCTGAACCATGCATCCCTGCTGTTAGTGTCCAATAAATGTGTGTTACTTCTTTCTTGCTTGAAGTACGCTCCTTTTTTGCATTACTTTTTCTTCCTTTGGATTTCTTTTGATGGAGGTCCCCTGGTACATTGTGGAGGCACCAGCGAGATCCTCAGTTCTCTCGGTGAGCTGAGGGTATTCTGGCTGCACTCCTGGGAGCAGGGCGCAGGTGGGCTGAGACCAGTTTGAAGTGCACTAACGAGGAGGCCCAACAGATGCCAAGTTCTCAAAGGTCTGCCTGGTACCGAGAGCCACTCAAGCTCAGGTGGAGGTGCAGGCTGTGAAGGGAAGACTCAGCTCTGAGATGTCTCGAGGATCTCTAGAGCACATGGGTGTATCCTTGCATGAATGTGCAGCGCCGTCCATGCATGCATGCAGCTGTTTTCTACGGTGTATGGGATGCATCCTACAGGGGGAGGACGATCGGTCATAGTAGTCATAGATATTAGCTCCACCCCCCTGATAAGGAGAGGGTGTCTGGCAGACACCTCTGTAGTAGAGTGGTTCATAGTGTAGGTGATTGTATAGTTGAGTCATTCTTTATGGGAATTGAGAGAAGGTAAGTGCTGGTTTATTGATGTATTGGTGTGGAGCATGCACGGTAGGTTCAAAATATTGTGGTATATTGTGTTGGCCGAGGTGGAAGGACTGGCACAAGAGAGTTGCTGTAAAAAGTAGTGCTTAGTGAATTGGTGAAGTAACTTAGTAGCTGAAGGAGGAGGAGGGGCCAGTCAATTGTATATTAACAATAGAGTTGCAGGTAGTCAGATTTGTGTGGGCCTGTGGAGAAGGACGTTAAGTGTGATAAAGAATGTGTGGGTGGGTCTGTGAAGATGGCAAGTGAGTTTGATAAGGTTGGGTGGGCATGCCTGTGAAGAAAGCCATTGAATGTATTTTGGAGTGATTGATATGAATGGAAACTGTGAGTGTATGAGGGGAAGGGAGTGTTGAGTGTGTGTATTCTATATGGGTTGTTAAAAATGTAGGATTTGTGTAAGTAAAAAATTGTGACTGGGTTTTTATATATACAAAATTGGGAGGGGAAGCTAAATTGCATGAGGGTAAGCGGAGGGAACTCTTGACTATGGTAAGTGAGTCGGAGTGAACCATTGGTTGCAGGATGAAATGTAATGTACTGTAAAACACTTTTTTAAGCGCGAGAACCAAGGCCAAAAGGCAACTGGATGCCAGCCACCAGGCAAGAGTGAATGATCAGCCCCATACCCTTCTTAAAACAAAAATGTCTTAAGGGCTTTACGAAAGCTTAAATGATCCAGAATCTCTCTCTGAAAAGCCGGAAGGACATTCCATAGGGTGGGGGCCACCACCAAAAAGAATGGCACCCAGCTTGCGCCTTACAGAAACGGGGTACTTCCAGCAGGTAGGGAGAGGCTGAACGTAGCAAATGTCTAATGAGATAGTTGGTCAGCTTGGCTTGCAAAAAAGAGAGCCCACCATGAAAAAGGCACGATGTGTGATGAAGAGCATCTTAAATTTAATACGGCTTTTGACAGGAAGCCAATGAAGTCTGGCCAGCAGCCCGAGGTGGAGACCTATTAGGAGCGCTGAGCTCCAGACGAGGCACAGAATTCTGCAGGATTTGAATCAGGTGGACCAGGAATTCAGGCTTTCCCAGGTAGATGCCATTACAAAAGTCCAGTCCGCCCATGATGGAGGCTGTGCCTACCGGCAGTTGTTTTTCATGTGAAAGGGACCTTTATATTTCCACTGCCTTTGTGAACTAAAATGCTGCTTTTCATTTGGTAATGACAGGTAGGCCTTGTTCACATGGCTCTTGAGTTCAATTGGTTTGGGGACCTTTGATTACAGCCCACATGCCCACCCCCCCTGTTCTTCCAAGATTCTTTTGTGGGTCACAGCAGTGCAGAGTGGGGTTTTCATCTGGCCTCTTTTCTTTTTCTTGTATACTTTTCTTTTGGTTGGAGCCCGTCCGGCTCAACTTCTTTCTTTAGGAATGGGCACTCCAGTCTCTCCTTCTGTCTCTGGGTTGGGGTGAAGCACAGCACCCCCTTTCTTCTTTTCCTTTCAGGTTCCTCAAGGTCCATTCCAGACTCATTTCTTGCCTCCAGCCTGCAAGTTAATGGATTATTTAACAAAAAGAAAGAAAAAGAGATTTAGTACTTATTACACACCACATTTCCCCAGAAGATGGACATTGCGTTCAGGAGAACATATGTTCATAGACTTCAATTTCAAGATTTCTGTTCAAAAGATGACAACATTACATAGAAGTTGACACAATATTTGAGAATATGACTTGAACACGTTTTAAAAAAATAATATTTCCACAGTATATTAATTAAAATACTCATCTGTTATAATTGTCTATCTGGGGTTTTCACTCCTTGGATGGTTCCTCTGCTCAACTTTCATTTGTCTCCACAATCATTCGTGAAGCATGTCTGGGATGACAGGTTTTCGACTGATTGATGTGGACCCATTTGTCTTCTGTCTGTTCTCTTTTTGGGATGCAGATCTTGTTGGCAACAGCTGATATTATATCTACAATTTCAAAGGAACCACACCAAGGTAGAAGAGATTTCGCTGATTTCTATGAAAATTGCACAGGTAAACCTTGTCACCTACTTCATATTCTTTCATTGGTGGTCTTTAGATCATAATAGGTCTTCATTCCTTCAGCCGACTTTTCTAAGTTGTGCTGAGCATAAGCAAAAGTGTGCTGGAGGTTCTTCCTTAAATCTGAATGTACTCATGAGTAGTAGACACATTTATCAAGGTCTGGTCCTGAATTCTGTAGAGCAGATGCTGGGGTAACACCATTTTACATCTGGTCATGAGCTCAAATGGCGATATCTTTGTTGCAGAAGATGGTGTAGAACCTAATAGTCATCAGGACAAGCAGTATCGAATGTCCAAAATGGGTTAAGAGTCTGCCACAAACTTCTTTAAGATACTCACAATTGTCTTATTGTATCTCTATCCCGCCACAGCGGTAGACAATGTGGAGTTTTCTTTTTACCCCTAGAATCTCCAACATCTTCACCATCACCTCACTGGTAAATTCCTTCCTCAATGCGACTCAGTTCTTTGCGGTAGGCCAAAACGAGTGAAGATGTGATTGATCATTAGTGCAGCAGCTATCGCTGCCTTACAATTCATGGCTGGAAGACATTCTACCCACTTTGTGAACAAGCATGTCGCAGTCAACATGTAATTTTTTGCCCTAGAGGAGCGAATCAATGGCCTGATGAAATCGACTTGTAAATCTGACCAAGGCCGTGTCATTACCTTTTTTTGTAGGGGAGATCTGTGTGTGAGTGAACTGGATTGAAATTGAGCATACATAAGACACCTCTCTAGGTAAGTATCAAGTTACTGCCCCATGTGTGGCCAGTAGGCAACCTCATGCATGATTTCTAACGTTGTGTGAAACCCCCTATGACCAGCAGTGGCCACGTCATGTGCATGATTCAACATCAGGCTTCAAAATGAGGTAGGTACCACCCACTAGTCACAGCCAGATAGGGCTCTCCTTATAAACAAACCATCTTGGATCCGGAATATCTTGGAAAATGTCATCAACACCCAGAGATCCTCTTTACTGGTATAATCTGGCTTTGTTAGAGCAAAGGTCAGAGGGTCGTCAGTGTGTCAATAAAATTTCCCAATGATGGGTCCTCTTTCTCTGCAGTGATCAAATCTGCATCTGGGGTATCTTTACTCCACTGGGTAGCCAAAAGTTCCCTATTTGCATGCATTTATTACCTGGTGAAAGCAGCAATTTGGAACTCCACCAGCAGGGATTCTGTTTCTAGGAAATCCCCCTGTAGAGCTCTGGTTTAAGTCAGCTGATCAGCCAGGTCATTCCAAATCTTATCTGGCCCCTCTATTTTGGAATTACCTCTTATCTTCTTCTGATAGATGGTCATCCCATTGGAGGTCACCAGATCATCAATTGACTAGATCAGTTTGGCATGCTTGAGAAGTTTATTGTTGGCACAAAGCATGCCCCGATTCTTCCCGTTAATCACTTGCAGTATATAAATTCGGTACTTTCACTGGTTTTTGTTGTCGGGGGACAAGAATCAAATGTGGAAGAGGTAGTACACTACAAATCAAGAGGATACTGGTAAACCCTCCGTTACTGTAAAATAGCAACAAATGCTCACCCTTTCTGAATTACACAGCTGTCAGATTTTATTTAGGCTTCCAGATCAAAAGAGAGTGTAAAATAAAACTAGGTTCATGTCAAACATTCATATTTTATTTACAGAGACATATTTTGGTTCTTACACATTGAGCCACATTACAGGCATGGCCAATCAGACACACACACGCAACATTTACATCCATATTCATCTAGTGTGATTACACAATCCTGCTCCTGAAGCAGTTCTACAAAAAACAGCAATAATTAGTGACTTTGGGTTAGTAAATGGGTGATCGTATGTTGTTCTGTTCCTCTTGATTTGTCTTAATCAGAGTCAGTAACTATGACCAGTTCATTGAGTTGGTGGTGCACTGCAATGAGGATGGCTTGATGCGCGGCCATCAACTCTGCAAACGGACTACTTTGTGGTCCTTTATAATAACCTGCAGGCTAGTGAGTCCAAGAAGGCTTCTTAATCCTCACAAAGTAGTAGGGTCTTTTAATTTCAATAAGACTTCCACCTTCTTTGACTGGGGATTAAGACCCTCAGGGGTGATCTTGTGCCCTAAGAAGTTCACTCGGTTCTTACAGAACGGTGCCTTCTGAAAGGACAGTTTTGCTCCAGCTTTCTGCAACTGGGTTAGAACATAGCACATTTCTGCTATATGTCCCTCCGAAGTTGAGCTCTTCATCAAAAAACATCATCCACCTAGGCCATGTTTCCCTTTTCAGCCAAGTTGGGCATGGCCTTATGTAGAAAAGTGTTGAACTCATTTCAGGAGTTTAAGTAGCTAAAGGGGGTTTGAGTCCATGTGTATTGCTGCCACCGAAGGTAAAGGCCAGCTTGTATTGGTCTTCCCTACTCACATGTGCTGTCCAGTAGCCATTAGTCAAATGAATGACTGAGTACAATTTTGACCCTTGGATCTATGCCAGTCCTTGATCGATGTAGGGAAGTGGACATCTTGGCATGTGGACCCATTTGTTCAACTCCAGCAGGTCTAAACATAGTCTCTATTGGCCATTTGGTTTGAGTTTGTTTGTTTGTTTTAATATTTATAATGCGCGCCAGACCCGAGGGTATTGGGGCGCAGAGGCAGAAGAGGGTTGTTCAGCTTCGGTTACATTGCTGTAGGGTAGTATACAATATATACATAAGAGGCGAAGAGGGTTGTTCAGCTTTGGTTACATTGCTAAAAAGATAGCATGAAATAAGTAGGCAAATTACAACAAAAAGAGCGAATATATACAGTGTATAATGGAGGGGCGTGTCAATCAAACTGAGATTAATGAAGGGTTAGATTGTCTGGAGAATCTGGCAATGAGGTATTGTGGGGCAGCAAGGTGTAGGCATTTGTGTGTCAGGGAAGCTGTTTTGAGAAGAATGTTATCTTTGGTAGCAAGCCAGTTGTTAGCTCTTCTAGTATCGGAAATGTGGGATTTCTTGGGGATGCTTAGAGCTGCTCTTAGGGCATTATTTTGAAGAATCTGGATCTTATTGGTAATGTAATTATTGCTCCCCACATAAAGAGCATTACAATAGTCCAATTTGGACAAGACAAGGGCCCTTGCAATGGTGATGCAGTTTCTGGGTGAGAGAAAAGGCTGGGGTGCCGAGAATGAGGGGTTCCGTTTTGTCATCATTCAGGCATAGACCTGGATGATGAGGTACACTCTATTCACAAAGGCCAAATCCTTGTTGTAATCTCCCGTCAACGGGATGAGGATCTGTGTATCATCCGCATAGTTTGTGTAGGTGATACCCAGGCCATCTAGATCGTCAAAAAGAGGCTTTGTGAAGATGTTGTACAGAGTGGGCAAAACGCATGAGCCCTGGGGCACACTGCAAGTGATGGGTATGGGGTCAGCAGATGCTAATGGTGAGAAGACCTGCATTGTTCTATTATCAAGGAATGATTGAATCCAGCCTATTGCTTCTTGTGAGAAGTGGACTGCAGAGTCTAGGTGATTACAAAGAGTCTTAGGGTCGACCAGGTCGAAAGCCGCCGAGAGATCGAGTAGCAAAAGTAGTGCTGTCTTACCATTATCTCTCAAGGCGTCTATTTGTGCTTTCAGGTAAATAAGTGCGGTTTCCGTTCCATGTTGTGGTCTAAAACCTGACTGGTGCACTCCTAGGAGGTGGTTACATTCAAGGTAATGTTGGATCTGGAGGTACGCCACCTTGTCTAAGATTTTGAGCAGGAATGGAACCGTGGTAATGGGGCGATAATTGGTAGGTATTGAGGGGTCAAGTGTTTGTTTTTTAAGGAGGGGGAGGACCCATGATTGTTTCAGGTTTTGGGGGATAGTGCCTGTGGAGAATGAAACATTTATGAGTTTGGTGATAAATGGAGAGAGGTCGCATGCAGCATCTTTTATGATTTGTGCTGGGCACGGGTCACCTTCGCAGTTGGATGGTTTGAGGGTAAGGATGAATTTTTCAACTTCAAGGATGGAGACTTTCTTGAAGTGGAATTGGGGTTTGGGTATCGTGTGGTAGGAGGTGGGCAGGGTGGTTTGTGTGCTGTTGTGGAGATAATGTTAGGGTTAGGTGTTTGAAGGATGGTTTCTTTTTTATTATTGATCTTGACTTGGAGAGTCGATATTTTGCTAGATAGGGCATTCTGAATACTAGTGCACCAATTTTTATTTTTGAGGCACGTATCAGGGGCTTGGATAGGCGTTTCTATCTATTTGAGGATAGTGAATAATTCCTTGGTATTGGAATTGGCTTGAGTTATACGCTGGTTATATGATTCTTCTTTGGCCAAGATAATCTCTTTTTTGTAAAGTGAGGCCAGTTTGCTAAGGTTAGTTTTATTGGTGTCAGAGGGCTCTGATCGCCAGATTCCTCAAGGGAGTTGTTGATCTGTGTAGGGTTGAGATCTGAGGGGTCTTTGAAGCCAAGGTTAATGTCTCCAAAGAGAAGGCAACGGGACGAGTTTTTAAGGTTGTCCGATAGGATATTGGTAAGATCTTCTTCGAAAGAGCCTAGAGGGCCTGGGGGTCGGTAAATGAGGTGAATAGATATGGTCTGGGTATCAGAGGTGGACAGCTTGGAAGTGAGGGATTCACAGGAGTCTACAGTTAGTGGAGTAGTGAGTCTCAGAGCTAAACTTGTTTTAGCAATTATGGCCAGGCCTCCCCCTCGGGAGGTGGTGCGGTCTTTTCTAAGAAGAGTGTAGTCCTTAGGGATGGCTAGCATGATCGCTGGGCCGGCTGCTGGATGCAGCCAAGATTCGGTGATGGCAAGGAAATCTAGGTTTTCCATGAGGAGGAGGTCGGCTATTTCAGTTGCGTGGGCCACCATGGAACGGGCCTTGTTTAACACTCCTTTTATGTTAGTCAGTGTGGACTCCAAGGGTGGTGCTTGGGTATTTCGGTGTTGCCTAAGGGATGTGTTGCAGTCTCGATAGATTAGACTATTGAGTTGGAGTGGGTGTTGCGTGTTTGTGAGACTGTGAGCAGGATTTTTGGAATGAGACTGCTGGCCTCTTAGGTTTCTAATGATATTGTTGTCATATGCAGATCTGGATAGTGGTTCATAGATTTTGGGAAGTCTGGCATGGAGTTTGAGGTTTCTTTGGATGAGACAACAAGGTCTAGTAGGCAGGGCATTAAGACAGTGGAGTTTGTTGTGGCTTGTTGCGTCTGTGTATATTGGAGACAGCATAATGAAGTCTAGTGACCTTATTAGGTGTAGGATGGTCCTCAGTAGGACAGTGTGTAACAGAGGCAGATACATAATTTATGTTTAGCGTGGCTAACTAGACAATAGTGTAACGGCAATAGGTAAGAGAAGGAGGCGCAGATGAGGGAGAGCGTGTATACCTAGATGCAGTGTAGATGCAGCAGGCATAGGGCAAGAGTCAATATGGGCATAACATATGCATAGGAGCTAGACTCAGAGTATGCGCAGTGGTTAGGAGTTGGGAGGGGCGCTGATGTATAGCTATCTGAGCTTGAAGTGGGCCAGAGGCAGTAATACCTAAATAGATTCAGAGTGAGCCCCAGTGCCTGGGTATCACAGGTGCAAGATGAACGCTGGGGCCTAGGTACATAGAGGATACAGTAGTTGTATAGGCATAAGCATAGAGTCTAGGTTCAGATAAGCATATCTTTTGGGATCTAAGTGGATATGGAGGTAAGTAACTAAGGGCAGGTTCACACCAGCGCGTGGATGTCTCTAAAAAAGGGTAGGTACCTAGCTGCAGTGGTGTTACCGTTGTTGCAGAGGTCATGAGGCTGAGGTCGGCAAATCCAATGAGGGTGGGTGTAAGGCTCACAAGTAAGTTATCGAGAAGGCAGTGTGGCGGGTAC